>NC_071506.1:119369839-119672869 GCF_027887155.1 Malaclemys terrapin pileata | reverse complement strand
AAAGTGCAGGCACACGCACTCGGACAAGGGGACGCTCACGAGAAGTGAGTGCCGCCCCATTACATGTATATAAATAAAAACAAACCTTTTTGTTGTAAATGGAGGTTGTAAATGAAGGCCCTGATCCTGTTTGCGCATGTGTGAAGATGGAACCCTATGTTGTCCCCAGTGTTGCTCTGTGTAGGTGCAGAGGTCTACATGTAGTTACAGGCTTGGAACCCTATTTATTATCTGTTTAAGAGATGTTCAACAAATATCTAATATCCTATTTTATCTTGTGTTTTTATCTAATATTGTTGGAAAGGAGGCACTTTTAACTCTACGAGTTTTTCTTATTAAAGGACTAGTCTACAGCAACAATGTGCAAAAAATGGCTGAAATTTCCAGCCACTGTCATAAGGGGCCCTGCAAGAATATCTCAGCCCTCATAATGTAAAAATATCGCTGGCTGTTGTCATGTGCCCTTCCTGAAGAGCATTCATCCATTTGCTGACACCAGGAGCCAGAGTTTGACCAGTCCCTTACAAGCCAATCTGTACAGGGTAGCTTCCTTTTGCCCCCTTGAAGGACTGACTTGGGCTCGTCTACCCTTCTTCCCAATCAAGGCTCCATCTACACAAGAAGAACGTTCTAAAATGTTTCCTCTGTTGCTAATCTTACAACACTCACTGATCAGTGCATGTCCTCTTCTGTACCATATCCACAGAGAATAACCAAAAATGTGCATTTATCTCAAGCTATAGAAACCTTTCTTGTAGGTGTGGAAATCCCTGGTTCAGTCCTTGGGGTCAGCCAACATAGTGGTCATCACGTAAGTGAGAGCTCATCCAGGATTCTAAGTGCTGTAGGCATCAGACATTCAAAACAGGCTTCCTCTCTCTAAAGTTAAATGTGTACAAGTTTGATTGCACAGATGTTAGCAATGTTTAGAGCCCTGCTGTAGACACAACTCCTGTGGCTGGAGCTGCTTTCCCACTATTACCTGCTTGTAGCAAGCTTAACTGACAAGGTGTTGAAAATAGCTCTGGGCACTGTAGGTTTGCCTGGACTAGAGCTCCCAACTCGTCTAACGCTAGTGCTCTCTAGCTCCCTCGATAACTTTCCAGTGTGTAGGGAGGTTGGGGTGCATACCAGAAGAGTTTGTTGAGCAAAGGAGTGGTACCTGAATGTCTTACAATAGTGCAGTGAGCAACACAACTACCAATCTGTACGTTTGTTCTCTCATCCTCTCCCCACAGTCAGAAGCATGTGCAGGGGAGTGTCTTGGGTTTTTTATTATGCATTTGCTTTGTATGTATTTGCGTCAGAGAAAACGAGGTCACAGAAATGCACCTTGGACTTGGAATGGAAAATGGTGAGGTTTGTGTTGGGAGCCGTCCTAGACTGTGGATAGGAACTCAGGCCCAAGAAACTTCTGTCTCCTGCACAGATCAACTTTATGTTTATTGTAGAGAGTTCCATTTTGTGTCAGAGGAGAGGAGTTGTCCTGCCCTAAAGATTACCCCTGTGCCCCATAGCCGCCCCTCCCCCACCTCCCAAAGAATAATCCTGTCAGATGGACAGAATACCACTGAACTTCCCCTGGATAGTAAGCGCTGAGGCAAAAATTCAAATAAATGAATTAAACAAATACTAACAATCTCCAGGGTCCCAGTGCAATAGCAGTACAAATATGTCGAGAGAGAAGAATGGTTCCTTTGATTGCACACACAGAAAGCTGAAGGATGCTGTACATGTTCAGACAACACAGTTCAATATGTGAAACTGCTTTTTTACTGCTATTGCCCCTGAACTAGTCAGTGGACTAAATCCTGGTTTCTCTACTTAGATGTTACTTTTTTTTTCTTTTCAAATTTGTCCAGTTCTAGAGTTCTTAATTAGGCAAACTCCCTTTGAAATGTGTGGAAATTATCTTGAGTAAAAATTGAATAAAGAACTCAGGATTAGGCCCGAGGTTGGGGTGATTAGAGATTTGGCACTCTCTATATACATACATAATGTGTGCGCTTATGTGCTGGAATCCTTTTATAATGAAGTCATAATTTTCACAGAGCAGTTTCACATGAAACAAGTATCAGAGGGGTAGCCGTGTTAGTCTGAATCTGTAAAAAGCAACAGAGGGTCCTGTGGCACCTTTGAGACTAACAGAAGTATAGGGAGCATAAGCTTTCGTGGGTAAGAACCTCACTTCTTCAGATGCAAGGCTTGCATCTTACCCATGAAAGCTTATGCTCCCTATACTTCTGTTAGTCTCAAAGGTGCCACAGGACCCTCTGTTGCTTTTCACATGAAACAGTTTCATTATAACTGGATTTGCAATTTTTTGCACTTTGCAAGGCTCTCTAAGAATCTGAGCTTCATTATGTTAATATTTACTATAAGCTGACTCCAGTGTCTGTGTGTGTGTGTGTGTGTGTGTGTATGTATATATAATATTCCTGAATTACTATCCAGCCCCATCTAGTTTGATTTTTTTCTCTCTCCTTGGAACGTTGAGGGCTGAGATATAATGTGTTGATATACACACACATAATGCAGATGCTCTTTGGGGTTGGGGGAGGGGGAGTGTTTTGTTTTTGTTTCTTTTTAAACAAAACTTGCTGATTCCGCTCTGTCTACTTTCCCACTAGAATGCTGGCTGTGCCACACTGGCTGCTGATTCATTTGTTAAATCTTGAATGATGACTCTTGCCTCATCCCTGCTGTGTCTGAGATGAAAGCAGATGCTCTTGATCATACAGTGTAATCTGAATCTTCAGATTTCAGTTTGACCTGGCAGGATTTATGAGAAGATAGTCTGTAGCACTCATAGCATTACACAGAACTGTAAAAAGAACAACACTGAGGTTTTGTGTGTGGCTTATAAAAATAGTTTCTGTTAGTAATTTAGTGTGTTATGACTTCTTCAGACTTTCGTTGTTCTAGCTAGAATGCTTGACTTTGATTCCCATCCCATCTGCCAGTTGCATCTCATAGCTGTGTTCAAAACCTCCATGCATTTGTTCATCAAGTCTTTGATGATGCTCAGGGTCGTGCAGAAGGGTGGGGGTTTGCCCCGGGCCTCCAGTTGAGAGGGCCCCTGGCCTGGAGGGGGTCACAAAACCACTCAGATTTGGCTTGGTGGCCCCTCCATCACTCAGGCTGAACCTGAGGTCAGCACTCCTGGAGTGGGGAGCCAGGCCCAGCTCCATGGGACAGGAGCTGCCATTATGAGGAGATGCAGTATGAGCTTGTTCTCCAAACGCTGTCCCTCCCCAGTCTCCCCTTGGTTATTTTGTTTGGAAGGATTTGGTGGGGCTCAGTTTCAGATTCATGTGTGTGGTCCTAATGATGCTTCAAGTTTGTCTATCAAACCCGCTTAGCTGTGTGCAACATTTCATTTCAGCAAAGACTTCTGTTGTGGGATTTCACTTTCAGGAGACTGACGGTTGCATTCATGTGGTGTAGAAACATTTTCCTAACCTGACCAATGGCTGCAAGACATGCATTTGTTTCAGCTTCTGCAAATTTCATTGTCCTAGTTTGTCAACCTAAAATATTGGACCCTTTATAACCATGAATAGGAGGCATAAGTTTTTCTTACTGTGGCAAACTGGCCTTGAGGCAATTAGAAGGATGCAGAGGAGAAGCCATATTTGCTGAGGGAGAGAAAGGAAACCAGCATTTTATGAGCAGGCCTAGAGGCTAGCTGGCCTAACAAACATGAGCTAGCAGACGAACCAGAGACCCTGTCTGGTTTCAACCCTTTCAGTTTTGTGTGTTAGACAGACTGGCTAACTGGTGCAAACATTGTCCCACTGATTGATTGAAAGTCAGTCACAGCCATAGACGGAACACTGTGTTCTAAGAACTCCTTCAAAATTATTTTAATTAATGCTATGGATATTTAACAACTTTTAGCAACGTTTTTCACATCTTGCCTCTCACCTGTCTCCCTTCCCTTCTTCAAGGGTGCATTACTATATCCTGTGTGTGCTTAACATCCTAGCGTGTCATGGATACCCACTCGAGGGGACTGCACATGTCAGTCTGGTAATGTGAGATGTACATGCAAAGGCTAAGAAATGGCTTAGCATGGAAGAGACATCAATAAGCACTAGATAAAGTTGTCACATTTCAGGAGAGGGTGGAGTAGGAAACATCTACAGGTTTTACCAAGGGATGAGGACTTCATTTGGTCAGAATAACAAGTAATTGGGCTGGAGAAGGGATATGTGTAGGGACAGGGATAGAGGAGGGTAGAGAAGGGATACTGTTGCTAACATTTATGAGGGGAGGGACTCAGGGGAGGCATTGCTTTAGACATATACAAAAGTAATGGGATAAAGGGAAACAAAAAAGAAAAAAATCTCATAAGCAAATTATTTACTTTTTTAAAAAGTTTGGTCAGCCAACAATAAATAAATAAAGATGCAACAAGACATAGGAAGTGAAATCTAACTACCTTCAAATAACAATATTAATTAATAATATAAGGGAAAGAAGTGATAGGAAAGTATGTGACTCACGATGAGCTGCTCCTTGCAAAAGGAGCCACTGGGTAGACACTTATACCCACACGCTGTCCCATTGAGTATATTAATTGACATTCCACAGGGAGATAATGGTGTGAGTGGGTGGATCCCTTTGCAGGATTGGAGACTTATTCCATTCTTGTCCACTTCAGTTAGTAGAGGAGACTGAATTGTGACATCATAATATTTGGGACATATGTTTGGAATCATAACAAGTAGCTGTTAGTAGTAATACTGAAACAAGGACTTGTCTACACTGTGTGTTAATCTGCACTAAATTCTCATGCACGCCAGCGTGTTGTGCACTAAATATCCATGTGTGTTTCCTAGTGTGCATTAATGTAATACTGTTTGAAACAGGACTACAACAGTGTGCACTAAGGAACTCTTAGAGTGTGCAAGCAAGGTCTACACAGACAGTTAGTGTGTTTTTGAATTTACACCCCAGCTGGTCTAGCACGTCATGTAGACAAGGCCACACTCCAGTGGTATCCAGAGTCCACACTCCAGTGGTTTCAATTAAAAATTGGGAAATTTTTCACAAAAAAAACTGTCCCATTTTTCAACCACCTCTACTACAGACACTTCTGTGTCCCCTTTTAGAGGGTAGGGTCACACAACTGCCTGTCTCGATTCCTTGTGCAGGGCATGGGATGTTTTGCTGGTGGGAGGTACCCTCTAGTACCCAGTAATAAGGCCCTACCCCCTACAAGTAGTGTCACAGAAAACAGTCTAGCCCACCTGAGAATATAGCCAGTCCTAGTTCGTAGTACATTTGTCAGAGATGTGGTTATTTGTTAGAAATGAGGCTTGGAGTTTAAAGGAGAATAGGCTGGATGTCTGCAATGAAAATTTTAAGACTCTCATTGTTACTGAACAGGTATTTTAGCCGTCATCCTTTTTCTCAGGTAAACTACTGGGAAAGGATTGCAAAATGAGACTTTTTTTTTTCCCCCTTCCTGATCATTGTGTGATCTGATCCCAAGGAAGTTATGGTCATTGAGACATAAAAAGTTAAGTCAACTTAGCTGTGTTGGTCAGGGGTGTTTTTCCCCCCACCTACAGAATGCAGCCATTGACATGGCTGTCTGTTTGAGGAGGTGGTGTTCCTAAAATGAGAGAAAAACCCCTTCCATTGGTATATGTAGACTATATCTACACTACAGGGTTATGCTGTCATAGCTGCAGCAACATAGCTATACCAGGATAGTCTCCAAATGCACACACAAGCAGGGACTCATGCAATTTGATGGTAGTTTATAAGTCTTAGTGAAAAGTGACATCCTAATGAAAGATAATTACAGTGGCTGTTGCCTATAAAGTACCTACATTATTATTTTGATATATCATACGGTATTGTCAACCCCAAGCATTCAAAAATCAGAAGCTAGGAGAGTATCTTTAAAAAAAAAAACCACGAGATTTTTAAAAATAATAAATTCTTTTTCTTTGCCTTTTTATTTTTGAACCTTCAAGATAACCTCTAGTCATGTTCTCAACCCTTTTCTTCCCAACCATGAGGGCTAAAACATTTTTTTTAAATGAAAGCTGAGCTTTTCTTGTAATCCCATGACTTCAGGAGGAGGGACTTTTGAGGAAAAACTCCCAATATCTTAAAACTCGCATTCCGATCGTGAGGGTTGGCAACACTATGTTTACTCTTCAGAATATGAAATTTGTACTCCTCCACTCATGACTGCATGTCAGACAGCTGAACTGGTAATTAGCTTGCTTTATTGTTTCTCTTTTAGAGAAACTCTCTTTCCTCCTCCTCCTTATTTCCTCCAGCCCCTCCCCCTGCAGAATGGATGCTGGAGCCAGGTCGCTTTCCATCACCCTTTTTCCCCCCTCCCCATCCCCCAAAATGTGGCTTCTCTAGAAATATTTTTTCTTCAGAGTATGAAGTTTTTTCATAAGGTAGAGTAACAGCACAAGTCATTCACGGATATACAGAATGTGATAGATGGATTATTACATTAATGCAGTAAAATGATCTCTGGTACAGTGTTCAGATAGCTGTACTTTGTAACTTCTGAACTCTGCAGCATAGTCTTAATGCATGGGAACAAAGGCAAGACTCGACAAAGATGTAGTGATACTAAAGAAAAGGGTGAAGGACAAGATGAGAGAAGACTGATGAAATATTATGATGTAGTTAAGCTTCTATAATGTTTAGCAAGAGACCTCTAGAATGTGCAGATTATCACAGACCTCTCATCTCTGTGTGTAGCTTTTCCCCACCCAAATAACTGGAAAGTATCCATAAAACAATTTTGGAGAATGCATGGAGATGTGTAACTATTTAAAAGCTATTTCTACCATTTGGACCCCCTATCTTAAAGTAGTCACCGTATCCAAAATCAGATGTGGAAATATTTCTTCCTTCTGAAAAGTTTCTCTCATTTTTGACTCTTACATCCTCTCTGTAACAAACATTTATTTTGTACTGAAAAGAATTGAAATATTTTTTCCTGCTTTAATTTTAGCAAACATTGGGTATGAAACTGAGTTGTTGTTGTTGTTTTGTTTTCATTGAAAAACTGATGCTCTAACAAATGCACAAGTTAAATCTCTTGGGTGAAATCACCGTGCAATAAATGATAGTGGTTAACACTCCTCCATGCAGGTACTTTTCCCTCAAGCTATCTGGAATCAGAGTTGCTGTAATACAGCAGCGGCTGTTGTGGAATGCAGAAGCACAATCAATGGATTGTTTCATTTTAATAAAATGTGTGTGTGGTGTAAAAAGAACTTTAATTAGTTCTGCTACATGTCTGTAGCATGGGGGAGGGTGTGAGTAGATGGCTTGGACTGATCATTGTGAACATGAGCCTGACACCTGCCTTCCCTGACCCCCTTTCTCCTCTCCCTCCCTCCCAAATAGTGTGGTCATAGCCAAATGAGGTAGGGTGTTGTGTTTTCTTGCTGTCACCAGCTCATTCCCATTGATTAATCTTGTCCTTCACCAAGCATAGCTATGTGCTGTTTCTATAACCACAAACAAAATAGTCAGGCTCTTTGTGGCTTGTGAAATAAGCAGCAGTAGTTTAGTAAACTGGAAGTTTCATCGGCTGTCTTCTTACCCCTTTTTTATCTGTTGGCATTTCTAGACAATGATTATTTTATCCCTTCTTTACATTCCCTCCCCCACTCCTCCTCCTTTCCTCTCTCCCACCTTGAGCACCCGCTAAATATCACTGGATTTGCACATCTTGTCATCAGGCTTCTTTTAATTTCTATGGCCTCTATTTGCCACTTTTCCAATTAAATTGGTAGCCCTTGAGCAGGCTTGAACCACCATTTCTGCACAGATCACTCGCTTCTGTTTAACAATGCGGGAGGTGCTTTTGCTGAGCACCACAGGGTGTGGCAGGGAGGATGAGGACAGAAAATGGTTAACTTTGCAATCCAAGTAAACGCTTCCTTAGTTACCAATAGTGAGATACAGGGGGAAGGGGAAAATCTGTATTATTGACAAAAGCACAAATGGTATAATGAAGATGGGGAAAAAAGTTCAAAATACAAAATATAAAGGAGGGAGATGAAACAGAGATGAAAAAAGAAAAAAAGTTTAAAAATGTCAAAAGGCTTAGGGTAGGTTTCATACATTCTAGTCATTCAATAGCCTCAGGGTCAACAGCATGGAGTTTGGAAAGTCCTCCTGAAAGACCAGCACAAGAGAAGCAGCTATTCAGTAGGTGTGCAGCATTCTCAACTGCATCACAGTTACACAGAGGGTTGTTCCTGAGTCCCCAGGTGTGGTCATTTACTGCACACCTTCTCTCCCTGTGTCTGAAACAGTTGAGCGTGCACCAGAGAGAATGTGGCAGGTCAAAGCCAGGCAGTGTCTCATCAGGTTGAGTGATGAGGAAGGAGTTTATTAACGGGAACATCTCATTCCCATGCTGCTCTGGAGATGGTCGGTAATATAGTCCAAGTTGGTCTTCTGATGAGTCGGGAGCGAGGTGCTTTCCATATATCTTTGAAAAGTGACAGTTGTGGTATCTCCTGGATTTTGTCAGAGGTTCTTAGCTGCAATATAATGCCTGATGTTAGGAGGCATGATGTTAGAGAGGGAGCCACTCAGTGTTGGTTGATCTCAGAGCCCCTGTTGTTCTCACCATTTGATTCACTTGTACATCAGGGAGCTTTGTGTGGGAAGCATCTAACCACAGAGGTGCACAGCATTCTTCCACTGTGTATCAGAGAGCTAGCACCAAGCTGCACAGGCCTTGTTCACTTGCTTCCCAAGCTTATTTAGGAAGCCATTTCTGCTCTTAATTGTCTGAGCTACTGTGATGAAATGGCCATTGTAAGTAAGCATGCAAACTAGTTACTTCTAAATATACTGGCTTTGGGTCATATACTAGTCGTTCTCCATTCAAGATGTTGAGCTCTCATGATGCATTAGAATGGCTGAGAGGAAAGCATGATGACTGTTTTTACCGGACTGGGCTGAAGCATCCACTTTTTGCAATCGCCACTCATGGCAGCCTTGGAGGAGGAGGAGAGGTGGAGAAACACAAAATAGCCTCTGATTTCCATAATTAATAATGGAAGATCATATTCTAAACTGTAGTATTTCTTAATTAAAAATTGGACTGAGCCACTGGATTCAGATCCAGACTTTCCCAAAGCTCGAGCCTATTCAGATTCATTCATTTGTTCGGCTCATTATTAAGAACGTTGCCAGTACTGGATCCCAACTTTCATAAGGTTCAGAAATTTTCTGATTAAGGGGTTTGGTTCAAGCCCCTCTTTAGCTCTAATATTTCTCTTCTCCTACTTCACAATCCATGCAAACTTACAAAATTCCAGTAATTTCAAATGTTCATAGAAGTTCACTCATGATACAGACTTGAACTCCACTTGTCCAGTGTCAAGGTAATGTACTACATAGTTTTCATCATTTACAGCAGCTTGTAACTTGTAAGGGAGAAATACAAACTGCAAACACGTAAACAGCTGTTGGGGGGGGGGGGAGTTTGTGTAACAGAATAGGCTGCCAAATTCATCGCTGCCATGTGTGCTGTGTAATACTTGTCATCTCAAGTGAGTCATTAAAAGGTTTCTCCTAATGGTGCTTTGAAGTGCTGTGACAGCTTGAGAGCATCTATAAATTGCCACAAACAGCCCTCATACTGAGTTAGCTAATTGCTTGCTCTTTGACTTATTAGGAGTCACTGAGTTAGATAATTTGTCACATGTGTGGCTCATAATAAATAATGTGACTAGCCCATTTGTGAGCTGTTTTTGTGATATATAGTGCCCCTTTTGGATGTTGTCATACACAGCTAACAAATAAGTTCATTTTGACCCTAGGATTGTTAGAAACTTGTGAAAATAATAAGGCCTGACAGAGCAGCAGGTAGGAAAAAAAAGATAACCAAAAACGGTGTTTAAGAAGAAATTAAGTTTGCAATAAAGCATTATATAATTGAATCCTTTTATAATGGTTATTAGGAACACACACAATAGTAGAGCAAAAAGAGCCTCTTTCTTTTAAGTTACATAGTTGCAGTCACTGACTAGAAAGCCTGGTTGTTGAAAAATCCAGTGAATAGTTTTTAAAATATGTTAATGAGAAACTGATCACTTTTTCACATTTTATCAAGATGTGGGGCAAACTTTCAGTGGACCTCAGTCTGACTTCTGATTCTGTGCATGCAAGTATTTGGGAATACATTTCTGACTGTATTAACATGATAGACACAACAGCAATTGGTACCTGCAAAGACTCTCCTCTTTGAATGCCTGGTACCAGTGGCTGATTAAAGAGACTCACAACTAGAGCTGGTTGGAAATTTTCTGATGAAATTGCCCATTTGCCAAACCTGAAATGTTTTGTGAAATCACTTTGGGTTTGACAATTTTTCCGTGAATCTCAGGTAGGGTCAGCTTCACCACTGCTATTCATTGGTGGGCAGCCGTGAAACAGACATGAATCATATCAGTTTCACTTAGCTACTGGGGATCTGGAGCCCCTTTAAAAATTCCAGCTGTGAATGGCCATGGTGTACAGTGTCATGTCCACTAGTGAGTAGTGTAGGATGATGAACAGGAGTGGCAGGATCACTGCCATTTGATGCAAACATGTGCTGAATTGATTGCACTAAGTCTATATATTTTTGAAATAAAATATCATTTAAAATAATTAACACTGCTTCTTCCAACTCATAACTTTGCAACAAACATGTCAGTCAGACTTAAACAAATAGTAGGTGATATTCTTTAATGTTAACTTGTGGTGGTGTTTAGCTCAGGTCAATCAATAAAGCTGGTAAATTAATACGTCTGCTAGATGGTGATTTACAAAACTGCTGCCAAGAAAGGACATTCTCTTACAATATGTTTAAAGAGGCTTTGTTCCTTATGGCCCCAGTTCAGAAAAGTATTTAAGAATGTGCTTAAAAAGTTTATAGTATTTAAGCATGGCTTGAAGTTAAGCATACAGTTCAGTGCTTTTTTGTATATGGTTGGATTTAAGCATCTGCTCACATGCTTGCCTGAACTGGGACCTATAAGTAGGATTTTCAAAAGCACTCAGGCCCAGATCCTCACAGATATTTAGGTGCCTTAGCTCATTGATTTCAATGGAAGTTAGGTGCCCAAATACCCTCTAAAGATCTGGGCCTCATTTTTGGCTTATTTTAGCTCCTATTGGAGTCATTGGTAAAACTCTCAGTGCACTTTAATGGGAGCAGTTAGGTCAAAGATAAGCTCTTTTGAAAATCCCACCCTAGGAGGGGTTGATCCTGCTCCCATTCAAGTCCATGGAAAAACTTGTTTAAGGAACAACCTGCAGTGAAATTCCAATGAAGTGCCCTCAGCATGTTCATAATATGCTAGAACAGGCAAGTGTTCAGTGCAACCCACATGCAGCAGAAGTCTTTTAATCTTATTCTTTGATTATATTTATTTGGATGCAGATGAATGAACTGCAGCAAATCACAGTAAAGGTACTCAATATACAGTATATTGAATAATCACAGAAACAACAGCCTTTAAACAATTGACAATTTGAACACCATAGTAGATGACTTAACCCCACGCATCCCCAAATGTTCCTGTTAGGCAGGCATCCTGGGGGAAGTGTCAGAGAATGGTTATAGGGATAACCACAGAATCCCAGGAAACTAGAAGGGAAGATATTGTTCCCTACACTGCTTGTCAAGAATTGATTCATTACTGTATTAGCATCAAATTTCTGGGTAGAAATGCATTTGGTGGGAGGGGAGTAATTAACTACAAAGTAACTGCTGAAAGTAAATAGAACTCAGAGCAAGGTTATCTCATGAGAAACTAGTAGTCAATTCAAGTAGTTAGCTCAATTGAACTAGTACTGTTTGCAGCAATAACACTGGTCTACAATTTTTGAGAAGTCGTCTGCTTCGGAGATAAAATGTGCTATTTATTATGTATTTTGATGTGCTGAATTCAAATATGACAATTAAAACAACTGATTGGCTACTGTTTCTAAGATATTTAAGTTTTTACATTTTATGTCTATGTATATTGTGTAGATAGTAGAGTTCTAATCATAAATTGTAAACTTAGGTCTTTTCATGTGTTTATGGTTGCTTTACATGATAATATTTCACCTGTCCTATTTATGTAACACTTCCTGTCTGTTTGGTGATGGGGGAGGGGGCAGTTTTAATTTATGCTTGCATCTATGGGAGCTCTACCAGTAGGAGTAGCTGAACAGGACTTAATCACCACACCGCCTAACCACTTTGGTCTTGCCTCCTTCCCAGCCAGCACGGCCTACTTTTTAGGCTGCTCTGGACCCTTATGGTCCAGTTTCCCAAAGTAAGTGAGCCCTACTTTCTACTGTTACAACCTGCAACTGTTGCTGCCAGGCACTTTCATTAAGCTTAGTGCTGGCATAAGCCCTGAGTATATCTACAGTAAGTATCAGAGGGGTAGCCGTGTTAGTTTGAATCTGTAAAAAGCAACAGAGGGTCCTGTGGCACCTTTAAGACTAACAGAAGTATTGGGAGCATAAGCTTTCGTGGGTAAGAACCTCACTTCTTCAGATGCAAGTAATGGAAATTTCCAGAGGCAGGTATAAATCAGTATGGAGATAACGAGGTTAGTTCAATCAGTGAGGGTGAGGTCCTGTTCATTTGTATCAAGGTGTGTGCATTTCTGTAACTATGAAAACACTCGTGAGGGTCACAAAAATAAAATGTAAGAACTGAAATCAAGGATACACAGTTAAACCTTAAAACCAGGACTAAATATTTTGATTATTAAAAATACATTTCACCTATCTGTCCAAATTCAGGCACCTCCTCTACAAAGGAGTAGGCATAGAAAGAGGCATATAGTTCACTCCTATTGAATTACTAAAAAGAAATCAAAGTGCAGTTTTGTTCCTCCTCAACAATTCTTATATGTAGTCATTATCATCCTTGTGACAAATCTTTTGCCACCTACCAGAAAATTCAGGGAAACTGTATTTTAGCCTATGCATGTAGTAACAAGATGCAGGAGACAAAACATAGATATAATAATGGCAAATCATTCAGTAGTTCTAATATTACTGTATTTGGATTAAAAATGGGCTGAAAGCGCAAAATAGCCCAAACAGATGTAACCCCTCGCCCCATCATAGCCCCTGAACTTAAGGGACAATTTGGCCGCAGATCCCAATTTAAACTTCCCAAATCAGGCCCTTTTCTAATTTTAATGACTGGCTTCCCCTCTAATGTCCAGATCTTATCTTCAGCTGTATGTAGTTTGAGTATTCAGTTAGTAGAGTGTACAAAGAAGCATGTGTCAAGCCCACATTCATTATGTCTTAACACAGGGTACATGGCTGGTAGCCAGCCAGTTTATTCACGGAGTCAGTAAGCCATCTTTAAGTGCAGAAAGCTCTTTAATGGAACATGCAGTTCAAAGCAGAAGAGTTATCTATTAAGCTTTAATCAAAGGCCTCGAGAATCCTTTGCCTATAGGACAAACTAACAACCTTTAATAATAAAGGATGAAACAATGAATCATAGCATAAAAGGACATTAAAAAAATCAATCCCACAGTAAATGACACAAGCAAAAGCAATCATCAGGTCACAGAGGGCAGGAAGGGGCTAACCTAGCTACACTGAGCTAACAAATATGACAGCACAAATTAAACCAAATACAGTTCTGTGGATTAATAGGTACATTCCTCTTCTCAACCCCAGGCAAATGTTTCATCCTCTTGCTGCATCTGAGGCCAATAACAGTGAATTAGATGGCACTGTAAGGTTTAAACAGAGAGAGGACTTTCTCCACACCAAAAAGGTTATTTGAACAGTAATGTATCTGCTATAAATGTGTAAACTGTTGTGAGCTAAGCCGCGGTCTTAAGGGTAAAAAAACAAACACAAAAACAAATAAAATTACCACGAACAAGTCTGTAACATTCAGCGGGATGTTTATACCTCTTAGCTTTAGACTTCCTGTCACTTATGTTGCCGGTTGTCCCAATGATAATATGCAAGCCTAGAGATATGTTAAATTGAAAGAGGAAAAAATGGGGACCACATAGAAATTGGGAGACACATCATTCATTTTCTAACAAACCAAAAAGTTCTAAAAACAAGTTTCGTAAATAAGGTAATTTTCAGATTTAAAGTCTAATGGGAAGTTTGGTATTGCCAAGACTGCATGGAAAAACTATGAACCAGGCACTGAAAAATCATGATAAAAAATAATAGATTTTTGGTTGTATTTTTTGAGCCTTTGGGGTTTGGTTTCAAGCTTCTCTCTATAAACATGGGGTGTAGAAACTTTTTCATTTTTATTTTTGAAAGTGACAGCTACGAGTCTCATGAAATTATTTGACTCCAGCAGCTGGGGCTTTAAAAAAACCCACCAAATTGTGAGACCTGTGATAAAATCATGAGTTGGCGATGCTGAAGATTGGTTAAAATATATATTCTGACACTGAAATGTTACAATAAAGATTATATAAAATTCTGTTAAGTGAGAGGGCTGGATCAAGCTATATTCAAAGAAACAGAAATCTTAGTTTACAAGGGTTTATTGGTTAAAACATCCATTATGGTTATATTTGTTCACTTATTATTATAGAATACCTTTTATAATACCTAGTCTTTTAGTTATGAATACCTTGAACTGTTGCCAATAGAGGTGTACAAATCACACACAGGATGAAATGCTACCCTCATTGAAGTCAATGGCAAAGTTCTCATTGATTTCAATAGGGTCAAGATTTCACCAATAGGGTCTTGCTGTCACTGAACTGTGGGGAATGAGAGAGACACCAGGACCCAGACTTCCCCACTGAGACCCCCACATGCAGACTCCTTCACTGAGCCCCTACCACCTTCACCTGGAAGCCCCTGAAGTAGGGTTATCATTCATCCGGATTCCCCCAGACATGTCCGGATTTTTGAGCTAAAAATAGCGTCCGGGGGGAATTTGTAAATGTCCGGACTTCCTCCCCCACCCCCATGCAGAGCACGCGCGGCTAACAGGGCAGCCAGCCGGATGGTGCCACTTACATGGGGCTCCGAAAGCCAGAGAGAGTCCCTCCTCCCTCCTGCAGCAGAGCTCACTCCCTCCCTCCCCCCCTCCCTGCATTCGCAGATTGCCTCCGGCAGTCTGGAGCTCCTCCCCGGCTCCTCCTCCCCTGCCAGCCAGCGTGCCGGGACGAACGGCTCAGGTGACTCAGGTCCTTCCTGAGCAAGTTCACAGAGACATTAGGCGAAGGCCAACAACAAGGGGGCCAGGGAGTCGGAGAAGGGGCAAGGAGGTTCTGGAGGGGGCAGTCAAGAGACGGGGGGGGTCGGGAGTTCGGGGGGGCTTTCTGGGGGAGGGTGTGGATAAGGTTTTGGCAGTCAGGGTACAGGTAGGGGGTAGGGTCCTGGGGGGGCAGTTAGGGAGGGGGGTCTTAGGAAGGGGCAGTTAGGGGATAAGGAACAGGGAGGCTTAGGTAGGGGTGGGGTTCTGGAGGGCAGTTAGGAGCAGGGATCCCAGGAGGGGACAGTCAGGGGACAAGGAGCGAGGAGGGGGTTGGGGGCTGTCAGGGGGCAGGAGCGGGGAGAGGGATCGGAGCAGTCAATGGGACAGGGAGCAGAGGGGTTTAGATGGGTCGGGAGTTCTGGGTTGGGGCTGGCAGGGGGTGGGGAGCGGTTGGATGGGGCATGGGAGTACCAGGGGTCTGTCTGGGGGTGGGGGTGTGGATAAGGGTTGGAGCAGTCAGGGTACAGGTAGGGGGTAGGATCCTAGGGGGCCAGTTAGGATAGGGGGAGGGTCTCAGGAGGGGGCAGTCAAGGGACAAGAGGCAGGGAGGCTTAGGTAGGGGGTGGAGTCCTGGGGGGCAGTTAGGGGCAGGGGTCCCAGGAGGGGGCAGTCAGGGGACAAGGAGCAGGGGGGAGGGTTGGGAGTTCTGAGGGGGGTGGGAAGTGGGTGGGGCAGGGGCGGGGCTAGGCAGGACGGGGGTGGGGCAGGGGCGGGGCTAGGCAGGACGGGGGTGGGGCTAGGGCGGGGCTCCTCCCGTCCTCTTTGTTTGCTTGCTGAAATATGGTAACCCTACCTGAAGAGTCTTCACCTGGAACTCCCCCCCCATCCCCCAAACAAGCCTCTGTGCATCCAGATCCCCCCACACCCAGACTCCCTGACTCAGCTGCCTACACCCAGATTGTCCCACACAGAAACCTCTCACCCCACACTGAGCCCCTTCACACTTGGATCCTGCCTGGTTGAGCCTTCCTGCCCCCACACCTGGTGTGCCTGGCGCAGAGGGGCAGGGCCCCAGAATGTTTCTGGGCCAGGGCCAGGCCTTGTGCTGTGTCAGAGTTGGGTGCAGCCTCACCGCTGAGTCTGTTTCCCGGGGTGAGGGTGCTGCAGGGTGATCACTACCTTTGCTCAGCCAGTGGCCTGTGCTCCCCACTGCCATGCTGGAGCCTCTGCATTTATTTATTGACAAATAAAACTTGTAGAATTTTGCAGAATTTTTAAATTTTGTGCACAGAATTTTTAATTTTTTGGCGCAGAATGCCCTCAGGAGTAGTATATGTTTGCTTTTTGAAAACTTTATATATAAAAAGGACTATGGGACTACTCGCACCCAATACATTTTATTACAGACTTAACAACTCTTAATCATTTGAACTTCAGCACACATGGTGACTGTTAAACTTGTTGCAAACTAGTGATGAACCATAGCCAGTTCCACAACCAATCAGAATTATGGGTCATACAAATAAATAGTGACCTGCTGTTATCCTAAATTTAGTAAGTCTTCCTAGTAACATTTTTTTTAAATATGTCTATAATGTAATTTAAATGTGACATAGTTTAGACCTTTATAACATGTGAGTTTCAGAGCTGTAAGCAGGCTGATACAGTAAAATCTTTGTTCCTTATAGTGTTTGTGTAAGTGTGTGTGTACAGTATATATTTATCTGGTCTGGAATAAGCATTAATCTTTAATTACTGTATAAACATTTTAAACAGGTGTGGAATAACTTCACTTTCAAAAATGCAATGTTTATCTACTAACTCAGTGGATATGCTGGCTCTGAGTTTTGAAGGGTTTCACCTTGCCGTGCCCAAGGTTTGGGGGGGGGAGCGGGGCAGAAAAATGCCCCAAATCCCACATAAATCAGAAATTTCCCGTTATAACCCAGTTATAAATTATGCACCATCATAACATCCTTTACCGCAGTTTGTGAGCCAGGACTGGAGTTTTGGGTAGTTTATAGCGGAAAATTGATTTTTCAATGGATAGTACACCCTCGGCCTACTTCTCCTCCTAGGTCTTAGGCACTGGGCCTGTGGTGTGAGGAGATATAAAGCAGCATTTTTCTAAAGTGCCTTTGAAAACAATGAGAGCTCTGTTACCAGAAGCCCAAACTTATGCAGCCCCTGCCTCAGAAGGTTGGAATGACTGGTTAAACCCAGGTTCAAAGCTCTTGGCCTCCAAGTGCTTTAATTTAGCACTATTTTTGCTTCTCTAACCTCTGTTTTTTCTACTTAAACCATCTAAGGTCTCCTTGTTTTGCAGGGAACTAAGCAGCTCCTTTTTATAATTAGATTAAAGATAATCAAATGAAGACTTGGATATTTTTTAATGTCATTTAATCTTTGTTTTTTTTTTCTTTTCCAAAATTGGTTTTTATCATCATTGCTTAGTTGTTGTTTTTTTGTAAATTTACATCCAGTTTGTTGCTCAGCGATATTTCAAGCTTCTGGCTTTTTGATTTAAAAAAAAAAACAGTTTGACAGGTATTTTTTAGCATTTTTGTTTGATGCCATAAAATAAACCTCAACCAGGTGTTTTTAGGCATGATTCACAACACAGTCATTCTTTCATTATCTGTTTGGTGTGAAATTAACAGAGGAGCTATGTGAAAATGCACAAAGAAAGAGGGGAGATATGAGATGTTGAAGTGAGGTGCAGCACAAAACTGCAGCAAATAGATATTCCTACATCTTTATTAAATATGATAATTAGTAAGTGTTGACAAAATATGGTTAGTTTTGTTTTATTATTTTAAAACCAAATCCAGTTTGGAACTATTCACATAACAATCACGACAATAAAGAATTTTCTGAAAAAGCTGCGTAGAATTATAGTCATACAAAAAGTATAACTATTGGTTCCAACCCTCAGCACAATTTTTTTTAAATGTCTTCTCTTTTTTTCTTATTTCAAATCTTACTTTCCAGTTACTGCATAATACAAAATCAGTACAAATATCTTTGAAATAAGATCTCAAAATATTATTTTGTATAAAAGATTTAGATCACACTTAACATTTAAGCCAAAAAAAAAAAAAGTAAAAAGATATTCTATACACTGTAAAGTTAGGTTATCACACTGCTCTTTGTCTAGCCAAAAACATCAAGCTGGAAAAGACAACAGGAGATTCACCACTCAGGTCTTGACAAGCTTATCGTTTACTCTGCAGACATATTTAGGGAGGCCAAGGTAGAGATCAAGTTTCCAATTTGTTAGATTAGCGGGTACAGGGGGTATTGGGTTGATAAGTCTGGTTTTCATTTTAAAGGTGGTGCTAAAGAGGTCAAGGTTCACATTTTCCTTTTTTTATAATAAGGTCATTGCCAGTTTTTGTATTAGTCTTTACTTTAACTCTTTTGTTAGTGTTCAGTTTGTATTGCTTTTTAAAAAATGTGATCAAATGTCTAGAGGTTAGTTTGGCTTTGAGTTTTTTTCTCCAGCCATATATATATATACACTAACCTTATATATTTTTGCTATATTTACGTGGCAAAGTGGAATTTTAGAAAGAGTTAGATTAAGATTCAAGAAATTGCTGTTATAAAAATATCAAGCTGAGGAGGGTAAACTGCTCTTAATATAAAAACAGTAATCAAATTTATTTAATACTATAAGGGTGCAATACTGCAACTTTCATTTACCTGTGTAATTCTTTTGCACATGCGCAGTCCCATGATGCATGTGTAAATATGACTTAATCACAAGTAAGGATTTGCCGGATCTGGTCCTATAAATGTAGATTATTTATTCAAATTGCAAAATAAAAGTAATAAAAAATATAAGATTTAAACATTGTAACAGACTTGGTTTTGCTGTTCCATCATGTAATCTTTTATGTGCTCTCTGAACAATACAAGTAATCAAGGGTCAAATTTTGCCCTCGCATACACATGCGTTCCCCCCTGTTTCAGTGGCAGTTTTTGTGTGTTTGTGAGGGGCAGAATGTGGTCCTTTAAATGAGTGTTTTAAAAAAAAAAATCATCTCTCACCACCTAGTATTTGTCATGTAGTTTTTTTCTTGATTTTACAATGTTGTGAGAGATGCTATGAGTGCTACTGTATAAACCATGAATATTTTGCTCTCATTTTTAATTTATTCTTTAGTAATAATATTGGGGAAAATGTAAAATATTCAAGACAATATTGCAAAATCATTCATCACTGTTTCTTGAGTTCCTTTAAACATCCTAAAACATTTGGCTTGTCTCCAGGGAATTTTATTTTTCTTGTTTAAAAATAGTTAAAATAGCTTTTCAGTGAGGACCCGTCAAACCTGATTTTTTTTTTCCATTCAAAAATCTAAATATTATTTCTTTTTGACAGTATCATTACTGGCTAATGCCTGCTATGTGACAGAAAGGAAGAGGTGTTACATTCTGACAATAGGGTTTAACTGTTCTGTGGTGTTAAACTTGCATGCTATCAGCTTAAAAATGTAACATAATGTGATATGATTTAAAAAAAAAACTGATTGGGTAAGCAAGCAATAATTTATTTATTAAATGATTGGGGAAAGAATCCCTCCAGATTGTTCAAAGAAGCAGGTTGTGGTAAATAAAATGTCATAATAAGGATGTGAATAGGAGTTCAAGGTGATTAACACCTTGCAGAAGATGAGATTCCAATACCTCCTGGGGGTGATAAATACGACTATGTAATTGCAGGGCATTAATATTTATTCATTTATTTACATTTAGCAAATGATGTTTTCTACTGATAAGCATATACAAGATGGGGGGAATTACTGAATATTTTAGAGTGGGTAATTTCCCTGACATTCTCTCCACAGATGTAAAATGCTAGGTAACTATAGAGGTGAATTTTTCTGACAATGTATTTTTTTATTATGTTAATGGGTTTTGTTGATTAACATCATATGGTTCAGTGAACTAGTGAGGGAAAATGTTTGTCTAGGTCATAATCTGTGAGATTATATTTTAGGTAGGCATCTTGTGACTCGAGATAACTATAACAATTCAAATTAATGTTTTTAACCTCTTGTTTTTTAACCCTTCCAAAGTACCCACATATTTGTGTCTTGAGAAAAATGTTGTCTTAAATTTAGGTTATATATTCTTAATTTCTGAGATTGCAAAGAATTTTTACCCAACTGGAGTCTTCAGGTCACTCAATTACTGTAAGTAAAAATATAGATGACTAATTAAATTAATAGTTGTCTCCATATTAATTTCTCATTTGTAGATAAAGAAGCTCTTATCTTTTGAGAGGGACTATCCATATTTTAAGTCAATGTTAAAATTCATACTAGATTTATTTCCCTCCCACTCCATCCTCCCCTATGAAATAGGTGAAATGTAACTTACCAAAGCAAATGTCTGAAACATTTAAATTTTACCTTGTCAGTTTTTCATTTTCCCCGTTAGAGTAAAACATTACACTATACATTTCTTGGGGCAAGTTTTCTTGTGAAGGTTAGAATAAACAAAAGTGTAATTTATCATTCAGAGACAAAAAATGACTAATTGACCTCCCTAATCCATTTACCAGGTCCTAGGTGTACTTAGTTGAAAGCCATAGGGTAACAAAGGTTATCAAGACAAAGATAAGAAGCAGAAGCTGTTAAATTTAGTGTCTAAAATCAGAATTTCCTCATTTTTCTTCTTACTATGTAAAGCAGATTCATACTGCAGAATTAATACTGTGCTGGGACTTGTCTTGTTCAGAGAAGAGTTATTCCTTTTAATAAACTTAGCTAATTTTAGAGTATTTTCTCTTGTTGTTTTCAGTATAGATACTGAAAACTCATGTCTCTACTATTTTGCAGAATTGTTCCTGGATCTCTTCATTATAAATGTGTTGGTGATAGTTTAGATCTCATTTTGAATGTTGTGTTTCCCTTGGCTTTCTAGCACGTCTTTTTTCTTCCCAAGAACATTCAAGTTAGGAGTAGTGTAAAACACATCTGAAAAGCCATTAAAGCCACTGTGTTTCATCCACAGGCAAATGTCATCTGAACAGAACCTAATTTAATAGTACCTTTCATTTTGTCTAAAGTAAAGGAATTGTGGCAGATTCCTTTCTCCTTGTTTATTTGACAGGGGCTATTGTTATACAGGTAGAGGCAATTAGTGAAATTTGAAATTTGTTAATCATAAAATATGCTACATTTATGAAGAGTCACTGAGGATGTGGCAGTTTGGTGTGTTAAAATAGAAATCCTGTTCCAATTAGATGTAAGGAAGGCTTCCTGGCAAAGTGATATCACTTTTTCTCTTGCTGATTATTTGAAAGGGTTTACTTACTGGTAATGAAAATACATGGCTCTTGTTGTAAATGTTCCTGGTATGTTGTTTTACTAAGGTAAATACAGTAGGAATAGCATTAGGGCCTAATCCTGTTTCCACTGTAGTCAGAGACAAAAGTCCCATTGACTTCAGTGGTGGATTGACTTCGGGGTTTCAGCCCTTAAAAAAGCACCATGTGCATCTGGAATGTATATTAAATGGTTTATCTAATCTTTTCCCATTGCCTTTTGTTGGAGATGATTTTATATAGAGAGGGAACCATTGAAATAAAGTGATTTTGTTTTACATACTACACTATAACAATCTCAAGTGCTATTGGATCACCCACAGTCTGTTAAATGAATGAATGTGCTTTCAGTTGTCAAATGGAATATTATTTTCAGTACTCTTGATTTATAGAGAATGAATAGTTCTTGTGCAAAATACCGCTGTGCTGCCTCATCATCATTGTCCTTTTCCTGTTCAGTTATTTTGTAAGGTCCTGATCCAACTCCTGCTGAAGTCAGAGATTTTCTGCTGCATTTAATTGCAGCTGGATCATGTCTTAAGTCTAATTGGTTGAATACAGTAATGCTTACAAATGCAACTAAAATTTAACACTGTATGGGAAAATTCACTGAGCAGGTGGGCAGGGGAAATGGTTTAAGGAACCAAATCCCTTCTTACTGAAATCAGCAGGGTGGCTTCTCTCCCTGGTGCTCAAGTACACTAGGTGGGCTAGCTGAAGCATCAGGGGATATACAGCAAAGTGTGCCTGTCATTTGCCATCTTACCCTAAAACTGCTTACAGTTCTTGTGCTACTGGCACTGAGCTGCTCCCCCTCTTGTGTACCTCCCTTAGATAAGGGCAGTATTTCCTCCTCCTTGTGGCCTAATTTCAAATAAAGCCTATAAAAGATTGTATGCTCTTCAGAGGAAACCAGTGCAGTTCTTGCATAAATGTCTGTCAGTAACTTCTGATTTCACTTTGATTTCTGATGGTTGTAAATCCCAACTTATATAAAGAGGTGCCATACACTTTGTCTGAGGAAGTATGTGCCACAGACCGGCTGAATCTAAAAAGATTACATTTGTATATTTGAACCGTGAAACTTAAGTTAAACGTTTATTTTGCTTTCTTACATACTAGTTTAATCTCTTTCCATCACACATAATATAGATTTTTTTTTTTGGTATTCATGCCCGTTATGCAGCAGCAGTGGAATATCAGAAGATATATTGTCTATGATATGGTTGTCCCTTGTTGAGCATTGTACATACTCAGCTTTGCCTTTGGAGCATAATCCTTCACTCTTTGTAAATCCATTGGCTTCAAGAACTCTCTATTTATTCAGCTTTTTAAGGGGGGGAATAAGATACGTGTGGTCGTTTGTTGGTTGAGGAGAGGTTTTGTTTGGGTCTGCTTTAATTTTTGACTGTTGGTTTCTAGGTTGGGATGATGAGAAGCTACTAGATTTTTGGTTTTTATGGAAGTATATTTTTAATTCACGGAAAAGGTGTCTAGAATTTGAGATACATTTTTTTAAAATATCTATCATAAATCTAAATTAATGTACCCTATGCTCTTAGTTTTCCAAGGGTGTCATTATCCTATTTTAACCACGTGATAGCTACCGCTGGCTGGAAATCAACAATTTTGTTTCGTAATTTACTTTCAGACTGGTGCAAATCTCACACACACACACACACACACACACACTTTTCATTGAAACCAATTCATTTCTGCAAAACATTTTGGTTTCAATGAAACAGCATTTTTCAACAGAAAAAAAGCTTCATTGGCTAATTTTCAGCCAGCTCTAGCCATAGCCTTATATTATTTTAAAAAAAGTAAAGGCTGCAAATGGACAAAGGTCTTTTGTCTTCAGAAATAAATTGTATTTTTCCTATAGTTTTAAGTAGCTCCATAAATGGGCATAAAAGGTTTAATTTTCAGAGGTGCTGAGCTCTCAGAAACCCAGTTTAAGTCGATGGCAGGAGTGGGTGCTCTGCATCTCTGAAAATCAGCATCAATGTTATCTAGTGCCAATGGTACACTTAATATTATATTAGATACATGCGCACACATTTAAAAACCAAACCAAAAAAAGTACAGTCCCTGCTGTAAGAAGTTCAAAGGTCTCAAAATATTGCACTTCATAGGCTGTGTCTGTTCTAGCCACCATTTTTTATTTAGCTAAGATACGTGTTTGATACCGATGTTAATAAAATATTATTTGTTTGCGGCACACTGACAAAGTGCTCATTCTTCAGTCAGTGTTCAGCGATAGCATGAACTATTGACTGGAGGCCCATATTGCTAGACTGACACAAATATTTTCTGTACTAGAAGCAGAGATAGTGGGCCTGATCCTCTTCTTTCACTTTCACTGGTGTAACTCTATTGACTTCAGAGAAATTACTCCAGATACATACCAACATGAGGAGAGTAAGGCCCCATTGGCTTCTAATACTAGTCTGTTGCTCTACCTCTGAGCTTCGCAGTAGCTCTTCCTAATGTTTGTTTTCATGTAGGTGAGCTTGAAATAGTTTTACTTTTTTTATTATTATTCCTTCCTTTCTTCAACTGTCATGGTATAAAATTATTGCTTAGCTGATGGGCTGCTCTGAGTGATTTGACGCTACCAGCGCGTTCACTCCATTGCTCACAGTACACTGGAAAATATTTGATCAGCAAAGGAATAGGACATATTATTGACCTCCTAGCAAAGATCTAGGGAATTACTTCTAAAACAAATATGTATGTATTATAGGAAAATTTTATAGACTTCCAATCCAATCAAGTTAAAACACTAATATATTTAAACTAGCCTTTAAAAAAAACAAACATCTGGTTTTGATCAGGGTTCTTGGAAACAGGCATCTATTTCTCTACAGTGGAACAGCTACAGTATAGCAAAATAAACTATTTGTTCTGTGCTTTAGCTGGCAATATAGAAATTGAACAATGATCTAATAAATACCTTTTTGAGTTTAAATAGAAGCTGGATTAATGTGTTTATCTTTGTGGTTTAAAGATGGTATTGAGAGATTCAGAAATATGTCCCATGAATTTTATGCAAACAGAAACAAATATATAATATTTGTATTTTGTTCCTGGAAAAGAATTAAGGTTTCTTACCATACTGGGAAAATATTTTCCATTTGCTACACTGATAGCAGTCGTTGTGCTAATTTGTATTTAATGTAGCTACTGCTTTTATGAAGAACCTGATTTCTGTAAGGATGTTTCAGCCTGATACATCTTTGCCCCAGTGCTCCACCTTTATTTTAATTATTTATCTTCAAGCTCAAAACATTTAAGTATTTACTTAATAAATAGTCATTTGACCTTGTTGGGGTTTCTGGAGAAGCCATTTCTGGAAACAGATCTTAAAATAGCCCTTAAGAATTGGAGCAATTAAGTTTTTTGTGATGCAGTATCAATATCCCTCTTGCAATCTACTAGGCGAGTGCTGTGTCTAGATGTCAAAATGGATCATGTGAGAGTTTGTTGGTCAATTAATCACTGCCAATGAGCCATAGCATGCAAAAGCTCCATTTCACACTGGCCTCCTTGTTAAGTTTACAAAATCCAAATCAACAGGCCAGATCTCCTCCTTTCAGACCTGCAATATTGACCTTAGTAACTTTGGCTTTCTTTTAGTCATCTCCATGGCAAAATACACTTGAAATTTTGCAGGCTTCTAGATTCAACCCTTAAAAGAAAAAGTGCAGGGTTTGGCATTCAAGACATATTTTTAAAAGTAATTTCATTTAATTGGAATATTTCCAGGTATCTTGTTCAGTGGATCAGATGATGCTGAATACAGATATTGGTAAATGTATTGAGAGGCTTCTAACATAAACATTGAAAACATTGAGTGAATTTTCGATATAGCTTAATTCAAAATTGCCAGGAATCTGACCTTTGATTAATAATAGCAGTGACTCATTTTAGGCAGGGAGAATCATTCACATTTAATTTTGCTTTTTCCTCTCTTATCTGTTTCTCAGTCCTAGTCTTACCACACACCCATAGAGTAAGAGGAGTAAGGGAACACAGAACAGAATACTAGTTTAACATACTAGAAAAATTAAATTAAATTCTTGTGACAAGTAAAGCATTGTTGTTGCAAGTGGGGAGGGAAGCGTCTTCTGCTTTGCTGGCCCATTGAGGAAGTTTGGTCACTGGTATGAAGCCATACAGCTGCACACAATATAAAGTAAGTTTAACAGCATATTTGGTGAGTTTATAACTTCCCCAGGGCATTTTAACATTAAAAATAGTGATTGTTAACCCGATCCATCTGAACTTAAATACTTTGCAAGAAATGAGGGGTAACGTCTCAAGTACTTTTCTTTATGTTTTGTTATTGCTAAGGGGTTCCATTGCTTTATAGGTGCATTTTATCTGTTTTTGCATTTTGCACTCAGAGATATTCGGACCCATGGTCTAAATGAGGATGGCAGTCCCTATAATGGATTTTATATATTGTATATGTTTTAGAAACCCTTTTTATAGCATTCTGTGTTAAAGACTATGTGACATCAATCACTGATTGTCATGACTTTTTACTAAAGAAGGCCTAAAAGACCTTGATTCTGTTGTCCACACTACTTCTGTAGAGCCTTTGCTTGTTTATCGGATTAGAGCACTTTCCATGCATGCACACTAAAGGTGAAATTCACATCCCTGTGTAAAGCCTAACTAAATTGGTTTTGCACAGGGCACCAGTGTGGAGGTTGGAAGGAAACAGAACACCCACCTAGAGGTAGAGGTTAGGGCATTCCACAGCTGTTGCTATTGTCCATGCTTTTAGTAGCAATCATGGCCTACTATACATCCATTGTAGACTTTCCACCCAGTGTATCTGTACAGTTTGCAGAGTCACTGACCTAGTTTTTGCTACTACCAAAGCTCACTTCAAAGGCCTCCTCAACACACTCAAGCAGTGGGACAGGGTCTTGAGAGACCCCTGTTCAACCTTTTCATTTCTTGCCCAGCATATGTAGCAGAACTTCTAGAATATTGGGAAAGAATTTAATTCTAAAACCTGTAGCTTGCACTCAGGGCCGGCTCTAGGCACCAGCAAAACAAGCTGGTGCTTGGGGAGGCACAGTTTTAGGGGCGGCATTCTGGCACGGGCCATGCCACCCCTAAAAATGTGCCCCAGCCGCCCTAACTCACCTCCACTGCTGCTGCTCGCGCGCCGCTGCTCCCCCTCCCTCCCAGGCTCTCAAACCCAGGAGGGAGGGGGAGATCCCAAGCGGCCACAGTTTGAGAGCCTGGGAGGGAGGGGGAGCAGTGGCGCATGAATCAGCTGTTTCGCATGCCGCGGCTGCTCGGGATCTCCCCCTCCCTCCTGGGTTTGAGAGCCTGGGAGGGAGGGGGAGACCCCAAGTGGCCGCGGCACACGCGCTGCTTCTCCCTCTCCCTCCCTCCCTCCTAGGCTTGAGAGCCTGGGGGGAGGAGGCAGGGCTGGGGATTTGGGGAAGGGGCGGAGTTGAGGTGGGGCCGGAGGTGGGGTAAGAAAAAAAATGGGCGGGGGGGGGCAGCCAAAATTGTTTTTGCTTGGGGCGGCAAAAATCCTAGAGCTGGCCCTGCTTGCACTGGCTTCCAGTTAGCTTCCATGTAGATTTTGACTTTAAACCCCTAAATGACTTGATCCTGGCAGATTTAACAGCCACCTGGATTAATTAGGAGGGGGGTCTGCTTGAGGTGGCCTTGCAGTTTGGAATTAACTTCCCATCCCCCACTTGGTCTAACACAGCCTAATTTTGTGGACTATAAGGGCATGCTCCAAGGGGTGGGATGGCAGATATTGAGTGATCGAATTAATATATTTTATTGTGGCAATTTCACAAGTTGGGGTCCGTTTGGAATGGGCAGTTGATACAAAACTAAGGACTATTTGGCATTTTTCTTTTTAAATAGCTGTTACAAGTACCCAGAGATTGGGGTAGCAGCTTTTCTCAAAGATGACAACAAATAAAGAATAAATGAAAAAAAATACATATGCCGAAAATGTCATTCCACAGCATTGGTTTAATAAACTACTGCATGTATCTGGTAGGTGAAGACAATGGGATCTTTGCCTTTGATTTCAGTGAGTGTAGGAGCAAGCCTGAGATGTCTTGGTATGGCTTATCATTTGTTTTCAGTGTGTACTCCTGTAGCCCTACACACACAACAAATAATAGCTTCACTTATCCCCAGAATACCTTATGATGCTGCCCACAATATGGATTTATCATGTCCATTTTGAAAAAAACAAATAATTAGAAAAATAATTATTTGAAAATAATTTATATAAAACATCAAAAAAGTGTGCTGTTTCTTGTGGGGTATTTTAATTTCCTGAATGAAAAGTACACTACTAAATACCCACATTTTAATCTGCTCTTACAGCACATTTACAATTTTACCTTTGTGAGTACTTTCACTGAAATAATTGAGGCTACGCATGGTAGTAAAAATTAAGCACGTGCATAAGTGTTTGCAGAAACTCTGTAATTTCCAAACTCTATAATTTCATCTACATTTTCAAATAGTGAGGTGAGGAGGACAAAACCAAAATCAAATGATTCAGGGTCCTTTGTATTTCAAAAAAAAAAAAAATCCACAATGGCAGCAATCCAGAACTGATCAGGAACCCTATACTAATTAACCAGTGGGCACATGTGAAGGAGAAAATTAAAGAATCTGATAAGCAAATAAATTTGAATTTCAAGCCTTATTGTAAAAAAGGCAGTGGAATTGTCATAAAGGTCTTTGTATCTGGGACTTTCTTTTAGTTTTTAGTGTCAAGACAAGCTAGGCTTCAGCCATCTCTGGTGTGAGAAAATCCAACTTCTGTGTGGGCTATGCGAAACGGTGCTCATAAGTTGCTCCCCTGATTTAAGAGGTGGGCAAAGTGAGGATGACCAACATAACTGTATCCTTTGCTATCTAATGTCAAGGAGCACTGTATTGACCATCCACACAAAAAATGTGGTCTGAACAGCAACTGTACCCAGCAGGGCCGGCTCTAGGATTTTTGCCGCCCCAAGCAGAAACAATTTTGCCCCCCCCCCGTTTTTTTCTTACCCCACCCCCGGTCCCGCCTCAGCTCTGCCCCTTCCCCAAATCCCCAGCCCTGCCTCCTCCCCCCAGGCTCTCAAGCCTAGGAGGGAGGGGGAGAAATGGCGCGCACGCTGCAGCCACTCGGAGTCTCCCCCTCCCTCCCAGGCTCTCAAACCTGGGAGGGAGGGGGAGCAGCGGCGCGCGAATCAGCTATTTTGCGTGCCGTGGTGCGCGAGCAGCAGCAGCGGAGGTGAGCTAGGGAGTCCGGGGCACATTTTTGGGGGCGGCATTCTGGCGCCGGCCATGCCGCCCCTAAAAATGTGCCGCCCCAAGCACCAGCTTGTTTTGCTGGTGCCTAGAGCCGGTCCTGGTACCCAGAGCTGCTTCACACAGATCTGTGGCTCCTTATGAAGCCATTTGACTATATCTCACCCATATATGGTGTGTATTCCTGCTACGTTCTGCCTCACACTCGTATACTATTGCCAGCTGCAGAGGGGAATTCAACATTTTGGAGGAGGCAATAGCTAAGGTGTCCAGGACTGGTGTATGCATTTGGATGGATGGAGATGGAATAACGGATGGACATTTACTGTTACATGGGAAGAGGAAGCTGTGATGTGCTCTAGCCAGGGTTATAAATTCATAAAGGGATAGAATGACAATCACAGTTCTCCATCAGCATGAAGCAGTATGTGCTCCACCACATGTAGCACTAGAGCGTGATCAAGAAAAGTCAGAATGCATTTTTATATCTGTCGCTTGTGGGCCAAAACACCCATAAACACCCTGCAATGCACATTTGGCATCATTGTCTGATAGGTTTTGGAGCAGGTTCTTGATGCTGGACACAAGCTCTCACAGGGGTATTTCAGTGACATAAATTCCATTTAATCTTGCCCACTGCTGTTTCCCGTTATGTGCATAAAAAAGCAGCATAAAAATGTTGAGATCTCAAAAATAAGTGGTAGGGGTAGAGGGGAAGGCTGTATAATGGGAACGCCTTGATCAAATGAGCTTACATTGGCACCACAAACTGCTCCATCCCCTGATCGGATATACCAATTTTCAAACCAGTCTATGTATGTGGATTTTAGAGAAGGAGCAAAATTCAGCTTTTAACTGAAAACATGTTGCAACCTTAATTATGGTGCAGGCATAAGTACCCACAATAAATATATGCACATCGTGTGTGTGTGTGTGTGTGTGTGTGTGTGTATATATATATATATATAAATATATATACACATGTGTGTGTGTGTTTGTACCTATAATTTTTTTAACAGTTTTGCTAAAAGAATGTATCCCATGACTGGAACTGTGTGTGCCAAATTTCAGATGGGAGTGATTTTTTTATAGCAGAGTTATTGACCTCTGAAACAGGGTTTTATAATGGAAATGCTGACATAACCTTTAACTGTAGAGCCACGAACAGCATCATTATATTACTTGCTCTTTGCTTATGTCCATGCTGTGGAAACAGTGGTGGTATTGTCTGCTACTAATAGTGCTAAAGGTCAGAGAGAGTTGGCACTGATATCAGAGGAGAAAAACAACTTAAAATTAAAAATTCAGCTTACATGAGTCACACAAACTCAGGGGATTTTAAAATGAATGAATTTAGTTTGGATCTATGTGCGCAAAACTCTAGACCTTTCTATAAAATACAGATAAATTATATTTATATTTACTACATATATTATACATATTGTAAATCTCCTCACATTTATAAATCTTCAGCTGGGTAATCAAATCCTTTTATTATTAATTATTATTATTACTTTTTATTTTACCCAAGTTCTCAGCATAAAGAGAAATCAAACCATCACGTTGTTGCCAACTCTCATAATATCTGGCATTTTCATAAAGTCCCAGATCCTGAGTTAGATGACTAGGTAAGGATTTTGTCTCTTTCTCACCCTTGTGGTTGCAGAAAAAAAGCTTGAAAATGTGAACCCCAAGTGCTCAAGGCAAATAAAAAGAACCCAACATTCATTATTTTTTAAATCTCATTTTTAATCCAATCTCCTGACTGGCTGACTCATGATTTTTAAATGTTTGGGGTTGATAGTACTGAGAATATAATCACTTTGAATATGTGTTTGGAATTCATGTTGCCATCTGTGCTGTAATTATAATAATGTTTCTTAGAGATATATCCAAATCAAAGTCCCAGAACCAGACACTGTTGAACTTAGACGTTCATATCCAGATCTGTATCCTTATCAGGATATGTTGCTTCTTGTCTAAATGGGCCAGCCTAAAAGCCCAAATGAGAACACTGCTGAATCTTTGGGGAAGTTCAGATCTTGAGCCAAATTTTTTGGTAGGTTAACCAATTACAAATAACATTTCAGTGCAAACTCTAAAATCTCATACTACAGAAAAATGTAGAAGTGGTCACATTTTTATTATGTGGTTACTTTTGTTTGGCTTTGTTTAAATTTTTTTTTGCGTAAATGGAAGACCTGCAAAACAGCACTCTGCTCCTTTGCTGTAGATAAAGTAACAGTGATTAATACTGCAGTCTGTTGTATAAATGGAGACAAAATGTGCTGATTCATAGATATGTAACATTCTATATTAAAGGCTTCTCTTGAGAAGCCTGTCACTATTTTTTCTTCTTGGAGGTGCTAATTTCCGGAGATAAAGAGATGATCGCACTTAGTGAGAAATGCAAAGGCTGCAAAAGCTATTAACTGTGGGAAACTAACAAACATGTGAAGCAAATGGTTGAATATACAAGTTTCAGTCAATTAACTTTTTCTACAAACTAAATCTTCAGTAGTTCTCCCGTCTTCCAGGTGCTCTGTTTTCAGTGTCAAACTTTGTGTTACTTAGTTTTGGGGAAGCGGAGGTCAGAGAGAACTTTCCAACATTTGGAACAGTTGCCTTTTCATGATTGATTAGCCCATCTTTTTATATCTTCATTAAAACATACTTTTTTTTAATACATGGGTGATGTTGAAAGCATTGATTAAACCATGAGTCCAGCTGAGCGCCACATTGTGTTGTGGAAAGGCCACACCTAATTCACACAAAATGAAGTAGATTGCAACTCGTCTCATCTTTTAACATGGAGTGGTATCTTTATAGAGACTCCATGTAACACTGCTCTGTTTTGATCCCAGTGATCCTATGGAGGATCATATTCTGAGATGAAGTCTTCATGCACTGTATTTCCATATAAAAGATGGGGAGGGGGGTGAGAGGGAGCCTGGATTGTATGATCACATTGTAGAACTCACACTTGGCCCAAAAGCTGCTTTGGCCACTCCTGGGTTAGAGCCATATATTGTCTTTTTAGGAACACAAGACAGGCAAAAGCAGAAGCCATTATTAATCTGTAACTTCATTTACCTTTTCAAAAATCTTGCTGAAGAAAAACCATTTGCTGATGCCTAATACCCAGTATTCCACATATTCCATGTATTTCAAAGTTCTAGTGTTTTTCTCTCCATACAGCACCATTGTAGTACATTTCTGAAGCCTTGCATACCTTCATCACTACGTAAGATGAAATATTTCATGATGTCAACAGCCACCCTCTGAAAAAGATTTGCTGTCATAAATGTTCCCTTATTATCTTGCATTATAAATACATCAATCATAATTAAATTAAATTGTAAGAAGACAGAATTAAATACAGCAAACCATCTGACCTTTTTTCCTTTTGTGCAAAGAAAACACAAAAAGCTTAAAGTTTTCTAATATGTCTGTTCCATACTGTGTTTCTGTTATTTTTTTTTTTTTGAGATTCTCTCATTTGTAAGAATGAGACTTTGATTGAGTGAAAACCCCTAGTAAATCTCTCAAAGTCCTTAACCACTTACTGCTTGCTTGATATAGCATTTGCTGTTGTTTATAGTCTGCTATCCATGGGATTGGTTTTCTGTGTAATAAAGTACTAAAAATCTCATAGAGTCAGATCAACTTGGGTGTTCTGCGGTTAGCATGGTGGTTGTTATGCCTAATTCCCACAGCAGAGAGGGGAAATTAGGAGGAGCATCATAAAGAACAAAAGTTAGTGGATTGCCAGCTGAGTAAAGCCCTCACTGTGAACAGGTTTGGGTAATAGCAATATTTCTAAAGGGGAGGGTAATGACACTTAAGTGAGGTGGGTCTTATAAGCAGTTGCAGGTCTGGATCCAATAATGTATCATTTACTGCGTCTGGAATAGATCGCTTGGATAAATTAAGTGAACTCTTACCCTGCTGTGAGCTTTTTTGCTGTATGCTCTGTACTTATTAGCCTCCTAGCCTCTAGTTTGACCCTGTTCCTTTCTTAAATTAATGCATCTCCAATTCCCTAATCTAGACATTTTTTTTAATCTCATGTTTCTTTGTTTCCACCCAACTTGAGGAAATAGCTGAGGAGTTTTCAACTGTTTACCCAGAGGCAAAATTAACAGGTGCATTCAGGGTTATTGTCAGACTCATCAAATGCACTGAGGGCTTGGCCCAGCTCCAGTTTAGATAAACAAAATGGTATTGTAAATTAATTGAAATCTGACAAATAAAGGCTTTATTTAATGCTTAAGTATGTTTTTTACAGTATTTGGGCACAGGAAGGTGCGTTGCAGTATGGATGAATCTTATCACCTCTGGCCAGATGGAAAGCAGTAATGAACAGTTTTCAGGCTTGATGGAAGTGGAAACATTAAAAAAGACATAGCATTTAGTGTATTTTGTAGCATTTGGAGCTGGTGTTAGCTTGATACAGTGGGGCACTTAAAGAGTACATTCCAATGTTAGAAGTTTTAAAGATATTCCCTATATTTAAAATGGGGACTACTAAAGAAATGGTAATATCGTTAATACTGCATTCAACTTAATAAAAATCTTCAGTATGTTGAGGTATACTTGCTGTTGATTCATGGCTTTTATTTGCAAGTAATTAGCAAGAGTTTTGAATATGGAAAGGGAGGAAGGGTTAAGAAGAAACCCATTATAATATTCTGTATAAGGACATTCAGGGATCATTTACTTGCAGACTTCAGAAAATGCTGTTTTATATTCAAGGACAACATAACAGATACAAAAGGCCTTTAAGATTCAACTTCCTCATTGTGAAAATTGAACCTTATATTTTACAAACAACAGACTCTCTTTCTAAGCACTTCTAGTACTAAGAAAAAAAAATTGCTTTGAAAAGTTCTTTGTTAGAAGAAGTTTTGCAATCACTCCTCTTTCACAGTATCTGATATTCAATTTTATAAAATGTCATGAAACTTCAAGATGAGCTATTGAGTCCCCTTGCATAATAACTTTGTTGTTATAGTAGAATTCTGTAGAATAACAACATTTATAATAAAATCTAGACTTGTCAAATTCAGGAGAAAACTGGAAATAATTCCTGGTTTGTTTGAGTTATTTTTGCAAATATGCCATTTATTACAAAAATCAAGAACACTGCTGGTGTTTCCTTAGGTTGTCTCTCAGAAGCTGGCCCTGGCAATAGAGTAGACCATGGTTAATGTTTAATTGTGCTACCAGTCCAATAGTTTTCTATCCCTCCCCCATTTGTTTAGTTAGATTTTTTTGGCAGTAGATAATATCAAGGGACTCTCACACACTGAGAGAGTCCTATTGGTGAGTGTGTGTGCATTTATGAGGTATGTGAATTACTGACAGCCTGAGGCACAGACTTGGAATATTAGGCCTGTCCATCTGAAGATGCTCTAGGTTTTCCACTTACTGCTGCAACTGGACCCTTTTCTAATATTTTTCCCCAATGTGCAGCTGTGTAAGAAGTTATCCATACTGGTCAAGAAAAACAGAGGGTTGAGCCATATCTTAGACAATTGCAATGCTATGGGTTTTAATAATATTTTGCCTATATAGACAGTGGTGCCTGGATCTCAAAGCAGTGTGAAATACTCACCCACAGTAGAATTACATGAATTATTTATTCTTTACACTACACTAGCACTTAAAAGCCTCAATAAGGATTGAAGTGCTGGGAACACTGCAAACACATAATGAGAGGCAGTCAATACCCCAAAGAGTTTATAGTTTAATTTGAGACAAGATGTAACAATCAAACAATTTGACAGACAAACTGAGAGAAGGGAGTAGGGAACATTAGGGAAATAAAAACAAGATCATCCAATTACATAGTTAGCTAATATCCAACTTGTTGATTCCTGATGATACCTTTATATTTAATGTTTAAAAAAATAATCAGCTATCTCAGACACACAGCTGAATCAGTATTGATTGGCTGATTATTATTTTTTTGCAGGCATCATAGCAGAGGTTGGCCTTGAAGGAAGGGTTTGAAAGAAGACAGAATAATGATTGTACAGATTAATTGAGGGTGGATGTTGTGTCTGAAAGGAAGAGAAGGTGCAGAGGTGGTTACTGCATAAGCTGATAAATGGGTGAGCATCACTGGAGGAATATGGGAAGTGGGGCGGCAACAGAATGAGACCAGATGAATTGTGAGGGGCCCTGAAGGACAGAACAAGAATCTTGATCTTGATGTGGTGAAGCTGAGGGAGCCATTAGAGGGATTCAGAGAGGGAAGCAGTGTGATTTACACGATTAGTTGGGAGACCCGTTGAGACTTACTGAATTTTGCAAGTTACTAGATGAATGAACAACTAAAAACAAAATGGATAATGCAACTCACATAAGTCTGTTGTAGTGTAGTTTGATTTTTTAAAACTATGCTTTAATAAATTTATTGTATTATATTAAGTCTTGATATCATGCAGCCTCTCTACATCATGTGCTGTTAAATCTTTGATCAACAGGGAGAGAGATCTCTTTTTTTGGCACATATCAGTAAGGATCATCTGTCTGTCTGGTATTCAACAGGTGTAAATCAGTGTAGTTCTATTGACTTCAGTGAAGTTACACCAATTTATCCCAGCTGAAGATATGACCTACAGGCCTCATTCTCCACTCCCTTACACCTTGTGTAGTTATTTACACCTGTGCAAAATGGAATAAAGCACGAAGAAATCAGAATGATGCCTCATACTGTGTGTGAGGGTTGTGGGGTGGTAATGATAGCCATTTGATAAATTGCTGAACCATGTGATCAATTTTATTTAATATACACCTTTAATCCCCTTGCCTGCACCCTGGCCACAAATCCATCTCCTCCAGGATGTCGTTCACCATTCCAAATTTGTGAGCAGCTTTGTGTCTTAATAGCCACTGGAATAAGTCAATATTGACCCCTGTCTTTTTTAACCCTGACATGTGTGAGGTGACTTAGGTCAGGTAAAAGACTCTTTTCAGCTCTCCCAAGTGATACGCTGTTAATACATGATGTGAGATTAAACTAAATTTTTGACAAAAATGAAGCAAATGAAGCCACCTGCATCCCTCAATCTGAACGGGAACCTGGGACAGAACTCGAAGAGTTGGCTTCAGCACTAATTTTTCTACAAGCAAGTGATACTGAAGAGAAATCAAACTGGTGAAATCCTTTACACTCCTGTGTGTGGCAGGCCCATGGGCATAGGAGATGTACAGTATGTTCCATTAGAAGCTTGAAGGGGGCTGAAAATTGCTAGAAAGTCTTTGGGAATTTTCAGAAGTATTTTAATCCTTACAAGAATGTCCCTTGGTCAAAGGTTTAAATGACCTATCTCCAGGATTGCCTCAGCACCTTGAGGGTGCCAGTGGATTTGGGTAGGATGGAAATAATTGTGGCTGATGTGCTGATTTGGGAGTGAAAATGATCAGCAATATAATGAGAGAGATTGTGTAATGTTCTGTGACATGCCAAAGGGGAAGACCTTAAATTGAACAGGAAGAAATGCTTGGGTGTGCTGAGATTGGTTATGTAGATTTATGTTCTCAGTGACGAAGGAGTTTGACTGGAGGTATTTGCATAAACTGAAAGATCCCAAAACAGTGTGCCTTCACAGAGCAGGATGGTTCCATGTTCCTAACGCTGCCAACTTCAGATGCCAAATTGAGATGTCACTCACTGTAGTCTGCAGATGTTCAAAATACAATCATACATGCTTCACTGGGTTCCTAGGTCTTGGATTCCTCTTAATGAGGTTTGGATAAACCCGGGAGTTTTGCTGAATTCCTGGGCTAGGCTTCCCTTTGCTGGGTCTGAGATACCAGGACTCTGTTGGATTCCTTAAGGTTGACTTTTTCGGGGGGTGGAGGGAGTGGTGTCAGTATCTCCCAATCACCACTGTCCGTGGCATTGAAATGAGCTGTCACGCACACAATATGCCCTCACCTTGTCTTCTTTGAATAATATGAAGAAGTTAAGTATCATAATTGGTTATCTGTTTCACAAACAACACTGAACCAGTTCAAATTATTAGCAGTTTGACGTGCCTATAGTGTAGGGCAGGGTTGGGAAACCTTTTTTTCTATCAGGGGCTACTGACCCACAGAAAGAATCAGTTGCGGGCCACACATAGCCCCGCCTGGGGAGGGGGTGGAGGTTCGGGGCTTCCCCTGGGCTCCAGGGTGGGGCCAGAAATGAGGGGTTCAGGGTGCAGGAATGGGCTCCAGGCTGGGGCAGGGGGTTGGGATGTGGGAGAGGGTGCAGGCTCTGGGGTGGGGCTGGGGATGAGGGCTTTGGGGTGTAGGAGGGGGCTCTGGGCTGGGGCCAAGGGGTTTGTAGTGTGGGAGAGGGCCCAAGGATGGGGCAGGGGATTGGGGTGCAGGAGGAGGTTCAGGGTGCAGGCTCCAGGAGGGAGTTTGGGTACGGGAGGGGGTTCCAACCTGGGGCTAGGGGAGGGGTTGGGTGCGGGCTCCGGTGGGGTGGTGCTTACCTCAGTCGGTTCCCGATTGGTGGTGTAGCTGGGCTAAGGCAGGCTCCTTGCTGCTCCCAGAAGCAATTGCCATATCCAGCCCCTAGGCGGAGAGGCCAGGAGGCTCTGTGCAGTGCGTGCTGCCCGCACCCGCAGGCATCACCCCCGCAGCTCCCACTGGCCATGGTTCCAGGCCAATGGGAGCTGTGGAGCCATCGCTAGGCGCAGTGTTAGCATGCAGAGTTTCCCTGATTACCCTTGCTCCTCGGGGCTTCAGGGACATGCCGGTCGCTTCCGGAAGCTGCACGGAGCCGACCAGACTTCTGGCAACCCGATGAGCTGTGCTCTCGGCTCCAGCCCTGTGGGGCAGGAGGGGGCCAAAGCTCGGGGCTTCCAGCCCACGGCACAGAGACTTGCCGGGGATCAGATGAAATGAAGCAGCGGGCCGTAGGTTCCCCACCCGTGGTATAGGGGTTTACACTGGTGTAACTCCGCCAATGGCTGGTCACTGATGGCTGAATTCAGGACAAATCCATAGTATCTGCAAGACTTAGGTGCTCTTCTCAGGCAGCTTCTTAAGGACAATTCAGAATGGCACCAGGACAAAAGGTTTTGTGAATTAAACAGTCACAGAAGCACCAGTACTGCAATTTTTTGAGATTAACAAAGAGCCTATCATCTCAGTCAATGAAAGTTCAAATGGGCTGGGACCTTTCCTTCAGCAAGATGAATATCAGTGGCTTATACTTGCAGAATACCAAACAAAACATAATAGATGTTGTGCTGGAAATTGTTTCTGATTGTGAATATGTTTATGGGCAGGACTCTATTGAGGTAGAAATGGACCATGAATCATTGAAAGCCATATTTCATAACCCATTGTCTGAAGCACCTCTTAGAATTCCAAAAACCATTATGAAAGTTTAAACTTTTATTTTTAAGTGTGAAATACAGACCTACTCAGAAAATTCTTATAGCTGACATGCATTCAAGAGCACCAGTAAATAATGAAAGCATGTTACAGCAGGAAGAGAAATAAATAGGACAAGGAAGGCAACTTGGATAAAAGTGGTCATGAAATTATAGGATTTAAGATGCTAAGAAAAGTAAGGAGTGAGAGCAGCAGAATAAGGACAATGGCCTTTATAAAAACAGAATTTGACAAATGCAGAGAACTAGTAGGTAAGGTCCTATGGGAAGGACCTCTAATGGGGAAAAAAAGCTGGAAGTTTCTGAAAGAGACAGTATTTAAGGCACAATAGCAAACTATCACAATGCAAAGGAAAAATAGGAAGAACAGGAGGCGGCCAGTATGGTTCCATCAGGAGCTCTTTAATTATCTGAACCTCAGAAAGGAGCCCTACAAAAAGGGGAAGCCTTGATGAATTAGTACAGATGAGTACAGAAGAATAGCTCAAACATATAGGGACAAAATCAGAAAGGCACAACATGAGTTAGATCTAGAAAAGGATATAAAAGGCCATAAAAGGAGTTTCTATAGATACATTAGGAGGAAGAAAAAGACAAAGAAAAGTATAGGTCCTCTACCTAGTGGGAAAGCTAACAACAGACAACACGAAGAAGGCTGAAATGTTTAATGCCTATTTTGCTTTAGTCTTCACAAAAAAGGTTAATTGTGACCAGATGCTTAACACTAGGGAGAAAGAAAGAAAGCCAGAATCGGGAAAGAACAGGCAAAAGACTAGTTAGATCAATTAAAAGTCAGCAGAGCAGAATACAACAGAATATGAAGTATTTCCCATTCTACATGTAGGGAAGATGGCAAATACCACAGTAAATGTAACTGCTGCTCAATGGTAAACAGACATTTCAAAAATGTTGCACACATGTATATGTGTGCGCACATGTGCATGTTGTGAGAGTATCTGCACACACAATACTTCATCATGCAAAGATTCATGCTTGACTTTACGCACTGAGTGGTTCGCTTCAAGGGAAGTGCTCATAGTGCATAAATTAAGCACATGCATCAGACTTAGAAGCAAGATCACAGCCATAGGCATATACACAAGATTACTTATACATATTTGGCAGAGATACTAGCCTCAGAACAGTTCTTTAATATTGCTGTTAAATCAACAAGAGGACTCAAAATAAAATAAAATTAACAAAAGTTATCAAAAAACAAGAACAAGCCACAAACCCCCAAAGGATACATCAACTGGCAGGGGACTGGACTGGGGACTGGACTCGATGACAGGGGACTGGACTCGATGACCTCTCGAGGTCCCTTCCAGTCCTAGAATCTATGAATCTATGAATCTATGAAACAAAACATCTGAATTAGACAACTTCATAAAAAGAAATCAACAAGTAATTAGCACAGAAGTGACTCAATCACTTGATATACTACACTGAAAAAAGGTAGCATGGTTTAGATATTACATTTCAAAAAGTGATATGTGAACACTAACTACAAAAACATTTTATTCCATCGTTGATCTGCCTCCTAAAATGGACGACACTCATTGTCAAGATATTCAGTAAATAATGCATCCCACAGTTTTCATATGTAAACACACAAAGAAAACCAAATTAATGTCATATAATTTGAAGATGCACTGCAAAATGACAAAATCCCAGAGATTCAGCATTGAGGATGACTATTCTTTCTTCCCTCAGGCTATTGTGCCTTTTAAAAATAATACGTACAGTTTGTAAGACAAGATGATTGATATGCTGATTTAATAGCTCATCTGCCCTCTTCAGTTTTCAGTCAGCTCCAACTTCAATCCACACCATGTTTTCACATACAAAACAGAGCCATTGGCACGCCGCACTGTTAAACAATGCCAATATGTGGATCTTTTCAGAGGTGTTATGAAGTATCATGTTGGACCTGATCCTGCAATGCTTACTTACAGTTAAGTAAACATGCACCATTGATCTCTTATGTAAAGTTAAGAACATGCAGAAGTGTTCACAAGATCCCTTCGTATATTTATATCACAGTCTTACCTGGTAATATACATGCTAGAATGAGTCTCATTTTGAGAGCAAGAGGGCCCAGGATCAAATCCTGGACAAGCCCTTGCAAAGGTTGAGAAAATTACTATATTTTTAAATTCCTCAGATAATTCCTTTAATTCAACCAGACGTTGCTGTACTTGATGTGAATTACTGGCCTCTTTTATGCAGAAGATCAGATTAGATGATGATAATGATCCCTTCAGCCCTAAAAATCTGTTAATTCATAGCATTGGTAAATACAGTAATGAGAGAAAGTTGGTGTACATGTAGAGTGAGAAAATGTGAAACAATGACTACTGTAATTTTTTTTAATATCCAAAGAGTGTGTGATTTGATCCAAAGCCTATTGACATCAATGGAAAGAATCCCATTGACTTCAGTGGTCCACTAAAGCAGTGCAGGCTTCCTTGAGTGAAGGCATTTTCCCATCTGAACCTACCCCCAACACAGAAGAACTTCATTGTAAAACAAGGTTCATTGTAACTAAAGCTGCACTGTGCTCTTTGGAACACTCTGGCGCTTTTTTTTTAATTTTCAGTTTACTACACTAAAGTTTCATTTTATGAAAAGTCACTATATGGGAATGTCACTGTCTATATTTATGGGGAAATGATTTTTATATTTCATCTTAAATAAATGTAATTGTGAGCTATAAGATTAGCAAACTTATTTCCATTTTACACTCCTGTGACTCAAACCAAGAACATGATCTATAGATATATATATTTTTAGCATGAGCTAGAAATTATTTTTAAAAATAATTCATGCTGAGATTGGGTGTGCCAGATTTCAATGCATATCAAAGGTTTATTGCCACGTTATAAAGCCTTGGAAAAGATAAGGGAAAAAAAGGCTTATATTAGAGACCCTTTACGTCAGAATTGCTAGCAGCTATGAATATAATAGAGATTACCGCAGAAGAAACATCAGAACTGAGGAACATAACTAAAATTAATAAATATAACATTTTTTCTATACTGAAAAGGAAATTTCAATTCTTAGAGAAGCCTCAGTATGTTACTAAAAAGCAAACTACAATCCTGATTAAATCCTTATTTTATTTTGAATGAATGGCAAAATCATGAGTGAGCTACTCGGGTCATCCTAAATGAGCTCTGGTAAAATATTAGTGCACACGTCACTGCCATACACTATGGATGTGAAACATATTCCACAGAAGGCACCACTCCAGTCCCCAATAGTTGTATTTTAGAAAGTTTTTTTTTTTAAATGTGAATGTGAATATTTAGTGTGTCTCTCCACCTGTAAAGTAAGGTGCCATGATTACCAAGAGCGAAATCCTGGCTCAATGAAGTCTATGGGAGATTTCCCCTCCAACTGGAACTCTGTGGAAGACAAAAATTAAAACTGATACATTTTAAAAAACAATTGTGTATAAAAATAACCTCAAAGTTATGTTTTTTAAAGCCTGACCTCTCAAAAGCGAGTGCTGCATCACCCGTTGAAAAGTTAGAAGCCTATTTCCAGTGGTATAAAACTCTCCTTTTTATACCTGCAGGGCCACTAGATGTCAAAGTTTAACCCTGATGCTGGTGTGTCTTGTTTCCAAAATGGGTAGTACCCATCACAGAATCCTAGAAATGCAGGTCAGGGAGGGACCTCAAGGGGATTATCTCGTTCAGCCCCATGCTGAAGCAGGACCAAGTATAACTAGACCATCCCTCACAGGTGTTTTTCTAACCTGTTCTTAAAAACCTCCAATGACTGGAGCATAAGCTTTCATGGGTGAATACCCACTTCATCAAGCGCATGCGTCTGATGAAGTGGGTATTCACCCACGAAAGCTTATGCTCCAATACATCTGTTAGTCTATAAGGTGCCACAGGACTCTTCGTTGCTTTTTACAGATCCAGACTAACACGGCTACCCCTCTGATACTTGACTCCAATGACTGGGATTCCACTCCTCTTTCTAGCAGCCCTTAACATATTTAAAGATTGTTATCAGGTCCTCCCTCAATATTCTTTTCTCAGGACTAAACATGCCCAGTTTATTTAACCTTTGCACATAGGTAAGACTTTGTAAACCTTTTGTCATTTTTGTTACTCTCCTTTGGACTGTCTTCATATGGTCCATGACTTCTTTAAAGTGGACATAATAAGCCAGCTGAGGCCTCCGCCAGTGCTGGGTAGAGAAGAACAATTACCTCCCGTGTCCCATATATGATACACCAGTTAATACACCAAGAATAATACTCTTTTTGGCAGCTGCATTACATTGTTGACTCAGTTTATGATTCACTATAACTCCACAGATCCTTTCAGCTGTACTCGTGCATTTGATTTTTTCCTACCTAAGTGTACTACTTTGCATTTGTAGTTATTGAATTCCATCTTGTTGATTTCAGAGCAATTCTCCAATTTGTCAAGGTCTTTTTAAATTCTAATCCTGTCGTCCAAATACTTGCAACCTCTCCTACCTTGGTGTCATCCACAAATGTTATAAGCATGCACTCCACTCCATTATCCGATTTGTTAATGATTATATTGAATAGTACTGGATAAGAGCCAGAACCCTGTAAGACCTGTAGATATATCTACCCAGCTGGACAGTGAACCACTGATAACCACTCTGAGTAAGGTCATTCAGCCAGTTGTGCATCCATCTTATAGTAATTCCATCTACACCACATTTCCCTTGTTTGCTTATGTGACTGTTATGTAGAATTGTATCAAAAACTAATATCAAGATATATATCATCTACTGCTTTCCTCATCCACTAGGCCAGTAACTCTATAAAAGAAGGAAATTAGGTTGGTTTGGAATGATTTGTTCTTGATTAATCCATGCTGGCTATTATTTCTCACCCATTATCCTCTAGGTGCTTACAAATTGATTGTTTAATAATTTGCTCTTTCCAGGTATCGAACTTAGGCTGACTGGTTGATAATTCCCAGGGTCCTCTTTGTTCTCCTTTTAAAGATAGATAGTATGTTTGCCCTTCTCCAGTCCTCTGGGACCTCACACATCCTCCGTAAGTTCTCAAAGAGAAATTGGTAATGCTTTAGTTAGTTCTGTAAGCACTGTAGGCTGAATTTCATCAGGCTCTGATGACTTCCATTTTCCCATGGAAAAACCCTGGAAGGAGTACAGAAGGCCCAGGAAATTCCACAAGATTTACTCTAGGGAGTGCTCTTCTCATACTCCTCTTTTACAGTGGACAAGTATTGCTGGCCATGGAAAAACTCTAGGTACCTGCTAGGAACTCTGGTCTCAAACTCAGTCTCTGCAAGGGGAACCTACCTCTCTAGCATGATCTGCATAATCCCTTCATGCTCCCACACTTTGTAGGATGTTTGCTAAGGAGCTGGGTTGCCATTGGCTGCCTCCTCCCTACATGCTGCAAAGGGGACTCTGAAGGAATTTAATGTGGCATAGAGAAGCATTAACTTCCATTACGTTATTGATGTACTTTGAAAAGTGGCTGCTTCCTGGTTCTGTCCACTCCTCACCTATGGAAACCTGACCTCATGGAGGGGCTTGTGTGGGCTCCGTGTCGTGAGTTGAGCATGCCAGAGAGGAGTTCCTTCTCTCACGCTTCTTATTAGAGAGGAACATTGGGCCCATAATCAGTAACAGAAATCTCATTTGGTACTCTTGTTAATAAACACTACTCACAATCCAGTTTATTGTCCCTTTGATACAAGTTATCTTCTGACATGCTTCAATTGCTGTTAACAGATGCTTGCTATATTACATAATTAAGTAAATTTGCATATTTTTTTTATTTTTAGAATGGAAATTAAACATAATTTCATTGGGGAGGGAAGGATGTGGCTGATTTGGAATGACTGGGTAGTAACTCATGGGTGGAATGATGGATCTGAGATATACTTGAAGGGATAATTGTACACAACCAGTTTAAAAGCTGGTAAATATTTAAAGGTCAGGGGTTAAATGTCAAAGCCACAGTACTTGGGCTCAGCTCCATAAAGTATCAAGAATGACTGGTAATTAAATCCAGGGTATATTTCACCAAAGGGAAATAAATTTGACAGCTAACAACCAATACTGGATTACCACCTTTCAGAGGTTAGGGATCATGCTAGTAATTGTAGGTGGTTTACAGTTGTTAACATAATAGTAATAGGTAGAATGATTACTCACTCACAGAGATCACAATATCCAAAAAAAAAAAAAAAACCTATTCTGTGTGTTTAAAAAAAAAGAAAGAAGGAAAGAAGCAAAGAAAACTATCAGAACACTGATTGCCACTATATTTTAGAACTTTCAGCATTTTACTGTTTAAAATAAACATCCGTAGGCTGTACTTACTTGATTCGCCTAAGTAAATGTAATCATGAGACATTGTCCTGCTTTTTTTGTGAGCTAACTATTTTCACTGTGATTAATAACTACCACTATTATGACCAACTGTGTTATAAGCTTAATAAGATTCAGGACTATTTCAACAAACTTCAGTTAGGAAATTTTAAGGTCAAAATATGAAAATGGCTTTGTACTATTGCTATTTTTGTCTGTTATGTGTAGAAACAATAAAATATGTTACAGGAATATTACCATAGCCAGTGACTTTTGCTAAATTTTCTAATTGTTAGTGGCTGTTTTTACGATATTGAGATTTTTACAAATGTATAGGGCGCTATTGAATAAACTTCCCTTGGAATACCGCTAATAACGTACATTCATAGAGCACGTTTCAGTCAAAAAACTGTGTTTAAAAAGATGGGTTGGAATTATCACCATCATTTTACAGATTAGAAAATAAAGCACTAGGTATCTTACAGCCAAATTAATAAGAAAGAATTGTGACCTCTTATTTTGGGTGCTTCAATTTTCAGTGCTCAACTCTGGATACCAAGGGACTGATTCTCTCTGCCCCTGCCCCTCCAGAGGTGCTGAGCACTTGCAGCTCCCATTTGCTTCATTTGCAATTGTGGGCACTCAGCACCTCTGAAAATCAGACTCTGGGATCAAATTCAGAGTTGAAGTGTTAGGTCGGGGTAGGCAACCTATGGCACATGCGCCAAAGGCGGCACGCGAGCTGATTTTCAGTGGCACTCTCACTGCCCGGGGCCTGGCCACCGGTCTTGGGGGCTCTGCATTTTAATTTAATTTTAAATGAAGCTTCTTAAACATTTTAAAAACCTTATTTACTTTACATACAACAATAGTTTAGTTCTATATTATAGACTTATAGAAAGAGACCTTCTAAAAATGTTAAAATGTATTACTGGCACACGCAACCTTAAATTAGAGTGAATAAATGAAGACTTGGCACAGCACTTCTGAAAGGTTGCCGACCCCTGTGTTAGGTTATGCAAGTTACACCCCCTCAAACTGTTGACTTCCTTAGTCCAGGTGAGACTTCCTTACCCTACTTGTGCCTTCTTTACTGGTATGTAAGATAGTCTGAGTTAGTGTTATTTATATACTGCATATCTGAAACAAGGTGTAAGGTAAGGCAAGGTGTGGACTACTTTAATTTATATGTTTCACACCTTTGAGCTCCTTGATACATTAGTTACCAACTCAGACTCATTTAAGTTATGTAGATTAGAACAATGTTTCTCAACCAGAGGTCTTCCAGGGGGTACATCAACTCATCCAGATATTTGCCTACTTTTACAGCAAGCCACATAAAAAAGCACTAGCGAAGGCAGTACAAACTAAAATTTCATACAATTACTTGTTTATACTGCTCTATACTATACACTGAAATGTAAATACAATATTTATATTTCAGTTGATTTATTTTAGAATTACATGGTGACGATGAGAAAGCAAGGAATTTTTAAATAATAGTGGACTGTGATACCTTTGTATTTTTATGTCTGATTTTGTAAGCAAGTAGTTTTTAAGTGAGGGGACACTTGGGGGTACACAAGACAGATCACACTCCTGAAAGGAGTACAGTAGTCTGGGAAGGTTGAAAGCCACTGAGTTAAAACACACAGAGCTAAATAGGCAGTGTGTCCACTGTCTGATACAAGCAAGATCGTAGGCTGCTCAGGTGGAACACCAGCCCAAAAAAGCTGGGACATACCCAGTCATCAAAGCAAGCTACCTACTATATGTTAAGGCTCCAGCCCTATAGGGAGCTCAGTACTTTGGACCTCCGCACTTGCAGAGCCCAGTTGACTTCAGTTCAGGTGGTATTTTAGTTCATTGAAGATTTTTCAGAAATAGGCTTCTTTACATGGGATGATGATTATTGTAGGAAGGCATTCTGTATCGAATATCTAACCTTACATTTATCAAAAGCATCCCACCATAAACTTTGGTTTGGGGAGGCACTGAAGTTGACTGACAAAGCCATCAAAAGTTGTCATTGTGCTAGTCTTCACTGCAGTATTAGCTAGAGGTATAACACGCGTGTTGCCCCTAATCCAACTCCCATCCATGCACAAAAATGTCTAGCTCGAGTTAAGTGATGCCTTAAGTGCAAGCTAGGAGGCCTGGGCTGTCAGGAATGAGAGCAGTTGACGCTCAAGCTAATAAGGCGGTAGAGAGGCAGTTTCTCTGTGCTGCTAATCCAGACACTGTGCAGCTCAAGAGCTTTGTTTGTGACTGCACTAACTTGAGAGGAGTTAACTTGAGTTAATATTGCAGGGAAGACAAGCCTATTGTACTTGTTAAACTGTTTGACCAAAACCCTCCTTTGGCACAGATCTCTGTAATATTTATTAAAATATTGTTGTACAAAGTGCAGTAATGGGTTGGAGTGTTCAATGCAGTAGCTTATATTTTCTCATTTACAGATAAATTGAGGCACAGCTCTCTTAGAATAATTACTTTGGTTCAAATATGTAAGATGAGATGGTGCGTAAATACATGAGGGAAGTTTTTGGTGGTTTATTATTATTATTTATTATCATTATTATTATTATATATGTATTTATTATTTTATTATTCCTTTCCTGTACCTATAGGCTTCCTGCTGGAACAGAACATTCCCTTAGATTAAGGACGAGGGAAGTTTTGTATGAATAGCATCACGTTGTTGACCTCAGCATAGCTCTAGCTACCTCCTCCCCCACTTGCCATAAAGGCTTTTAGAGCTCACTCTGGGCACTCATAATGTGTGGCACAGCTTTGGGTTTGTCTCCCAGGTCCTCCTGTTTCCTTCTCCTGAGGCCCATAGTTTCCAATGTCTGCAGTAGATTCAGGTCTTCCTTTCAGAGAGGCAAAAGTTGATCGGGAGATCCTGTCCAGACCTGTGGGAAAGTGCAGCAAAGCAATAGCTATTAATACTGTTCCTTTCCCACTCACTCTGAAAGGAACTCCCAACAGGAAGGTTTCAGCAGTCTGCAGAACTTAGCTGCTTGGCTTTAACTCTTTGGCTCCTACAGCATTAAGCCACTTGAACAGGCTACCTTTCCAAAATGCAGGGGGGGTTTCTTGACACAATCACAGACCGAATTTTGCCTTTGAGAATTTTTATAACTGTGGTTTCCCACTACCCCTTAGGGAGAGGTTAATAGTGCCTGATTCAGGCATTATTGATGTGGACTTCAATATCTGGAACATGTCTGACTATCATCAACATTAACAAATGCTTTAGAGACTAGTGTCAGCAAGTTAGAGTTTGGCTTATTGGTAAATGGTCACAATGTATCAAGTAGTTTGTATCCTGGATAAAGCTTAATTTCTTCAGACTGTGGCTTGTTTTTGTTCCTTTGGGGTCTGCTCTCCCCTCAGTGTACCTAGTTAACTCCTAATGAGAAATTATGTGTGTATGGCAAGGGAAGAAGAAATACTCCTGCTATGTTATAGTAGTACCTAGCAGCTCATATCTTTTCTGACATACAAAACCACTATCTAGGTACTTATATGGCCCGGATTTCTTCAGTAATACATTACCACTATGTTACATATATTTGTGCTGTTTATTTACCATTGTAAATTTTGGCAAAGTACTGAAAGGGACAGTATCAGGTTATAAATACATATACATATACATATATGTATACATGTGTATATATCTTAGAAAAACTAATTATCTGTGCTACAAACAAAAATACCACACTGGAATATTAAAGCAAAATTTCTTTTTAAAGGAGTTTCACTGTTTGTTATGTTCATTTTTTTAAAAAAAATTTCTCTCCACTTGGAAATGAAAGTGGCTGAGTCAGTTTTGCCTTTGTTTCTAATCAATATCACACTGGTTCTTATGCACTGGGACTCTGTTGTGATGTTTGCACTGCAAAAATTGCAGAGAAATGTTTAATCTGCTAAAATCTAAATTCTGGGCAAGGTTTGTCCTATATGTCCTCTTTTAAACTCACCCTGCCTCATTTTCCAGACCTGTTTAAAACAAACACACACACAATATTATGTTATAATTACATAACCACCGGGATCTACTGAGGCATAATTTTAAAGTGTCATTGACTAACATACTCTAAGTGGCTGTTTCATTAAGAGTTAAAAATAATAATCATAATAAACAACAGTTAATTTACACAGTTCTGTCATTTTGACTCAGAAGGAATAAAATGAGTGTTTTATGGGTGAGGATTACAGGCTCTGGCTAAGTGCTTATGTGCTCTTTGAGATCGTCCAACTATGAATGTGATATGCACTATGAATATTTCTTAATTCTCATGGAGTCCTAATGTTACTTCATTTTCCATAATACTTTCCTTTAAATCTCCCAGCAAAGAAAGTCTTCCTAAAACTCTTCTTTAAAAAACACAACTTAAAGTGTTATCTCTCCTTTTATTTTTTTAAAGAATGTACATAAATAAGCATTCTTTTAGAAAACCTCAATTATGTAACAAAATAAATGCTATTCGAGAGGAAATCTAACAGATGAAGTATAAAGAGTTTTACTTCCTGTATTTGGATTTTTAACCTTTCCCAAACTTTCTCTATTGTAAAGTTAAAACAAAGTCTTATCAGCAAGTAACATATAGTAGCAGCTGGATATCATTAGAGCCCTCTGTGTGAGCTATTCTTCTTCATTACCTTTTTCATGACAGCTTTTACTTTGCACAGAAAATGTTACTTTGTGTTGGAGATTTATGTAATTCAGGTGTCTTCCATTCTGAATTAATGCATGGCTGCAGTGGGAATGAGTGGTTTACAAGTGGAGCCAATAGAAATTTATAGGAGAAGAAGGTAAAATTTACAAAGATCAGTGAAAAAACATGAGTTTATACAACTAGTTTAATGACTCCCTCCCCAAGTCTCCCGCCTCCCCAAGTGTATATTCCTTCATGGGCATGTCATGTAATACCAGGGTGAGGTATTTTGTTTGTGTTTAAAAGGTGGAAGGGGTTCGGTGGCAAATTTGTTTATAGTTTTTGTATGCATCTAAACTCTCCAATAGCTCTATTCCTGACAGAATGAAAAGGGCACACTCTTCTGTTTATTACTTGATAAACTGATTAGCATAAGTGGTTAATTTCTAACTTTAAATGTTTATTTAAAAATCTCTTTCATATTTAAATAGTCATTCAAATTCAGAGGCGGCTGAGCTGTCCTTTACTAGTACAGCACTGTTTTCCTACAGCTCTGTTTGCAGATCAGGGACGCTGAGTGAAAACTGTGCTTGGTATTTCTCATTTGATTGTTTTTGTTTAAAGAGAATTTCCACAACGAGTAGCTACTCTGCATACCTCACTGCAGTATCTCTTTAGGATGTGGATCTGTGCAAAAGGCTCTTGGGGACACGTCAGAATGGTCAGATGTGCCACTCCTTTGCTCATCTCTCATGATATAACTTAGCCTCTAGGGGTATGTCTACGCAACAAAGAAAATACCCATGGCTGGTGCAATGCTCACCGACTCGGGCTCGCGGGACTCTGGCTTCAGGGCTGTTTCATAGCTATGTAGACTTCCAGGCTCAGGCATATAAACTTAAAATACATAATATCATCATCATACAGAAGCCAGATGATCACTGACTTAGTTCATTCTGCACTATCATTTTAAAATTCAAAGGCTCGTCTAAACAGATGTGCCATATACCTATCCACTGGTGGCTGTCAAACTCTAGCTGTAGTAAACTTTGTGAAGAAAAGGGTTATTAGGTGAAAGCCCTCTACTGAAAATGTTCTGCCATTTAAACCCCAGGCTTGTGCTAGAGATTGCTTCTCAGATCTCTATTAAGTTTTTTTAGGAACAATATCCTGAAAGTTAGAAAAGAACAATCTGAATCAAGGAGATATACTGTACATTTTTTTAAAAGAACGTTTTGTTTTATATATTTAAAAAATAGTTATAAAACTGTCTATTGCCTTCTATCAATTGGAGCCAAATCTTGAAGTCCGTATTTAGTTTCAACTCAGGCCTTCCTCAAACATAACTTCCATTAGCTTCAGCGAGAATGTTTTCCTGAAAATGACCTGAACAGAGTAAAGACTTTAGGAGTTGCATCTGGGTGTATGGAATTCACCCCAACCAATTTTGGGCTCTAAGACAACAGAGGCAAAACTACCAAAAGTATAGAATTCTCCACTGAATCAAGACTGTTAAGACTTATAAGCCTGAAATCAAAAGCCAGGTCTTTACATTTTACCCTGTTTCCCCTACTGGGTCAAGGGTCACATAAAATGTCAATTTGAAAAGGTAAGAATGCTATTACTAAAAGCATTTAATTGTGCCAACAGCTAACAAGCTCTGAGAGGGAAACAGAGAATGGAGCTGGCAATGGGGTAAGAGAACAAAAATTTAATTGAAACAAAGTTTGATCTGAATGGGAGGTATGAACAAGAAACAGCTATTGTTTTCAGAGATGGTTATTGAGATTCCAAGGCAATTCTGTGGGAATGAAGATCATAAGGGCTACAAATGAACGAAGTGGAAACTGCTTCGTGTTCCACAGGAAACAGTACAGAGACATGAACAGTAATTGTCAGTGAAGGCCACAAAAGAAGCCAAACTAAATAGATACCAAAAGAATGGTCATGAGACAGGTTATATGATAGGCTGAGATTTCAGATGGGATAGAGATGTTAAATGAAGAAAGAGAAATGTGATATCAAGGAGAAGTAGAAGCTGTAGGAAGAGTAGAAGGGAAACATGTAGCTAGTTATTCAGCCTTAAAGCCCACAAAAGTTGTTCTGCCCTGTGCAGGGTAGAGGACCCAAGGAGACAGTGATCAGAAGGCAAGAAACCTACCAAGAAGAAGCAAGTTATCCTGATGCACAAACAGAATTTTGGAGCTTGCCTGAAAAAGATGAGAATAACTAGTATTAAAGAACTAAATGTTGGCTTGAAAAAAAAAGAGAAATAATGAAGTGATGAGTCCCCCTGAATATCTGGACTTTTTTTTTAGTACCAATATGGATTTAGATGCCTAACTCAGGACCCCCAAGTCTGAAAATTTTGGCCTAAATATTTACAGCTTGGTTAAGCATTGATAAACAGGAGGTATGTCTGAAGAGCACAAACCCCAAAGGCAAGATTCTGTCTCTTTTTTTATGTGAATGTGTGGTTGGGGAAAAAAGAGTGTGTGGGTTATCTAGTATACCCATACAATAGTAGGGCAGAAAACAGATACGGTAACCCTTTGTGTACTCTGAGAGGGATCTGGCTAACGTGCCTATGAGTCTAAGGCCCAAAGGAGATGTGGATGGTTTTCCTGGAGGCATGGACAACACTGTAGAACAGTGATTCTCAACGACCAGTCCACGGATTGCTGCCGCTCCCTGAGATCTCCCTGACACAGTTTAGGAAGGCAGCAAGCCAGTCCCGGGTATCAAAAAAGTTGAAAAACACTTCTGTAGAACATGTTAACCTCTCACCCTCTTGAACCATTCTGTCTTGTTGTACCGTATGATGTCTCGGCTCTACCCTCCGCTCCCACCACGGTTCCTTCCGGTATGCCTTATAATTGGAAAGGTAGAATTTTGACCCAAGAAAAAAAGACTATTTAGATGCTTTTCTGAATAGTGGGGAGAAATTAGGAGAAAACAGGTTTAAAATCAGGACAGTCTTCCTATCAGTGAGATGTTTCTAGCTGCCACAGGATTTCCAAAAAGAATCATGGAACATTTTAAGCTTGTGATTTTCATAAGCGAGTTAGGTGCACAGTCACTCAGACTCATTTGAAAATCCCACCATAACACTACACTGGATGGTATAGGGAATAATCCTGCATTAGCAAAGAGAGGAGTGGACAAGCTCATCTGCTATAATAGGCTTTTTAGCTCTCTGTTTCCTGTATTTATCTGAAGGCAGAAATTAATTGTTTTACTCTATCACTTGAGGCGGTGTGTGGTTTTATGATATTTACAATCGGACATTTTGTACTGATTATTGCTAATTGTTGAGCCTTCATAAAATTACTTAATTTCTAAATGGATAGAAATGTTACCATGTGCATGGTAGCTTTATTAATAGAGGACAGTAATTTGAGGAGACTCTATATATTTGTCACACGTTTAAAAAAAGGCGGGGGAGAGAGATCCCAATTTGAATAGACTATCATGGTGCCTCTGACGTTAAATATTATCCCCCCATCCCACTCAAGAATCCTCAGCATAGTTACTAAGGGAAATATTACACTGTGGGTCTGTTTCCGTTCTGCAGAATGGAATTAAAAGACTTAAATAATGTAACTTGTTTTATTTTGTGGCTGTGAAAGCTTTGAAATATTGGGGAGAAAAGAACTGGTAGACTATTCCTAAAGCAATTCAAGAGTTCTACTGGAGAAATTACAATTTACTGATGTCATTTAAATCTTTAATATCGTTATTGGTTCATCAAACATTATTAGCCTTCATAAATTTCTGCTCTTATCAATTCAATTTGTATGATTCTTTGAGTAAAGAATTTTTTCATCATTAATATCTTCCAAAACTTTTCACCAGATCATACAATGAAATTGATTTTTTTAAGACTTTACTTTTTAAAGAGTTAATAAATTAGCCTAATTGTTTTATGAATTAATAAAACACATTTTTATGAGAAAACATATTTTAGAGAGATTTTTTTCCAGGAAATATCCAGCAGATGATAGCACATTGATTTACTTACTTAATATATTTAGTTTCTTCAGTTTAATAATAAGTTCATCTCCTTCCCACAAATGTGTATGTTCCTTAATAATTAAGATGTCCCTAATATTTTTGCAGCATGTGTTTCATTTTTTAATCTTAGACCTTTGCTGAAGAAAACAGGCCAATAAGTGTGTGTGTTTCATAAAGTGTTTTATTTTTAATGAACATAAGCATATGTCTCTTTTTATTTTAAGTAATTTACAGTTTAATTACAACATGCTCTGCTCCCTCAGGAGAAAAAAGGAGAAAAGACAAAAAAGGCTTTGTAACCTTGTGCTGCATTCAAAGTTTAGATCTCACCTTGTAAAAGTTTTTATTGCAGCCTCCTCCTCCACTTGTGCCATGAAATAGTGAATCACTCCTTGTTGTCTCTAAGTACAACTGCAGTTCTCATGTTTTATCCTGACACCTCCTAGATGAGCTTTCCATACCCAAGGAAGGGAGGACATTTGATGCTTCTAATATTATTCTGATGCCTCCCCTTCTCAGAGGAGTCAACCTCACTAGCAGCATTGGACGTGAAATCCAGCATGAGACTGCATTCGTCTTCTTGCCCTGGTGATTAATGTATGTAGGCTCAAGCCACCCTGTGCCTTCTTCCAATGTGTTCATTCTCATGCCATAATGTTTCGTATGCTCAGCTGTAGGATGACCTGGGCAGAGGCCCAGTGGCACCGGCAATTTTCCTTCCTTTGTACCAAGTATCCAGAGAGACTAGTCCGAAGGAGCTGATAGTAGCCTCACTCACGGCTGCTAACAGTCTTCAATACTGAAGATGACCTTCCTTGTTTGGCTGTAGCATGTTACTGGATCACCATATGTTGAATGGTATCAATCAAGATTAAAAGCGATAAAACTCTTTTTTTTTTAACATGTAATATTTTCTTAATATAAAAGTTTTTCTCTGAGGCCTGTCAAGTAGATATATTGCAGAGGCAGCTCACTTAGTAAATCTAACATTAACCTTTGCCTCCAGGGCCTTAAGTGTTTGGGTTTTCCTAAATACAGAGACCTAACTTAGCATGCACACAATTTCTCTGATTAATATACACATATGAGCCAATAAATACAACTAAAATGCTATCTTTAATAGTCTGATCATTTTAGGACCAAAATCTGGTAATCTTACTTGCAATGAATAGTGCCTTAATTTCAATGGGGCTGTTTCTGGAATAAGGTACTAGTAAATCTGAGTAATAGTGACATAATCTTGTCCATAAGGATTAGATGTATTAAAGAGGTGCATTAACTTGATACTTTTACAGATTGTTTATTAAAGTTATTTGCATAACTGGGTATTGTAAAAATAACATATTATGGTGCCATGATCTACATACGCAGCTGGATAGGAATAACTGGCCAATGTTTGAGTGACACAGGTATGTGTTGAAAATATAGGAAGGGGCGGGAAGAGTGCTTGCTATATAACAAAAGTGCATCTTTGGGGCATCACCCCTTTTTCCATTCCTGTTGGCACAAAAATTACAGTTGCAAATGGTAACTCTTGGATATCCAACTACCTGATATGTGCATGCAAGTCTAAAGGTTGGTGCTGGAAATCTGGCCCTTAGAGAGCCACAATAAAAATCATTGCTAATTAATTTTGGAATTAAGTGTGATTCAGCATATTCCTTCATATGGATGTACAGTATATCATATAATCAGCAGGGGCTTGAAAGCTGACTCCTTGACTTTAGGCCCATGGAAACTCCTTGAGTTCCTTTGACTGCACAGTTGTAGACATTGTTATGTATCCTGGGGAAATTTACTCCTTGCTAGCAGCCACAGAATGTCCACGCTAAGTGCCCTGCCAGTATTTGGTGCCTATTGCCCACTTCTCCATGTGTGATTTCATCCAGTGCAGTCACCACATAAAGCTTTAAAGTTCATGAAATGACTACCCCGGCCTCCTGAGTTACTCCATAACTTTTTTTGGATGAACTGCTCTAGATTTTCTGTTTTCCATCCATGTGGCACCCTTCTCTTACCTGTATAAAATTGGACTTCTCTGGAGTATCCAGCTTCAGAGGTCACCGATATGTTTTTTCTCCCCTGGATCCAAACCCCTAGATGATAGGAATGGAAAGGAGAAATAAGGATCAGTTACTGCTTGAAACACACCTTGATTGAAGGACCTAGTTGAAATGTATTGCTGCTTTCCCAGATATTCATTCATGGGTATGTTAGGTTCAGTACTTAAGTTCAAAATTCCCCAAACTTTTCTAGATGTTGTGTGTTTGTCTTAAAACATGATGTTTATGCTGAATATTCCCAGGTAGGCAAAGAATTTCTGTATTTCTGATTCCCAAAAACTTGCCCTATCTATAATCCGTGGTGCAGGTTGTCCAAGAGAGATCCATGCATGGAAGAAGTGATTTATTTAGAACCAGATCCTGCAATCCTTAATCAAGCAAATAGTCCTTTTAATTTCACTGTGACTACTTGTGTAAGTAACAGTTTGCATGATCAGGCCCAAAGAGAGTAACAATTATTTAAGGAATAAAAGGAATTATGCTATAAAATATGCACTGCTGCTATTTATTTCGTATGTTTCTTCTTGCCTTTCTAGATAGGAAATAATATTTCTACAAAAACTAGTTTAACTGAATAAAAAGTGTATTTATTAAAATTAAAAAGAATTGCTCTTCCTGAATAATAAGAGGAACAATATTAGGGTCTAGTCCTGCCCTCACTGCTGTCATTAAGAGTTTTGCCATTGTCTTCAATAGGAGCAGAACTGAGTCCTTAGCAAGTCTTTTTTAAAAGATGTCTAGTTTATATTACATGTATATCTGTCCCAGAATGATGCGGGTAACCCAACTGGTAAATGTCCCCCCTTGACATGATTTAAACACTGGTAAGGTATCAGTCTGAAAAGCTAGAAGATGTGAGAATGACTTCCTCAGCTATTAAACTTTCTTTATCCTCCAATGACATGTTCAAACAAGGTTCCTACACGTTTTCATTGGCCGTGTAAACGTTGTACTTAAGCGAAGATATTTTGTGTTGACAGCTCTGCATTTATACCAATGAAAACACTAGGCAACATGTACATTTAGTGTAGAAACAATGACAGACAAAAAGCTGAATCCATACTGAGGATTTGGAAATCAAAAAGACCTCTGTTCTGCTTCATGAGTCCAGCCCTGCTTTAATTTAAATATATGACAAAACATCCATTATATTCAGTGGGTCCCATAGTTTGCATTGAATGTTGGGCAAAATCCCCTGATAGTTTCTCCAAACTTGGCAGATACTAGTTGTCAAGCTTGTAAATTCAAACAAAGAAAGGATTTTTTTTAATAGTTTTGTTCAAGAAGAAATGTATCATTTCAAAATGTCCTATGAAAACCTGTTGATTTGTAATCTTTAAAAAAAAAAAAAAAAAAAAAAAAGTAGACAACAATTGGTAGACGAGCAAGACTTCTGTGGACAGAAGAAAATCCATGTAAAAGAAATAGACTTGAGGTGAGGCTGCTCTATATCAATGCAGCTAAAGTGAAAGACATTTCCAGATATTTCTTTATTTTCCAGATGAGTTAGTGATTCTGATGATGTAAGGCTGATTATACTGTGCCTTTGTGGCCATCAGCATCACCGAAATTAAATTCAGTTTAATGAGCAATTATTTTTAGAAACGCATATTTTGATGAATAAAGTTTTTGTCTGTAAGTTATAGAATTTCCACCAAAGGAAATAAGCATCTACAGTACGTACTTCTGTACCTTTTATGCTCTGTGCATTGAGGCCCTGAACCTGCAAACACTTATGTAAATAGTCCCATTGATGTTGATGGGACTACTCATGCACAGGAAGTTCTTTGTGTGCATAAGTGCTTGCAGGATCAGGGCCTAGGCTTACATTCATTGCAATCTTAATGTTCTCTTCTATATTGTATCTTTGTCCTATAAACCTATTTTTGCTATTAGTGTGTTAAAAATGTATTTTACTTTCATAGCAGAGGTTTCCTTTAAGGGATTTATATAAGCAAAATCTGTGAAGATTTTTGTTTTTTGTGTTTTCATTTGGTGCTGTATTTTTTTTCAAATTCCACATATTGGGCTGAATTCTCAGCCTGTGTAAATCAATGTTAATTGTAAATTGAAGCCAATGGATCTATGTCCGTTTACTCCAGTTGAAGATTTTGTTCGTTTTTAATGTTTTACTTCTGTCTTCCAATAATTTAAATATCATAATACCATGTAAGTGCAGTGTTACCAGAGTGTAGTTAGTGTAGATGTTTAGTGTAGACATTCAGTTAGTGTAGATGTTTCCTTAGTTAACTTTTAAAATGTTCCTCTTTATGAACTTTACTATTTTAAAGTTTAAAGAATAACTTTAAAGTCTTATCAGTTATGAAAATAAGTACAAAAGAAATATATAGCTGTTTGCTAATATAAATTATGGATAGTTAAAGGTGCATATGGTTATGAAACACACAAACCTTGGCAATTTCAAGGTTGCCATAAATATAAAGATAGAATTAGTTTTTGTTTGTTTCCACAAGCCATCCTCTTGTAAAGCTTCCTTGCTTTGGGAATTTTAAATTAATGATTTAAGGAGTTTTACACTGATAATAAATACTTCTCTGATAAATAAAATGTGGCTTAAGTTAGAATATTTGGTTTTCCATAGGCCTAATTCCCATTGCTTCCTGTATCACTTCATTAAGAAGAATGAGTGAGCAAGAGGCAGGTTTTCAGAGCTGTGTATTTCATGGTAGTTTACACAGCAGAAACAGAAATCTGAGAACAGGACTTGAAAGAAAACAAAGAGCTTTACAGTATTTTTTTTTTTTTTCTTTTCAGGAAAACACACAGAAGCTAATTTTAGCTTCTTGATCAAATTGACCCAGTCTTTAACCCTGGCAAACGTTACCACAACACACTTCCAATAGACAATAGTTTGCATACCAACATCACACTGGAAACAGATGTGCATGCTGAACTCTCTTTTTTGGGAGTCTCTCTGAGAATTCCGCTGCAGTGAAAGCCTGAAAGAGCTTTCTTCCTAATTGGGGTATAAACTGGGTCTTCTTTCAAATCAGACTGTGAGTTTTACGGAGTGTCTCTCTCTTTTAAAAATGTATTATGTCACAGCTATGTTTTGACCAGCATTTCAAAATATCATTTGCTTAGAAAAACGTTACTTGGCATGAAGCTTGATTATTATCTTGAAAAAAAATTGTTAACAGCTGGGCTATTCATGGGTGATGGTTGCACAGTTTATATATCAAAATGTTTGGAATGTGAACAATTACCTCTTTTACTTTCTCACAAAGTCTCCTATAGTTTATATAAACTGCTTTTGTGTTACCAAAAATATGTAGTTCTCCCCGTGCTGCCTCTTCTCCATCGCCTCATTGTCTCTCTCCGCTCCCCTCCCCGTCACCACATTCTCTTTCATTTTTCCCCCCAGGCCTGCTGGGGTTCTGAGGTCACAGTACATGGAAGGCTTGGCCATGCCAATGACCATGTAATATTGGTGGTCTCTTCGTAATGTGCATTGTTAAAAGGCAGGACTGTGTGCAGAATGGACCCTCCCACCCAGAATGCAGTTTGGAAAGGAATGAGCAAAGCTTTTTAAGCTTCCAAGTATTTAATATGGATTCCTCTTGTGCACCCTAGAGAGTCGTTACAGTTTGTGAAACACTGATGAGGTCTAAGCCATGTTTTCAGGGAACAGAGAAATAACTTACTGTGAACGATGATAAAATATAATTCCAGTCTCATTCAGTTTTATAGCCTATGAGTCTGATCCTGTACAAGAAGATAACTTTACTCATATGAATATTCCCATCCCTGGGCCTACTCTGTAGCTTTTGTTTTGTTGTTGTTTATTCATTTGTATTGTGCTAGTTCCTGGGAATCCCAGTCATGGACCAGGACCCAGTTGTACTAGGTGCTGTACAAATACAACAAAAAGTTGTTCTCTGCCCCAAAGAGCACACAAAAATCTAAGTACTGTAGAACCTCAGAGTTATGAATATCAGACTTACGAACTGGCTGGTCAACCACACACCTCCTTTGGAGCCTGAAGTATGCAATCAGGCAGCAGCAGAATGGAAAATAAAAGTAAATACAGTGTTAAATGTAAAAAAAGAAAGCTTAAAAAAAGATTTGCAAGGTAAGGAAACTTTCTGTGCTTGTTTCATTTAAATTAAGATGGTTAAAAGCAGCATTTTTCTTCTGAATAGTAAAGTTTCAAGGCAGTATTAAGTCTATGTTCAGTTGTAAACTTTTGAAAGAACAGCCATAAACAGCCACAAAACTCTGTTTTTGTTCAGAGTTATGAACAATCTCCATTCCCAAGGTGTCAGTAATTCTGAGGTTCTGCTATATAAGGCAAGAGGCAACAAGTGAAGACAGGGAGCACAAGGAAACAATGAGACAATGTTGGTCAGCATGAAAAGCGGTTAGGCCAGCTACCGAGGCAGTTAGGCATCATGGCAAAGGAGAGTTTTGAAGATGGATATGAAGGATGTGGCTTTGCAGCTATTGATACGGAGCTACTTCCAAGCATGAGGAGCAGCCTGGGGGAAACACGAAAGTGTGTTTGAAAATGTCACTAGTGGGCAATGAAAGTTGGCATCATGGGCCAATATGAGGTGGGAGTCAACATCACAATAGTGACCCCTCATGTCAGGCTGCACCTCAGAGCACTGGGGGCATGGCTCAGATCAGTCTATTGTCCTCAGTTTCACCATCTAGACAAGCTGGTATGCATCCCAGACAGCGTGTCATCCTTGCTGGACTGGTGGATGAGTCGGGACAATGTGGGCAGGGGAGTTCCCTTCTCTCCCTCTCTCATCCAGGGCACCTCAGCCATGGGGTAGGGAGTGCCTCTTGGTGACCTTCAGGTTCAGAGTTGTGGACTGCTTATAAGGCCAGGCTTCATAAACATACTTGAATTGTGAACGATATTTCATGCATGTCATCAGTTTCTGTCTCACATTCAGGGCAAGACTGTCCAGATACTCACCGACAACACCACTACTGTGTTTTATGTGAACAAGCAAGCCAGGTCAGACAGTTCTGTAGGGAGGCAGTCAAGTCGTGGAATTGGTGCATTCAAAGCTCAGACACTCTCAGGGCCTCTTATTTGCCAGAGGTTCAAAATGTCTTGGCAGATGATCTAAGCAGATCCTTCAACTTAAACCACAAATGGTTTGTCAATAAAAGCATTCTCTCTTGAGTGTTCGGCATAGGAGGTTTTGCATCCGTGGATCTGTTCATGAGTGGGCAGAACAGAAAGGGTTCCTGATTCTATGCCAGGGCCAATCAAAGCCTTGGATCAATATCAGATGCTTTCCTGTTTCCGTGGGACAAGAACCTGCCCTGTGCATATCTACCAGTACCCCTGATGCCTGGGTCATTCTCAAGCTCAAGCAAGATCATGGAAGAATGATCCTTATAGCTACAGCCTGGCCCAGACAGACTCCATATTCAAATCTCCACACACTGTCCACTTGGGAACCTTTGCCATTACGATAACCAGAGGCCTTGTAAAGCAGAGCCATGGTTGGGTGCTGCACCCACATCCTTACATGCTGAACCTCACAGCATGGATCATCAGTGGTTGAATGCAGACGAAGCACATTGCTCAGCGGCAGTCCAGAATGTTGTCCTTAACAGTAGGAAACCTTCCACGAGAGCACACCTTACCTGAGTGGAAGTGTTTCTCCATCTGGATGGCCTTCCATAATGTGTCCTTGACTCAGACTAAGATCCAAACAATCCCAGACTATCTCTTGCACTTTAAGAAGTCAGGTCTAACCCTCATCTCCATTAAAGCTAATCTGGCTGACACCTTGGCATTTTACCCTTGCATCAAAAATAAAACTGTTTTCACTTACCCTATCCAATCACTTTCCTGAGATGTCTTAATAGATTGTTTCCACCTATCAAGGACCTTCTTGGGATTTGAATTTTGTTTTGTCTTCTCTTATAGACCATCCTTTCGAGCCTTTAGCTTTATGCTCACTTCTATACATGTCAGTGAAAGTGGCCATCACCTCTGCTAGGAGGGTGGGAGAACCGAATGCACTGGTCATTGATCCACCTTACACAGTTTTCAACAAGAACAAGTTTCAGCATAGACCACATCCTAAGTTTCTCTCAAAGGTGTTATCTGACTTCCACCTAAATCAGTCTATGTACCTGCCAGTTTTCTTCCAAAAACTGTATATTCACTAGGACAAGTGAAGACTCCAAACCCTCAATGTTTAAGTGTTGGGTTTTTACCTGGATAGGACAAAGCCCCTTCATGTTTCTTCACAGTTCAGTACAGAATTGTCCATTTTTTCTTTTTCCTTGGGGATAACTCAAAAAGGGACTGTACTGTCAAACTTCTCGCCTGAGACCCAAAACTGTGAGCACCTATGCATGTGAACACAAGAGTAAAGTTCCTTGTGCACATAAGGGTTGGCAGGATTGGGGCCTTAGCATATGAGTTGTGTTTGAAAAGACAATCATGCTTGATTGAGCTTTAAAAATAATTTAGTATTACAACATCAGATAAACCTGCTGCTTCTGCAAACAGAGGGTGCGGTGATCCTGTAGATTCCAACTCTGGAAACGGGAATGGGGACTGCCACCTCTGCAGCAGCATTCTCCCAGGCCTCATTTAAGCCCTTCTAAGGGGTCTGTGCAGTTCAGGGGAGACAGTGGGCAGGTCTGGTGAGAATAGGCCTCTCTGTGGCATTGACAGACACAAGTATCCTATGGTAGTTTCTTAGGTAAGTTAGTGCTGATAATGTTGCAAGATCCACGAGTATGTTCTGTGGCATTTTGACGGGCTGGAGTATTCCCAAAGGATTTCAGATCCTTTGCAATATCCACAGATAAATGTCCCCCTCATGAGCCATCTTGCAGCAGTCTTCCCCTCCATTCCTGAACCAAGTTCATTCCACTTAGAGCGGCCTTGAAGTTTCAAAGAGGGAGTGGTAGCATCACCATTAATTTATTCAGGGAAACTCCAGTGAGTGATGCTTTGGAAAGTATTTCTGCACTGTCATCACATCCCTTTTCTTATCTATGCCTCCTTTATGACAAGAACAACAACCCCGGCAGCCATGAAATTCCAGTCCCATGGGTGGTTTTCTAGGGTTTTGAGCAAATGTTCTTTTCTTCTGACAAGTTTTGGCCCAGTGAAATTTCGTTCATCTTTCCCATTAAAAAGATCCGATGGGATGAGGTGACTCTAAATGAGTAAAAGTATGAGGTTCAGATAAATAAAAATAAATATTTTTGATTCTCCCTCTTAGTCTTTAAAATAAAAAAAGGGAAATGAAATGCAAATATTTACATTAATGGAGTGTTAATGTTGCTTTCACAAGCCGAGAGATCTAAAACTTAAGGCTGGAGATGCAACTTTAACACATTGCACACATGCATTACCAGGGCTTGAAAAATCTGCTCTACCAGTGACCCTTTTTAAAGGGCTAATTTTATAGATGAGATGCATTTTAATTTCTATCCCATTTAGTTCTGCATTTAATTCTGCAAAGCATCTTGGATACAGATTGTACATGCCATCCAAAATAAACTTGTATAGGATCCCATAAACGGATGTCCATAGCGGTATCATAGCTGTTAATCGACACGTTTCTTGTAATGTTGAGCCCCTCTGGGGACTGATCCAAAGCCCATGGAAGCATGTTCTGTTAATTCAGTCTCTTCCCCTAGGAAATTGCCACCTTGTTCAGCTTTACATTTTGCTGTGATGAGGAATGAGAGAGGCTAGAAGTGATTGCTTAATCAAATGGTGGTGGTTAGCATTAAAAACAAAAACTTGTTTCACAACTGTTTGTTTGCTTACAAAATAGGGCTCTTCTCAAAAAACCCTTATTCAAATGAAGAGTACATAACCAAAACTGTGTTACAGTCACTGAACAAAGAACACTTTGCTGGCATGGAAAGCGTTCAAAAATGTTTCATCTAGATACAATATTTATGCTGTTTACAAATGTGCCATCACTTACCTCTTCAGGGAGTGGCTGTGATTTATCATTGAACTTTACTAGCAAGTTAGTACCTGTATTTCTTTTTGATGAAAACTCTCTAATTTGGCTTTGAAAAGAAGTGGAGTTGCCCATAAGATTGGTTTGTTTTTGTTTTTCCCCAGAACTTCCCACACAAAAATTAGATTTGGGTTTGAATCACGAAGCATGGATATTAACTTGGCCAAAGATTGGGAGTGTTCAGTTCCAGGGTTTTGATTCAGCCAATTATAGAAATAGTAGCCAGCATGAAGTTAAGAATTTATTCTGATGCGTACTTCCTGAAAGACTGGGGGAGTTAGAATCTCTGGTTTTCTTTCAGGCTCACCTCTAACTTTTTTTTTTCGTTTGTTTTGCCTTCTTATATATACATCTATAAGAAGCTAATGTGTCTTCGGATCAGTGCATTCATCATAACATACTTTCAGTGTATGGTTGTAGTGCAGTCGTCTAGTTATAAGTCTGTGCCAGAATCCAGCCCTGATTCTGTTATATAAGATTGAAGCCATCCACTGAACTATAACATAATGCTCTTCAGAACCCAAAGCTGACAGATACAGCTGAATATTAATGTTCAGTGAATTTACCAGCAGGCCTATTGGTGCCACTTACAAGCATTGGATCATGAGGAATTTACCCTCAAATGGGCAGAGAACGTTAAATTGTTTGTTCTGCTACGAAGTGAATGCCCTGCAGTGAACTTCCGTTTGTAATTTTCATATGTTTTTCTGGATAATGTTTTCAATTACCCATGTTAGAGTAAACCATAACTCCTTTCATAGGCATGTTACTGTAGTGAGGCTGGCAAAACTGTGGGCCTCTTGAAATATTTCACTACTTGGAAATGGAACAAGAAAAATGATTGCTTCATGGACATTTTACTGAGGAATTCTTTTTTTTTTCATCTCTGGCAAGTCCATTTGCTGCCCCGCTTACATGACTGTTGAATAACATGTTATTATAGTTGGGAGAAGAGTAGTTCTTTTGTCAGTTGTGTTGCATTTTGTGGTAAAATGGGAGAAAACAAATCATTGAGTCTATTTTGGTTCAAGACATTACACATTGTGGAGAATCAGGTTTTGAACCTCTCTCAACTCCAAATAAATTTGGATCTCTTTGTATTGAGCAGGAAAATGTATTGAGCCCAATCGTCCATTAAGCAGACTGTGCCATTCCCTGTTGCTTACTTATTTACATCTGTTAATTCTTGCCAAGAACACATTAAAGGAGAATGTTCACACTGCTAATGGGTACTGACACATAAGCCATGTCTTCCTAAAGAGAACATCATAATTGTTACATGATGTGATGGGGTGTCCAGCCTGCACAAGACTGACCCGGGGAGGAGGAGGAGCCAGGGAGCAGAGAACTAAGTGATTGCAAGCAGGCCTATTGTGCAGGAACAGGTGGGACCTAAAAGCCAGGTAAAGGGCTACAGACTGGAGCAGCGAAGCAAGGCTGCAGGAAGGCAAGTAGGAGTCACTCCCTGGGAAGAGGGAGGAGGAGGAGGGTTCTTGGAGCTGGTACACCCAGAGAGAGAAGGGGAACCAAAGTAGTAGGAAGTAGTCCAGGGAAGGAGTAGTGAGGGCAGAGAGAGGAAAATCCAGAACTGTTGAGCTGAGGGTCCCTGGACTGGAACCCGGAGAAGAGGATGGGCCTGAGTTCCCCTACCAGCCACTGAGGAAGTGGCTCTGGGGCTGTGAATGGGAAGATCACCTAGGACTGTTGATGGACTGAACCCCAGAAGGGGGAACTCTGACTGACCTAGCTGAAGGGCTAAGTCACAAAGAGGATGCTGCTGGTCCTGGAGCAAGAGGAAATGCAGTCCAGAGTTAGTGACAGCATGCAAACCACAGACGGGGGCATTGGCCTCGAGAGCTAATCACTGGAGTGATCAGCAGGAGGTGAAAGCCCAGAGATGAGTGGAGCACCCCATGATAATGTGGTGGAGAATGCTGGCACACAGTCGCCCCAATACAAGGGGAGGTGGAGAGACTGTAAGGCTGTTGAACCCTGCTGAAAAGAATCGTATTTGAGAAGGGACCCCATGGGGAGTGAAGATGGAGATGCCTATGGTACAGGTGTTTCATGCTGAGGGAAGTTATCCCCTATCAGGGCTGATGCCAGAGTTGCCGCTACCACAGAAGGGAGCTGAGAAGCAACAGGGGCGCATCCATGCCTCATAGGGACAGATCACTGAAAACCAGCAGAGACTGTGGGAAGCGCTGGTATACTTCCAGAACTATTTGTTGAGGGTAGCTGGTCAACAGCAGTGTTTATGCAGGATTCTACATGTGGGAAGTGGAAGAAGACAGCAGGGTCAGGAACGGAATAGGCGCTCCAGAGCTGGGAGGCCAGAGGTCCAACCCAGCAGGTGTTACAGTTGTGGGAACAAGAGGCACCTGAAGAGGGATGTCCATATGTAAATGGAAGAAGAGAGCTTTACCAGGAGGTAAGGACTGAGGCAAGGGCCCAGGGAGCCCCACCCAATAAGTGGTTGGGTATGAGGAAAAAACCTGTTGGGGTGTGAGAACAAGGGCCATATAAAGAGGCATTGCCCACACAGAGAAAGGAAAGAAGAAAGAGGGCTGTAAGAAGCCCAGAGATGTTGGGGGAGAAAGCCATGAATCGGGCACAGGGAGAAGGTGAGGTGAAATTGGGGGGAGGAAGCTGAAGCATGCAGGAATAAACACTGAGAAGAATCATAAGATGGTGGGGACTCAGACCCTGAGAGTGAGGGTGCAGGAGGACTGATTGAAGGAGGTGGAACAGCTGCCAGGGAGGCTGGTAGCTGCAGAGCAGGCCTTGCAGGAGGCTTTGCAAAACCTGGAATCAGAGCAGGAAAAACTGAAAGATACCATGGAGGAGAAAGGGAAATTCTCCTCATGGTGGGTGATATAAAGCAGGAGAGGGTTGTCCTATGAGCCCAATTGTGTGAGAAGCAGAGGAGGTGATACCTGTGCTGCCCCCCGAATAGGAGTCTTGAGCAGGAGGCTTATGTGATGAGGAGTCCACCCCACACAGGTCTGACCAGGGTTAAGGTGGCTGGGTAGGCCAATCAACTCCCCAGGCTGCACCTGGAGGAGGAGCCGAGAACTAAGTGATTGCAAGCAGGCGCACCTGTGCAGGAACAGGTGGGTCCTATAAAGCCAGGTAGAGGGCTACAGACTGGGACTGTGGAACAAGGCTGCAGGAAGGCAGGCAGCAGTCATTCCCTGGAAAGAGGGAGGAGGATTCTTGGAGCTGGAGAGAGAAGGGGAGCCAGAGTAGTAGGAAACAGTCCAGGGAAGGAGTATTGAAGGCAGAGAGAGGAAAGTCCAAAATTGCTGAGCTGAGGGTCCCTGGACTGGAACCTGGTGAAATGGGCGGGCCTGGGTTCCCCTACCAGCCACTGAGGGGAACCCATACTAGGGACCAGAGCAGTGAATGGGAAGACTGCCTAGGACTGTTGATGGACTGAACTGAATGACCTAGTCTGAGGGCTAAGTCACAAAGAGATGCTGTGGGTCCTGGAGCGAGAAGAGCTGCAGACCTGAGTCAGTGTGATGGCGTACAAATCGCGGACAGGGGCGTTGGCCTCAAGAGTTAATCTCCAGAGTGCCATAGAAGGCTCCAGATTGGCAGTGAATGGAGCACCCTGTGACCCATGGGAAACTAGAATAATTCTTGCAAGTGATGGCTGCAGTAATTGTTTAGACCGGGGTGGCCAACCTGTGTCTCCAGAGCCACATGTGACTCTTCAGAGGTTAATATGCAGCTCCTTGTATAGGCACCAACTCTTGGGCTGGAGCTACAGCTCCAACTTTCCAATGTGCCAGGGGCTGCTCACTGCTCAACCCCCGGCTCTGCCACAGGAACTGCCCTCACTCCACCCCTTCGCGCCCCCTCCCCTGAGGGGCCATGCCCTCGCTCCTGCATGCCATGAAACTGCTGATCGGGAGGTGCGGGAGGAAGGGGGCAGCACTGATCGGCGGAGCAGCCAATGGGTGGGAGGCACTGGGAGCGGGGGTTGTGGAGGCAGCTGATATGGGGCTGCTGACGTATTACAGTGGCTCTTTGGCAATGTACATTGGTAAATTCTGGCTCCTTCTTAGGCTCAAGTTGGCCAACCCTGGTTTAGACTAGAGAGAGTATACAGTCTGTACCCATTGCATCATATTAATAAACCTTTAAGTTCTGATGTTGGTCTTTGGACCAACTCATTCATCTGATCTACTCAAGCTTGGCCAACTGGTTAGACTCCCATTCAGGAAAACATCCCTGTTCAGGAAAGCACTTAACGTTAAACACATGCTTAAGTGCTTTCCTGAGTTGGGGCCTTAAATAGTCATGTAGGAGCACTTTCTCAGCAGTAGTCCTATTGAGGTTGAGTTCAACCGTCCACTAATGCACTGAAGTCAACCGAGCTACTCACATGAGTAAATGCTGCAGAATCAGGCTTTCGAAATGCACAGAGCAATTCCAAATTTGAACAGAATTCTATTACTCTCACATAATTAATTGCAAATAATCTACCCATTGGGCTAGACAAACTTATTTTTGTTCTAGTCTGTCACATCAGTTTCTATTTAAGTGTACACAAACTTTTTTGATCTTACATTACAAAAATAAATAAAATACTTGTTACTGAACTTACACAGCGGTAAGTTTTCATCATTTTGTATCATAATTATTTAAACATTTTCCCTTCAGAATGCCAAAAGGTCTTGTAACGCATTAGGAGTTAAATGCTTGCCCAATTTTACTTTAAAAAAAATTGTTTTTGTTGATATATGGGTATTGAATCAAGTTTTACTGTTGCAAAATAAAAGCAATGCGTTCAAAATTAGTAATATTTGTGGCAACCTTTTATCCATACAAATAAAAAATGAAAAAACATGTTTTCAAATATAAAAATCCACTCCAAGTTAAGGCCTAATATGCCACATTTAATAAGAGTTATTATTTCTACTCAGTTTATACACCACAGAAAAAAGAATTCCAGTGGTAAATTCTTTTACATAAGTAATGTAACTTATGGCACTTATGGCAACTGTTCAATTAAAGGACACTCTGGGGCTCTGATCCTTCATACATTGAGTTCAAAGGGTATGATGACTCCTGCACAATGAATGACATTATACACATTTGAAAAATTACTCACTTATAAAAGTAGTATAATGTGTTTGAAGTATTGAACCATTTTAATGATTATTCCAGGGATGATCAACTTGTAACAGGGAAAATCTTTGTGAGCGATATACATTTTGAGGGGAAATTTGAATCAAAGGTGGTGAAAAGCAACCATATTTGATGATTCTACCAATGATTTCTTCTTGTAAATTTTTCTGTTTATAAAAAGATACCAGAGTAATTTTTAAGGGATGGATTCTGATATAAGCTTATTCATACTGAGTTGCACCTTACTCCATAAGTGTCCCATTGAGTTCAGTGGGATAATGTACTATCACTGTGAGTAAGAGTATCAGAATCTGGTATTATATCATTTTAATGTCTCAATTCTACATTCAGCCCATTGCATGAGTGGAATTATGAGGTGATTTCTGTTAATTTTGAATGGACGATTATGACTGAGTACCTGCTCCTGCTTCTACTGAAGTCAGTCACAAAACTCTCATCGTATTTAGATGGGAGCATGAGCAGGTCCTTGATTTAGTAAGAGTCAAAGTTTTTGGCTCTGATTCCCCACTTTGACTGAGAATGATGGTTACAGGGAGCCAGTTGCAACTCTCTGATCCTCAGCTGCCCAGCCTCCCTCAACAAGTTAGTGCGACAACGCACCCTCCCCAACCTTCACCACTGGCAACAGTGGAGCTCTGTGTACCAGGTCCCCTCCCTTCCCTCACACTGGGGATGATGGATCAGCAGCTAGAGGGAGGCATAGAGATGCCTCTGCCAGCAAGGAATTCTCCACTAGCTATCTCTAGCCACTTTGCACCTGGCCCTTCATTTTCTTGCTGTGTGTACACAGTGAATGAGCACATTTTAAATAATGCTAAATACATAAAAGCAGATTCTAGTTCAATCCATCTTTTTAAACATTTTCTCAGCGGCCCCATTTCTGCTGAGTGATGAATATTAATGTTCCACTAAATGTACATCCAAACAGCTTGAACAACACTAGACATTCCCACATCATTACTTCAAGCTGTAGGAAAGTAGAAAAACTAATGAACAGGGCTACTTTGGAGACAAAGTTTCATTCCATAGCAGGCTTTTTAAGAATTTAGGTTTAGAAGTCGGCTCGGTTTCTCCTTTATTTCTTCCCATGCTGTGAACTCTCATGTCAAAGCATTTTTGAGAAAGAATTCTGGTCAAGGACACAGAGGTCTGATAGCTGTGCACAGGGCAGAGACCAATTAAACAGTTAACCATCATCTTCCAAAACTATAATCTGTCCTCCTACTGCCTTTACTGCTTTTTATGTCAGTAAAGATAGCTGGAAGTCTGTCTTATGATTGTGTCAGTATGCCAAGGTACAGTTACACCTGGGCGTCACTGTAAGGGATCCATTGTGCAAAGTGCTGAGGACTCCATCTCTGATCCAGCAAAGCACTTGAACTTGTGAGTAGACCTGTTGACTGCAATACGCCGACTCATGTGTTTTGCTGGCTCTGACTATAAATGAGGGCAGAATTTGCCACTCAGCTTACTACCTTTAAACCTATTTAACTCATCCAGCCTCCTGGCCTTATTTAAAGTAGAGCTAATTTGAAGAGCTAGTATATGGTCAGAAAAGGATTTCCTCAAGATATCTATGGCAGCGTGACGCCACGTCACAGAGACGTGTTTGGCACCACTCTTCACATCTGATATACTTAGTTGCACTGTGATATTTTCCCCATTTACTCATTCTCCTAGCCTGAAGCAGAGGTGCTCTGCTGCTTCCTTCAAAGAGGAAACTATCCATTTCTTTTGTCTGAAAAAATTCATTTGCTGGGATAATAGGTCCTCTCATTCTTTTTGTTATTTATTAGCTGTCTGTTTCTCTACTGCACAGGCCCTGGCTAAGTGAAAGTGATGACAAGGCCAGCTGGCAGTAAGCCTTAGTTGCAGTTTAGCCCATGTGGCCATAGTGCTTAAAGAAGAATTTGGCTTGCAAAATTCATTGCTGGTGGTAAGGCGTTCTAATTTCGCTTTGGTCTGGTTAGTCAGTTTCGGAATTCAGATAATTGTCTGGTTATTGAACTGTTCTTTTCTCCATCATAACAAAAATTGCCATAAAGAAAATTAATGTGCAGGACAGGAAATGTGTGGCCCATCTAGAAAGCCAAAGTTGTTGGCTGCATCTCTGAAACTGTGACAAGCAGCCATTAGCTGAAGTTGGATACAGCTCTCTTCCTGCAGACAAGCACATTAGGCCATGAATCTGAGGAACCTCAGATGGAGAAGAATCCCTCTCAACCACAGGCCACAAATGTCCCTTTGGGGCTTGCTTCAATCGTCATACAGATGCACTTACCCATTTTTTTCAGGCTACTACTTGCTTTCTCAGACCAGATGTATTCAAATATCAAAATGAAATGTGAACTCCTGACTTGATTTTTGCAGATATTTTCAGATACAGTTCTTCCTCCCAGGAACTCCAGAAAGTAAATTTTTGACTATAAAAGGAATGAGGGAGACTGAACGTACAGGAGTTGCTTGTTCTCAGTCCCTCCTTTACCACAGAAGAAGAAATTCATTTAAATATAAATGGAAATATCATTGCTCTTCTTCAGAAGAGGTAAAATCAGAAAAATGTAAGGCTGGACGAGACCTCAAGAGGTCATATAGTCCAGCATCCTGCGCTAAGGCAGGACTAAGTATCCCTATACCATCCATGACAGATGTGTGTCAAATCTGTTCTTAAAACCCTCCAATGACAGGGATTCCACAACCTCCCTTGAAAGCCTGTTCCTGTGCTTAACTACAGTAGAACCTCAGAGTTACGGACACCTCGGGAATGGAGGTTATCCGTAACTTCGAAATGTTCATAACGGTGAACAAAACGCAGCTCCGGCTCCAGCAGGTCACATTCCAGGCCAGGTCCAGAGGCAGCTAGGCAGCTTCCTTGCAGGCAGTTTCTTTCCCAGGGAAACTTCTCCCCTTTCTGGACGGGGTGGTGGTGTGGGCCAGTGGGGATGAAAACAGCATGTCCCCCTCCTGGTTGGGGGTGGGGGGTTGAATTTCCCTTGCTGCAGATTAAGCCAACTCTTTCTTGTCCTACCTTCAGTGGATATGGAGAACAATTGATCACTGTCCTCTTTATAACAGCCCTTAACATATATGAAGACTATTATCAGGTTTACACACGCACACTTCTTTTCTCAAGACTAAACTTGCCCCGTTTTTTAAACCTTTCCTCAAAGCTCAGGATTTCTAAACCTTTTATCATTTTGTTACTCTCTTCTGGACTCTCTCCGATTTTGTCCACATCTTTCTTAAACTGTGGCACTCAGAACTGGACACAGTAATCCAGCCGAGGCCTCACCAGTGCCAAGTAGAACAGGACAGTTCCTACTGTTCTTTACGTACAGCACTCCTGTTAACACACCGCTTTTTCACAACTGCATCATATTGTTGACTCATATTCAGTTTATGATCCCATATAACCCCCAGATCCTTTTCAGCAATAGTACTACCTAGCTAGTTGTTCTCTGTTTTGTAGTTGTGCATTTGATTTTTCCTTCCTCAATGTAATACTTCGCGCTTGTCTTTACTGAATTTCAACTTATTGATTTGTGCTCTTCTGTCCCATTGGGCTCAGATCAGAGTTCATTATTCCAATAAACTAATAGATGGCACAAATTCTGTATTGTAGACTTTTGGCCCCAATCCTGCAATTTCATCCATGCAGGCAGACCCCTGTGCCCATGTAGAATCCCATTGTGAGGGCTCCACCCATGGAGATGCGGTTGCAAGGTTGGGCCCATAGTTGATTTTTATTTTATTTTTTAATAGAAAGAGGTATAAAACAAGTTTTTCTTCCAGCTTAAAATTGTCAACATTGCCTTGTTTGAGAGGAAAATCACGCATTTCATTATTTAGACATTGTCCTAGTCAAAGCAGATTTATTTAAGAAGGCATTCTGGCAGTTCAGATACATGAGTACTGCAGCATCATTATAAATCTGGAAAAGAGCCACAGGATATCAGGAGATTTCACTGTCTGCAGCAAAAGAATTTCTCACATCCAAAGGTTTAGTCCTATTTCTGTACATCACAAGAGAGTTCTCAAACTGGCAAGCATATTACAAGTAACATGACAGCCAACAGTCACAGCCTGGCACAGGTATGACCATATCAATCCTAAGAGTATAATAAGAAATTTGCCAATTCTGGCCCTTAAAGCTTTTCTCAGAGGGCCAGCACAGCTGATGTCCTCAAAATAGGGTTTAAGTGGTATATAGGCCATGTACTGCATTCTGCACAGGGGATAACTTCACGTTTAGATAACTGGATTGTTATAAGGGAAGTCTGGACCAGTGATGTCAAATATGCATATAATGTATTGTGATCCACATGTGAACGACGTATAACCGATAACGCACTGCCCCAGTTTTCCCTTTTTCGGGATGTTAACTCAAAGCCTAACAACAAAAAATTAAATGTCAATATTAACTATTTCATTACTGACTGTTTTTAACAAGTGGGATGGGAAGGAGGTAAAAGTGCAGACTAGGGGAGAAGAAAAACTGGGAACTGCTGCAGGAGGGAAATGCAGAGGATAAAAAGAGGAGAGATACAAAAATGGGACAGAGTAAGTGGGGTGTGGGGAGGGGAAGATGGAGAAACAAAAGTGCGGAAGAATAGCCATAGCGGTGGTCATAAAGGCAGATTGAGAGTGGTAGATAGTCGTAAGTTTATACTCTGACCAATGTAATTAAAAATGGAATGGTTTTATCCACAGAATGAGTCTTATATCTCTGGCCTAAACTTTCTCCTGAGATTACCACCAAAAGCTCTGTACTTGATGATGAAGAAACAATTGTCAGAAAGCCATTGATAGATCCAGGAATCCAGCAGTCCTCTTAGAGAGTAACATGACTTCAGTTATGCAGCAATAAAGGGATAGTGAGCATTCCAGCTTATGTCAGGGAGCAGGGTGGATTCTACCATGGCCAGGAAGAAAGAAACAAGCTAATAAATGCAATTTGCATTTGCATACAAGGGAAACCATACCACCAAATTGATTGGTTGATCAGCCAGACCTTACTCCCTGGATAATGGAAACTTAACCAACAGATGTTTATTCAAATAACAAATGTGGAATCTTCTGGTGACTGATTTATTCAAATCCAGGTGGCCAGGAGCCAGGAATATTAAAAAAAGACAGGTCAAAAATCATATTTATAACTACTTACTGGGCCAACAGACCATGCTTTTCACAAATGAAGGAGATGTCAATCAACAAACTCTGGAAGGTACTGATATTCCAGGACTCATTGAGACAGACTCCTGCTTATTTATCCAGATGTGAAAAAAATAGATGGTTAAATCTTCAATCTGCTAGATACTACCAGAATTTTATCAATAATCTTTTAAAATCCTGGAAAGATTCTGTATACATAGGAGTCAGGTGCTATCCTCAGACATATATATGCTACTCCCTTGGATTTCAGTGGAATCATGGCATGTATGAGTAGAAAAATGGCCCAGGTTGTACAAAGACATTTGGAATTTTGTTTTTCTTTTTGTGGAATAAATCTCATGCTACAAATCATCTGTTGGATCCTATATCAACTGAGACATTTTTCTTCATATCCGGATATAAACGATGACCAATTATACTAGCTTGTTAAGAATTAAGATTTCTGCTCTAGGGGCATGACTCCAGATGAGAATAGGTAATTTAGTTCCCATTCCGTATACTCCTCATTTTTTAGGGCAATGTCTGCTTTGTTTGTTTGTTTGAGTTTTTTCATATTGTGGCTGTGTGAGAGATCCCCAATCATAGATTAGGACTCCCCTATGCTATGTGCTGTACAATACATCATAAAATTATCGTCTTTGCCCTGGGGAACTTACAATCAAGTATAAGACAAGAGGCAACAGATGGATACAACAATAGACAGAGAGCGCAGGGTAATAATGAAACAAAACTGATCAGCCTGAAAAGCAAATTTCACACACTCTGACCACTTCCATGGTTTTGAGGTGGGGTGGGGGAACAGAATCCTACCCTAATTCTAAATGCCCTTGTAAAGCTTATTTTTGAATCTTGAAATAACTAAGATCTATTGTACAGTCAGTTTAATATCTGATATCATCTTTTAGGAGACTGTATCTTGCTTTTACTGTATAATTGGCATTGTGGTTGAGCCTAGAGGACCCAAAGGAGGCTGAGACCCCATTGTGAATGATATGTTTGAAAACATCTTACACTTATATACTGTGCCTTTTGTCTCAATGATTCCCCAAATTTCTTACTAGCAGTATGCATCCAGATATCACCTCAGCAATGAAATGTAGGTACCTCATTTATGGGGTGGAGGGTGGCTCAGGTGGACAACTACTGCAAAGCACGTTGCACTGGGTTGAGAAAGGCGAAGTATTTGGCTAGAGGCACCCTAGGGCGAGCCTTAACACCAGCAAAGAGTCTATGTAGCGCAGACAACGTCTTTCTTTTTAAGGTCTTCTAAGAGAGGCATGGGAAGTTAATTTAACTGCAGTCATGGGGAGCCTTGCAATTCATTAGGTAAAGTCAATGTGAAATGGCCGATGAGAACCAAATACAGGTTTGGCTCTCTACTGCAAGTGGCTGAGCAGCTTTCTCAAGGATCTGAGCTCCGCCCCTAATTCCCTAATTCCTCCACTAAATTCCCATTGAGTTTAATGGGGTCATGATATCCTTGGAATTTAAAGTTTCTTTGCTGCTCCCGTGAAGCACGTAGCGTCTAGCAGGGCCAAGCCCTCTGTACTGTGGTGGACTAGCTGAGCTGTATTTTTTTTGATTCAGGGATGTGTCTAGGAGAACTAAATATACAGATAAGGAAAAATATCGCCTCTCTGTAATTTCCTCATGGTAGGGGACGGAACTGCAATTAGTTAGTATTGCATTTGTATTTGGCATTTATACAGTGCTGTGCTGGTTCAAGGTGCTGTATTATATGTTAATTTAGCATTTAAACCTATGGTATAAAGCATTCATATGTATTTATACAATTATTTGGTTTCATTTTTTTAAAAAAATAAAAGAATTGATTAATTTTCTGGGTACATTGTCTAATGAAACTTTTCTTCCCTGTGCTCCAATAAAATCACTGTAGAGTTGCCAGAAGTCATCTAGGAAAATAAACAGAAAATCATTTGATTTTGGCTCATCCAAATGAGATGGCTATTGTAAAATGCTTTTCAAGGTTAATTAATCTTACTTTTAGACATTAAAGTCTCTTGAAATGGATTAGAATTTCAGTTATTTTAATGTACCACAAGTGACAGTTAACTTATCTATCTTCAATAGAAAGTTCTATTAGTGGTTTTTCCATCACTATAAACCTCTTTTTGCTGCAGTTAATTCTTATCTGTATATCTTTATGATGTCAGTATTGTTTCACATAGTCCCACGCTTTGCCCTAACTCTTAATTTACACATTTGCCTTGGCTGGGTCCCCTCACCCTGCCTACAAATTTATCCCATGTCATCTCCTTATAGCAATTTATAACCTCTATAAAATGTCATGTAGAGTCACTTTTTATGTTTCTGAGTAATGGTTAGAAAGAATTGCACAGGGAATCAAAAATCTAATGAGTTGTACATTATTTTACTATTTATAGCCAGAGAGCGGTCATTGACAATGTTTGGCAATTTTACAGCTAAGAGCCCGGACTATTGTGCTTTTGAATGTAATTTATTAAGCAAATAAAACTCTTATTGGTAATGGGTCCTGTTAAACCTGGGGCACCACATGAGTTCCAGGCCCATGCAGCTGTGGAAGTTTCATAGTAACTGCATACATCTTGCATGTCTGGATACTAATATTTTACACTTACTTCATAGTTTTATTTATTCAATTGCTTTTATGCTCTTGATTGGGTTGTAACCAGCCATTTCTAGTGAAAACCTTAGGTGAGGGGTGGAGCAGAGAGAGAAATAAAATGCATTTATTCTGAGAAGACTTAAATCTTTGTTTTATGAGGCATGCCATATAGTAAAGCTAGGCAGTGGAGAAAATGGCAGAAATGTTAATGACTTACACAGGTTAAAAAAAAAAACCTCGATAAAATAGAAGAAGGTAGGGAAAGGGCAAAAAAATTACTCTGAGTGCAGTTTTCCTGAGATTAAATGTCCTGAATCAAATATTGTTCTTGAACTAGACATTTATTTTTAATTTTTTTGTCTTACTCATTTGTGTTGTTAAATTAGTGGAATGCAATATTCGAAGGGTTTGCCTTAGAACACCAAAGAGAAGGAATGTGATGTCATTGTATAAATGTGTATAAATGTAAATGTGTGTCATCTTCTTTCATAGGCATTTATCTTAAGGAAAAAATATTTTAAATTTAATTTTTTTTTTTTTACAATTGTAATCTCTGATTATCTTCTCATTGCAACTAGTGAGACCACTGAAGTCAGTGGAGTTATACCAATGTAAAACAGTTGTAAACAAGAGGAGAACCAGACTCACAGGATCATCATTGGAAAAGATCAAAGAGTGTCCAAACGATTTTCCATCTCACTTGTTTTTGTCACTGATTTAATCTTGCCATTTATGTATTAGGTCTTGCAGCCAATCAATGGGCATAGTGATATGCAAGAAGTACAAACGATTTATTGGGGGGAAATATAGTGGGCCAAAATCTGATCTCAGAGTTGTGTAAATGCAGAGTAATTTAACAAAAATCCGTGGAGTTAGATCATTACAAATTCAGAATAGCTGACTGCATTTAAATATATGCAGATACACTTTGGGTTGATTTGTATAATTAATTTTTTATTTATTAGAGATTGTCGTGTGTTTTGTAGAGGAAAGGTTATGGTTTCGTTTTTTGGGTTTTTTTAATACTATATTTATAGAACAGTAAATAGTATAGGAGAGTAGTCACCAAATTTTTAATGGATGTTTTTTAAAGCTAAAAGAAATTTAGGCCAAAATTTTCAGAAGTGATAGTTACTTTGGATGCTTTAATTTTTGGGTGCCTAATTTTAAGACACCTTAGAAAGATCTGACTTTCATAGGGTGGGTGGTCAGCAGCTTCTGCAATCCCACCCCTTTAAGATGCCTCATCTTGGGCACCCAAAATCACAAGGTGCTTTTAAAAATCTTGGTCTTATTGGTTTAATAGTTACAAGCATAATTCCTTCAGTAGGCACTTGGCAGTTAGTTTAATCTACAGTCTCTGGGACCATTGAAGAGACCTGGATTTTGGAAGCTAAGATTTCAGAACATCAGTCTATCTTGAGCCCCTGCAGATCTGTGTGTGTTATAAACATGGCACAGTTTATTGTTGAGAGTACATCTTTAGTTGCATTCTCCCTCCTTCTGTGGTTGCTTTGCTCTCAAGAGGACTTCTTTAATTTTTTTCTGGCTGCAAAGAAAAAGGAAGCTATGTCTTAAATTAGTTCAAATGGCACCAGTAGAATGAAAGGTTTGTGAAAATCAGCAAACCTCCTTTCCCCATTAGCATTAACCAGGATATCCTGTGCCTTGGTCATTGCCTTGAGGATGAGGGACTTTTTTTTTTTTTTAATGTACAGTATCCTTTAGTTTGTAGCTAAGAAAAGAAGAGGCTCCATCCATTCTAAGAATCTAAAGGAGGTGGCCATGGGGGAAAAAAAGTTAATAGAAAACAGATTTAGAAAAATATTATATCTATCCTTCTGGGTGAATAAATCAGTAAATAAAACAGCTTGATAGCCATAACCATAACCTACTATGCAGCAAAGACATAAATATTCCCTTTAGATCAGTGGCTACATACCACATCATATCTGTGCAGTTGGCAACAACTTCTTATTAACATACAGTAAACAGTTGTGAATGAGCACATGGGGATTTGAGTTTGGGGTGATTTTTTTTTAACTTAAAACAATTGGAAAAATATTGTATCTGGATATTAGTAACACATGACTTAGATTTCACTACACTTTGTTTGTCTACAATACATCTGGGACATAATTTAATCATCTGTACAAACACATCGTTAAACCCATACCTGAAAGATCAGGCAGACATGTTTTTTCAGTAGCTTGAGTCATTTCAGATTTAGGGCCAAATTCTCCCTTCTGTTCAATTGATTGTAGAGCAGTTGCTCCAATGTAAATCAGAGAATTTAGCCAATCTAATATACGCCCTACATGTTGTTATTCAGAAGTAATCGAATTCATACTTTACCACCTTAGGTATCCATACATCTCAGGAAAACATTTTAAAATTGATTTAAAAACTCTACAAACCTTTTGTGTTTCTTTGATTGAGGTATTTGTTGGCACATGTAGATCTTTTGTACAGACTTGCAATGCAGAGTATCTATAGGGTGTTTTTTTTTTCATGTGCACCAAGTTGGTTTGTTTCTTCGTTAACCTCCTCCCCACCCCCATTTCCCCTAACGTGTAACCAAATACTAGCTGCAACTGGAGTACTGAGCAACCTTGTTAACTTAACATTTTCATTCAGATTTCCTGACATAGCAGAGTTAGACAAGGCAAGTGTTGATCAACACCTCTGTAGTGTTTCTCTAATTATTGAACTGGTATCTCTAGGGTCTAGTAAAGCTTTGCACTCTTAGTAATAAAGCAACTGAACTTTTTTTGGGGGGGGTACCTTCTGGCCTTCCTTAAGAGAGCCCCTGCCTACTGTAGTAAATTGTAGCCATAGCCTTGATAATACAGTGCTTGGACAATAAGGTCTCAAGGGGTGCTTACTGAAAGAGATTAAACTGTAATTAAACTGCCCTGTGAGTAAGGAGGAAGGGGAAAAAAAAGATTTGTGGTTTTCATAAAGCAGAAAAAAAACACATTGACTGGTGTTTATCGCCCAGAGACTTTTTTGCCGTCTTGACTACAAAACAGTCTTATTTTTAGCAGGCCAGGGTTTTGCAAGAGTGCCATATCAATCCCACAATCCTGTTCTTTGAAATAATTGCACTGAGCTAGTCCCAAATCAGCAGTAACTGACTGAAAAGCAGGAAAGAAGCATTTAACACACATACATAGAAGTGGATGAAATTTACCATGAATGTATGTAAGCAGTCTGCAGTTCTATGTATTATTTTAATGGGGCCTTAATTGAACACTCAGCTATATAATATCCTTTTGTTTAGGCTCAAAAGTAGTGTTGGGATTTTTTTAACCCCTCCTATCAGCTCGGCTATTAAATATTGTGGCTTTCCAGCTATCAGTCTCCGATCAGCACAGTTAGTGCATTTTACCTTCCAAGGAAGTGCACTTTGAGCCAGCTGGAGCACGAAAAATGTAGGAGCTGGAGAAAGTCATAATTGAAACAGGCGACTGCTCCAGTACAGACAGGAAATAAAAGGAAGACTGGGCCCTTCAATGGATTAAATTAGATGTTTCAAATTCAGACAGTATCAGGAAAAAGAAGACTTATGTTAGCAAAAAAAAAAAAAGGTAACAGTAAGTTCATTCAGTTGAACACCCATCCCTCCCTTCCCCCCTCCCTCCCCATAACACATGTTTTTGCTGGAATCTCACTGTGATGCACCGTAGGGTAGAAATTGCACAGGCTGCTCTCCTTGCCAAACAACAGAGTAGCAGGTTCCTGTGCTAATGTTATACTACCTTCCACCCCCACCCCCAGAAGGTCTTTTGGTATTCTCTTTCCATAAATTAGGCATGAAATTATGTTGGGCTAAGGATACATGATTTCAGCTGTTCTATAGTTAGAAAGAAAAATATATTATACCTAAAGCAAAAACATAAAATATATATACTTCCTGCATGTTAGTTTGAGATATGCCTGTTACGCCTGTCTCTCTCTCTCTGTATTTATACATATATAATGTAAATATTTTTTTCATTCAAACTAGTTTCTGCTTGCTTTATGAAAACTGGCAGTGCCTGAGAGGTTGCAAAGTTTTTCCTTTCGTTGTGTGTGTGTGTTAAATACTTGATGATGTAATATGATTTTTATTGGCATGAATTTAAGATGGCCACATTACTTATGAGTTGCAAAGCCATGTGAGAGTTGTGCAGGTCATTCCAAGCAAGTGCTGATAAAACTTTTATACCACACTGTATGTAATCATGGGCTTAATTTGCAGCAAGGGGTATTTAAGTTAAATATTAGGAAAACCTTTCTAACTATAAGAATAAGTAAGCTCTGAAATAGGATTCCAGGGGAGGTTGTGGAATCCCCATCATTGGAGGTTTTCAAGAACAGGTTAGACAAACACCTACTGGGGATGGTCTAGGTTTACTTGATCCTGTATCAGTGCAGGAGGCTGGACTTGATGACTTCTTGAGGTCCCTTCCAGCCCTACATTTCTGATTCCATATATTCTGTAACACGTGGCACGTAGAAAAAATATTTCTCAAATATTTTAAAGATTTTAAAAACAAATTATTGAGACTATATTTGTACCCATCCATCAGTAGAAACAGGTGCTTTCATTCCATGGGTCCAGTGTTTCAGAACTTGGAGACAGCTATAAAGACCTTGAAAAATGATTTAAAATTGGAACTGGTAGTGTGTTCAAAGTTTTTTCACCAAAATGGAAATTTCTGTGGAAGAAGTCTGGTTTTCGATTAAATTTGTCAGGATTTCATTAGAAACTTTGGTTTGTTTCAGTTTTCAGCGACCAAAAACATTCAGCTGAAAAATGATATTCAGTTGAAGAAAATTTTCAACAAAAATGAAAAATACTTAAACCACGTTTCCATACCGCAAGATCCATTGTCTTGGAACCTTCCAGGGCTAGAAGTGAGTGCTTTGTATCTAGCTGGGAATCTCCACTTTATTTTAAAACAAAGGGGCAAAAAGGCTTTGTATACCCTCCACTAAAACGGTCTGTAGTTCATTAAACAGTCTGACCAATCAGATACATCTTCCAGTGAGCCTTCAAGCTTGCTAAACTTGGCACTTCAGAAAAACGAAAACTTTGATTCAGAACAGTTAGCTTTTACAAAGTGTATAAATTACAGCAGTAATCACTCCTTTACCTTCTAAAGTGCCCCCAGGGTTTTGGATTAGAAAGATTACACAGATTAGAAGGCGATATCCCATGGAGTCAAATGGATACATAGAAATACAGTAGTTCTTTTTTGGGCTTCACGGAAGAACAACTTTTAGATATATGGTACCTATGAGGAAAGTGCTATTTTGGAATTACAAAAAGTAAAACACACATAGGAACCATGCTGAGGAAACTGGAGTGATAGAAGGCAAAGCCTGGGTGGACCTTCATCTGTTGTAAATTGTCATAGCTTCATTGTGTTTCTATGTGTATTTCTACATATCAGTTTGCCTCTGTGGGATAGTGCCTTCTGGTTTATACAACAATTCTCTCTCTGATCCAAAATTCTAGTCCATCTAATCAGGTGATGATGTGGAGGAATATGTGTGCTACTCAAATTCCCTGAAACCAAAATGAGGGATCATTCACTTAAATAAATGCATGTGCACTTAAACTGATACGCAAAGTTTCATATCTGTCTTTGTCCTCTGAGATTCTTAGTCTATTGTTGATCCCTCACTCCTTGGAAACCTTTTCGATGTGTGGGGCAGGGAGAAAACCTGGCCATTTTGTAAAGAAAATGGTCATTGTGGGCACTTTGTGATTCTTTAATACACAACAGTGAGCATGGAGGAAGCGGAACAGTAGCAAAGTAGAACACAACTTCAAATGTGACTAGAATGCAGTGCTTGCTAGTTGATCCCAGAAATTCTGGAAGTGTTAACCAAATATGGTAGAAAAGCAAAGCATCTGAGTTATTTCTGAACCATGGGGAAAGAATAACAAAGGCACACTCTATTTCATGATAGCACTAGAGTGTCCGATTTTTCATTTTTATAATATTAGAGGGTGGGGGCAGAAAACTTTCTTGTGGCTCAAAACTATATTTCTATGGTTTATTTCTATATAATATACACATATACCAATTGACCCATGTAATTATGGAGTTTGTGTTCTACAGCTTCTGATCCAGCTATCCCTTTTATATTTAGAAATTTTAGACCCACCAGTTGTCTGTTTTTGCAATTGGACTATCCAAAAGTTATCCATAAAATCAGGGCAGAAAACAAATGATCTTGTTAAAGAATCCTGGTGTTATGAGGGTGCCTTAATGATGTCTTGATGTTGTGGAGGAGCATACTTCAAAAATTTAAACAATGAAAGTATTTTTAAAACAAGAGTCACAGTCTAATGCCTGAACTCGTGGCTGACTCAAAGCAGGAAAAGTAGGCTGAACTATCGTAGTGTAAAGTGTATTTCTAGAAAGTTGTGGGTTTTTTATTAAAGCACATTCTATACAAAGTCTATTTTTTCACTGAATAACTAACTTGATATTGCAAGTAAACTCTTGCTATGTGGCGAAAGCTGTGTTTATGTAAGTTTAAAAATAAAGATCAAATTTAGTTCTCAACATACCTTCAAAATAATGAAACTGAGTTGTGCTTAGGGACTTGGACCCTGATCTCCATATGAAAGAGGATTCTCCATTTCACAGGCATCCCTGGTAAGAATCTCAGGGCTTGTCTACACTACAGCTGCTGGTCGATCTAAGCTACGCAATTTGAGTAACTCAAATCCACGTAGCTTAGAGCTATTTACCGTGGGGTCCAGGCTATGCTATGTCGATGGGAGACACCCTCCAGCCAACATTGTTTACACTTCTCATTGCGGTGGAGTACAGAAATCGACAGCAGAGCGCTCGCCCATCAATTAAGCGTGGCTTCACTAGACCTGCTAAATTGATGCTGCTTCATTGATTGCAGCAGCGCCGGTTTAACTCCATAGTGAAGACCAGTCCTCAGTGCCCTACTTAATACCCGGACCAGCATTTCAAAGATAGATTTTGAAAAAGAAAACCTCAAAAAATCAGAGGGAGAGGAGAAAAGAAAAGATTTTAGGATCTCTGATCTGGCAATTGTACCACTTCTGTTAAATAGTTAGTAATTTAGTGAGTTAACTGGCCATGTGATAAACTACATTTAGGTATGCTAAATACAGTATGTGCTTGTCTAGCCACTACTGTTATAGTCTGGTTAATACAGTCAGTAACTCATGCCATCAGAGTAGGTGTCAAAAGAACTAACGAACTATCTCCATGCTTGTGACAATATGTAATTCCAAAGGCAAGGATCTGGTTTGATTATATGGGAAAATGCAAGAAAACCTGTAGACACATTAAAAATAGGACTGACTGTGGTTTGTCCCATATGGGCTCTGGGGACATTTGTTTGGAAAACCCTCATATTCATCACGTATTCACAGGTGAGTGGAGTAATTTTTTTTCTCTGTGGCTGTTAGATTCCTGACTGTGGCAGAATGATAAATTCTTGTGCTGAACCTGAGAATCCAGGTACCTCGACAAGATGCACAGTAGCTGTCCAACCATAGGAAAACCCAGACATAGTTCCAAAGCCACTGACACAACATTGTTTGAAGGATTTGCAAAAGAGGCTAAGTTTATCCAAGTGCTTTTATTGTCTTCAAAGGGAGGAGGGAAGAAGAGCTGGAATCCAATCCAGTTTCTTCAATTTGAAATTTGATGTCAGTCACCTTTAGGAATGAACCTGCCCACAATAACCTGGAAGAGGCTGGTGGGAGTTAACTTTTAAATCACATTAAATTGTTTTGTTAGGGTTATGAAACTTTTTAAAATGTATGGCTAGAAATGATTGTGTTCGTCTCTCATTTATATCAAGAAGGAAGTGTGTACTTAGGGCCAGATTCTGCTCCCAGTTTACACCATGGTAATTCCAGTTATTTCTTCCCTAGTCAGTATAACAGATTTACAGAGAGCAGGATCCCATTCCACAGTTTGTGTAGGCATTTCTGCAAGACCCTGTTTGGTTCTTATACACGTGGAAAGTAAGAATGAATCAAAAATTAATTGGTATTTACCAATTTGCACTCTGGCTTGCTGTCATAGTGAGTGACTTGTGTACTTCATTAATATCCCTGTCTTCCAACTCAGTAGTATAGGCATGTAGCAATATGCAAAGCTCGGCAGTCTTGATCTACAGAGGTTCATAGGAAACATTCTTTTCTGTTTCTCTTGCTGTGTCATGCATTTTGTGTTGGCCTTTTGAGTTTGAAGCCAAAGCTGCCCAGGTTTGCCTGTTTCAAGAAGAAACATTTAAGTTTTTCTTGGTTTTCACCTGATGTCATAATTTGACCTAGGTTTGCAGAAAGGTTCACAAACAGTGAACCTTTTGGTGAAGTTGTAATGAAACTTAAATCAGGTGAATCTTCTAGGTTTCATTGCAAAAGTTTCTTGCATCTGTATAGGCATGTTAGCTTCAGCAGATGCCAGTTGCATTGCTCTGCTGTTCAGCCTCTTATGCACAGACGCTTTCTGAGCCAGTAGGGGGAGATTTTCGAAAGCACCAATGGGAGTGAGACACCTACCTCCCATTAAAATTCAGTGTGAATTGGGCATCTAATTGCCTTTTCACCTTAACTCCTCCCCCTCCCCCCGCACCACACCGCCAATAAATTCTAGGTAATGGTTGAGCTTTGCAGCAGAAGTTAGTTAGAGGGAGAGGGTTTGGAGGATGGCACAACGGAAATGATGAAGGGGAAAACATACACTCTGGGTTTGCTTGACACCAAAGCAAGGAGAAAAGTTGAGAGAGATGGGATAGGGAGAAAATGAGGTTTTTAGATGGCATTACCATACTCTGAAACATACCACTTTGTGCTGTGCTCCCATCAGATCTTTCAAGTTTAGCTGCTGTAGGCTAGGACTGTAGTTGGAAACCTCCATGGAATAAGTGGATGCTGCAGTAAGTAGTGTTGGTGATTAAGCAGGTGGCACTGTTTTTTCTAAGTCAGTACTGAATCAGAGACCCAGCATTATGTTGGGAGCACAGTGCTCTGAGAGGTGCCATTGTTTGGATAATATGTTAAATCTTATTTCTTAAGCGCTCATGATCTCATGGCAAGTTTTAAAGTGCCTGAGGTGTTGGTCTGGGTATCCTGACCAGATTTCAATGTGCGTATTTACTGTCTACCTAACAAAATTTCTCCTGCAATTTCAAAGGATCTATCATTTTTCAACTCCTACCATAAACTGTAGTGCAGTATTGCTGTGTGTTATTAAACTCTTGCTGCATTTTGTCCCCAGAAGTGGCTGCATTTCAGTAGTGTGTAGGTTAGTTCCTAGGTATTTCAGTTTATAAAACACTTTGGGATGAAAATTCTCAAAATTTTAATTATTAAAAAATGTGGAGGAAGACAAATGAGATTGTGGCAATCGTGTATTTTCAAGGGTAATATAAATAAAAAAACATAAAACTACAGATGGCTATTGAGATAACATGCAATATTTTTTTCATGGATGTTTGTTGGTAAATCAGGCTGACTTATGAAAAACTAAATAATAGGATTCTCTGTTATTTAGGAGTTTAAATTATTACCACACTTTGTTATGCAGAGAGATTCTTTAGGGTCATATTACAGTCCACTCAAGCTATGTTTAAATCAAAGTGCTATTTAGATTCATGGGGCAGATTCTCCTCTCATACTGGTGAAAATCCAAAGTAACCTAAAATTTACACCAGTGTAAACCAATGACTTCTATTGAGTTATTTTGGATTTACATCAGTTTAAGTGAGAACAGAATGTGGCTCAGTGTTTGCAATAAAAATATTTTATTGAAGCTGATGTGAGTGAACTGATGTCATGATAAGCACATCTATTTATATTAGTATTCATTAAAACAAAATTCACACTTTACCTCAAAATGTTTTATGTAGATGGAATACCGTGACATTGCTTAGCCTTTTATCACATATGTGGAATAAGCCACATTTTACAGTGCTGTCTCTCATGTGTTATAAGTGGCAAACAGAAAACTAACACAATATCCCTCCTGATTCTGCAACTCTTATTCACACATAAATAAGAAATACTCAGGACCTGCAACACTGTCTTCTTCCTGTGATAAATTTTGCACAGAAGGCCAAATCCTGCTCATCATACTCTCACACACATAGACTGTTAATTTCTTATAATTATTTAGCAAGTTATTAGCATACTGTTGCTTAAATAATAATGATGGAATTATTTGCAGAAGTAACACGATCAGAGTTTGGGCTCTCTTATTACTTCGAAAGGTTTGACTTTATTAGAGTTGCACCAGAACTAAATTTGAACCTTTATTGCCAATATTTAATTTTGTCTAAGAAGTCCCTGAAGTGCTACATGGTACTGCAAAATAATTTTTCAATATGCTATAGATTATTAGTTATGTTTCTTCAGTTTGGTTTCATTACTGTGGTATGGTGGTGCATTTTTTGTGAGGAGAAGAAAAGCAGATTATTTGATAGAAATTCTAGCACATGATCTTGGGCTTTGTCATTAGCAAAGGGAAAATTTCAAAAGGTTCCGCTCAGTTTGGATAAGCATCCAGAATGTCAGGTGGTTGCTTAAACCTTAGCCAGACCTATAGCAGTCTCTCCAATCTTCCACTAAGCCTATATGACCTCTCTTCCTCCCACGAGACCTATGGGGTATTTTCACCTAACCCCTGAGTCACTCACTGTGTGGACCCTCTTCATTTTCTCATTCTTTCTTTATTCTAATATTTTCTCCATTCCAAACTTTTCAAGCAGGGGGCCTAAGAATATGTCTAGGAGTTGTGATTCCCAGTGCAGGTGGACGGACTCGCATTAGCTCAGCTCGAGCTAGCATGCTAAAAATAGCAGTGTGGACTTGGGCTAGCTGCCTGAGCTCATATACAGGGGTTTGGGTAGGCTTGGACTCAGCCCAAACCACCACCCATTCTGCAACATCCACACTGCTCGTTTTAGCATGCTAACTCAAGCTGAGCTAGTGTGATTCTGTCTACCCGTGCTGGGAATCACTGCCACTTGCAGCATAGACATACCCTAGCAGGTCTCTTAGCATTCCCTACTGTGTCCCAGTGCTTTACTCACTGTAAATTTGCTAGGTCTTTGGTTCATCCCTGTTATAGTGCCCTGGTTTCCAGCCTCTGCAGGGAAAGTTCCAAAGCCTGCAATCTCACATGCGCCCAGGGCTTCTTGATCATTTTATGCAACTCTGAACAAAAACTGGACACCCCTCCAAGTTCATATATCTCTAGATAAAATCTGGATTTCACCACCACTGCCCTGCCTTCCCATCTTGCCCTCAGTTTCAATCCCCAATCCAACATGCAATACTGCTCCCTCTTCTGTGCCTTTGTCAGACCCTAAAGCTCTGGTGGTCTTTTTCCAAGGCCCCAGTACAGCACTGATTGCTGATTTGCTAGCTCACTACGTGATCTGGAATGCTAGTAACAGCCAAGATCCAGACAGCTAGCAGATCTGCAGTCAGTACTGTACTGGGGCCTTGGAGGAGGATTGGGGATTGAAACTGAGGGCAAGATGGATGGCCAAGTGGTGGTGTAGTTCAGATTTATCTAGAGAAATGTGAACTTGGAGTGGTGTCCATTTTTTGTTCAGACTTGTACAAAAGACCAAGGCTGGTTATTTTGACTGATTGGTTCACCCTTTGCTGTTTGATTATATCAGTAGCCAGCTTGGGTCATGATAAATCCACCAGATAAATTTTCATTTACGACCATAATGTAGGTCTCCAGAGGTAAAAGACCATTGTAGTAACCCACTGTGCCAATTTGCCCCATTCCCTCCCAACTAGTTACATATAAAATGTCCTATAATTTGAAATGTCTGCCATTTGTATTTTTAAACATTTACACTGTAATGATTTTAAAGATTTTGCTTTTTAGAGAGTGATTTTTGGCACAGTGATGTTGAATGTAGTTTCTACTTGTGTGTCTGTAGGTCTCCAGAGGACAGGTTATAGGCTGTGAGAGGAGAAATTAAGTTTTCGTGTAAGAGAGACATTGTAAAGAGATTAAAAATCTTCAAGTGAAAAAACACATTTTACCACTTTACTATGCAATGCTGTTTGTATATCTCTCCTGAACGTGAGGGTTTTTTTATTCTATGCCAGTCTTCTGATTTAAAAATACTATATAGGGCTGCATGATATTTTTGTTAAAAAATGGTATTATGACCAAAAGAAGACTTTTCACAAAAAAGTCGGTTCCATCAATACTTTTCAATTAAATGAAATATTTTAAATGAACCAAAATTTTTGAACAAGGAATTTATATTTTTTTCCCAAAATCTTAATTGCAAAATGGTAGGGAAATATCCCACTTTTTTTCATTTTCTTTAACTCCCTTCTCCCTTTTTTCCCCCTGTGGAAAAGGGGGACAAAAAGTAAAGCCAGAAATGGGGGGAAGAGGAAGAGAGAAGGATAATCGGAGAAGTCAATCTTTTCATATTTAAAAGCGGAGTTTAAAGATTGTTGTGTAGTCAAGATCCAGTATCAGGGCCGGATTTCCGATTAGGCACAGTAGGCACGTGCCTAGGGGTGCTGGCTGTCTAGGGGCACCTTACCTCTCCAAAACTGTGTGAAACACGAAGGTCAGCTGTAGGCGTGGGGGGAGGGAAGGGGAACTGAAACTGCTGTGCCTAGGGTCGTGCAAGGTGTAAATCTGGCCCTGTCCACTATACCTCTTAATAATCATATGTTTGGTTGCAGATTGACTTAGCCATGCAGTTTACATGCAGAATCAAACCTATACACAGGGGAAAGCGCCTTGGGGTCTGTTCTTCCCTCAGTGTAGACATAATTCCCAGTAAGGTAAATGGAAATTGGGGCCATGTACTGGCAGGAGAATAGAAGCCCTTGTTTTCTGAGATGGACTTATCACATGGTTAGCAGCTGGAATTTATGTGGAGTCTTATTAAATAAAACAGCAGTAGCCAGCCACCTCCTGCTGCAATATACTTGAAAGTACAGTACCTGAATTTTTCCAAAAGCACTTGGCCTTTTCAACTCCTTTTTGCATCTCTGTATTTTGTCTTGCTTGTGCTTGACAGTTTTTGACCTCCGTAATTTTATTATTATTTTTATTACAATTTAGGATCATGATAATGTAGGGTTTGATTTATATGGTTACAAGTTAGTAAAGAGAAGATTGACATAACCAGAGCGCATGCAATAAATGTAAACGTCTTTAACATTTGCTTTTATTTTATTAAGTTGTGAACTTTTTTGGCTTAAAGAAATTCACAAGATGGGGGGTGGAACATCTGGAATAATTGTGTAGAATAGGAGTGTGTGGGGAAACAATACAGTACTTACATAGTAGCACTGGGTATTTTAATAAAACAATCCCACCATATATATAGTTGGTAAATTACAACATTTAAAGAACAGTTCACCATATGGGAATATTAACTCCTTTCAAATATTATATTATTTTAATTGTGTCTCATTTGGTGGAGAGATTATAATTTTGAGAGCAGTGGACCACAGTGCACTGAGCTGCTGCATAGGTAATGGAGAAACCCACAGTTTATTAATGGATCCCTTGGTAATGCTAATTTTGATATTTTATATGCTCTAATAGCCTTGAAGAGGAGGTGTAAAGTCTATGCTGTTGTCACAACAGAGAAGTGGGGGAGAGAGCTCCATAGAATAGCTTATGTTGAACACTGAGTAACCCCATTGCAGTGGATCTTGCTGCATGGCCACTGGATTTTTAAATCCACACATCTCAGACAGAAATTCATGATTTATTTTCAGTCTTTTAAAAATTGTCTTGGTAACTGTAGTTTGTCTTAAAGGTGCCAGATTAAGATCCTTGATTTAGTCGTGTTTGTCCAGAGAACAGGTACAGCAGGGGCAGTGGTACTGCAAGCTTTTCCACACTGTCCTGCCAGTGATTCAACATGGTCAGCTTCTCTTCTGGTCTCTAACAAGAGTGCCGATTGTAGAGGTGTTTTTTTGTGATCTGGACATAGCTCCAAAGGGAACTGGTGTGACACCACAAAGCTCATTTCTCGGGACCAACTCTCAGTTGTTAATAAACTAGTTGGTAGAGTTAACATTTTAGGAGCATGGAATCAAAAGTCATGAGCATATAAAAAGTCCATATAATGTCATTTGCTCATTTGCCCATGTGCAATTTGCCTACCACACATTTGCTTTCCTGATTACAGTGCAAGGCACTACCACTAGGCCAACCTGCCACATTTTTCTTGTTACCACTAATTAGCAGACACATGCAATACCATTTTGATATGTAAATAGCTAATTAGGACAGATTTGAATAAGAAAAACAGCTTTTATTTTACTTACTTGGAAATACATAAGCATTTGAGTAAAGCTGATTCACCTGCTTATATATTCAGTGGGACTACTCATGGTGATGAAGGTAGTCAGTGGGGAAAAAATACATTATAGCTGAGCTTATGACAAAACTGTCAGGAATAAAAGCAGAAAATATTAGTTCCTTATTTTTATGTTTTGGTTGGTTTTATCTGAGTGTAAAATGCTTACACACACACTAGTGAGGGAATTGATTAAACATCCATTGTAAATGTATATCATACTATAGTAGAAGGTTAATGAATTCCTAGACAGGATGCTATACCCACTGCCTAGATTTTACCGTAGAGGTGGCAATTGATAGCCTCATAATCTTTTCTCTCCCTCTTTTTTAATTCAGCTCATGTGAGAGTAGGAAAGGTCTCCACCGACTCAGCTGCAGAGACGGGAGAGAAGAATTCAGAAACAAAAGTTGTTCTCTGCATTATTATTTATTTATTTATTTTTAGCCCTTCCGGTTTGTACAAATCTGTTGCTTATTTCCTAGACTAAGTCACCAGCAGGCAGCTACGATAAGCAGAGCCTGCCCCCAAAGAGAATGTTATCTTAATAGCAATTTTTAATACAAATTTCCTTTGTAAATAAGGAAAGAAATTGGTATTGACCTGCTGAAATAAATGAGTATTGTTAAAAAAAAATTTTTTTTCTTTCCAGAGAAAACTAATCTGTCAGACAGCAATGGTTTTCCATTAGGGGAAAACCATTGAACATCAGTTTGCTGTCTGGTAGATTAAATTTTGCATGAATTCTTAAGAGTTAGTATGTCACTAACTACCACTGGAACTGTTCTCCCTTGATGTCCCTGTGTCATTAATATGGTATGCTGCATTGTCGGGTAACTTGTACCTTCTGTTTTCAAATTTCCTGTCTATTTCAGATTTTTCAGCAGGGACCAGGCAGTATCCACTTCTTCTTGTGCCACAGTCTTTTATTTATTTCAGAAAGCATTATTGTCACTGATGTGAAAAAACAACAGCTGTTAGTGTGTCTCAGTGAAAATCCAAGTGCACATTTGAGAAGTCTTTTCTGTTGCTGTTGGTGCTCTTTGAATTCTGCTAATTTGTTTCAAATCTTAGATTCTTTTTCTACATTTTACCTAGCATGTAAGAAGGAGAACAGTCACTTCTTTTTATCCAGTGTATGAATTCCAAACTATTGGAGAGTAGCTCAAGTAAGCTCTCATATGGGAAAGATGACTTCATTATTACCTGTATTTAAGAGGCTTTACGTCTCCAGTGCTCACTGTAATAATCTGTGAAGTCCTGAGCTAATGAATGTTTCTCCATCCAAGCCTCCCTTTGACCAGACTATAGTTGGAGTTTCTGACTTAGTTCATTTTTGCTCTTTCTGTGAAATATCTTAAACCTTCCCTTTCCTCTTCCCATCCTCTCCCAAACAAACAAACACAACCCACAAACCCCTAACACAAACGCAAACTAATAAATCTCTCTTACTGTAGGCCTTCCCTGCTCTGACACATCGCATTCAAGCTTCTTGTCCTCACCTTTTAAGACCCTTCACAATTCAGCCTTTCCTTTCCTATCCACTCTTATCCACTCCAGATTCTTGGTTCATGTTGGGTCATAGCCAAGAAGGAAGAGATTGGGGGAGAGGCTTAATGGATACATAGATGTGGGGAAATATGTTCGAGGAGCTGAATGGGATGGTGAACGTGTCATGTCAGACAAGCTGGGGGCCAGCCCTGTAATGGTATGGTAAGCTGCAATGTTAAATTTTAGTTGGAAATGGGGTTGGCATTTTAACTCCCTCTTTTTAGCCATTTATATTTTTCTCAAGAAGTTAACTTTGAGCTATCTATCTAAGATCTTACACTGTCTATTAAACCGTGTCCAAGCATTCTTGAGCTTGGCCCCAGCGCAGCATAAAGCTGATTGTGTTTTTATGTGACTTGGCTAGTCCTTTGAGTTATGCATCTTTCTCTGTATTTTACAAAGGTTATGTTCATTATTTTTTGCATAAAATATAATTTTTGCAGGCAAAAAATCACAAAGGAATAAAAAAATAGCTCAGAACTCTGGCCACATGCCCAAAAATCACTCAGAATGACATTTTTGCTTCACCACTTTTGTATTTTTAATAAATCTAACATCTGGGGATTTTTTAGGATTTGGGTTGTAAGTTTTTGATAACCCCGTCTTCTGCAGATATGCTTCAAACCACAAAAGCTGTGGAGCTCCAACAGTATTCTCAATCATTCTACCAAGTATTAGAAAGTTATGCTGTTAAGGAGAAAATCAGTTAAAAACAAATTCTACTAAAAATGCTTATATTTTTTCACTAATAATCTAAATTCACTCGTGAGTTTTCCAGGTGCATGAAGTACCTTTCAGGATCAGGCTCTTAGTGTCCCAAACTATTCTTACATTTTATTTTTATTTATTTAGATTTAATAATAAAAAGATGCCTAAAGTTCTAGGTGCCCTGAATCATAATTAATATTTTAACTAAACCCCAGCAGCATTAAAATAATTCTAAAGGGACTCTGCCAGTCTGCCAGCTACAAAAAAGCTCCTTTCTACCCTTTCTTCATTCTGGGAAGCATATCTTCTGCCTTCTCTTTTACAGCATGCCTGGAAGGTCTATTTCAGGTTAAACTTAAATGGGCTTCTTCCTTACAAGTGTTCTTCAGATCTCTGCCAGGTACAGAGTAGCAGCATCAACTTCTTCACTGATAAAGATCTGTTTGATTTGATGTATTTCCTTCCTCCTGTGCTGCGTAAGTGAGCTGAAGTGGGGGGGGGGTGGGGGGAGAATTAACAATTTATTTCCGCTATGCACGATGTCTCCTTTTTTTTTTTTTTTTTCCTGCTGGCTTTCAGCACTTTCTCTTTCTCAGTTATACTGGCCATTACCACAGATGTGGCTTCTGCTCTGACTCTTTCCCAAGTCACTCTTGTGAAAGGAATTTTCTGATATCATTCTATAGACAGAAATCCCTCTTTTATCCCTAATCGATGGCAGATATTTCTCCATAAAAACCCCAGATCAGTTGCTTCCTTACCCATCCAGATGCCCCAAAACTTAAGGTTTCTAGTCTCCACCTGGTTCTCCATCATCTCACATTTACTTTCCATACTCTTATGGGCCTTTGCCACACAATCTGCAAAACTTTCCTTTCAAAACTCCTTCATTCTTCATATGTAATTTTAATAATAAATAATTTACAGCCATTTTTAGCTATCAAGCTTTTTGCCTTGCCTACTAGAGACACCATGCAGCTCTTCATGGCATTCATATTGCGGTGCATGAGATCCAAGGAGAGCCTCTCACCCCTGTGCTGTGAGGGCTCCCTGAGATTGGTATGGGGCAATTCTTTTATAGGTCTGTCATCTGCAGGTAGGCAAAGAGACCCAGCATTACTCTATTCCCCCCGTGCATCATCTTTGCTGGCATAAAGGAACCATAAAGCAGGCCTAAGGCCCTTGCAGTGAATACCTCCCATACGGGGCCTCTCTGAGCTCAGAACTGGCCCTGACACTCTTTCTGCAGAAGCCCTCAGTACAGAGTGCTCAGTAGTCCCCTCGCCTCATCTTAGCACTAGGAGCTAAGCCAGACTCCAGCAGTTCCAGAATCAAGAAGGAACATGCCATCCTTCCTGTTGTTCAGCTGGCTGGTGTAGAGTTCACACTATCTGCATCTACCATTACTAGGGTTAGGGTCCACCGCAGTCCTGAAAAAGGAAAAAAGTTAGACATCAAACTTATAAAAATGCCAAATTCAGGAGAGTTAAAAGTAGTATCAGTTTGCATCCTTTGCATCTACAGTGGTGTATCAGTTCCACTGTGTTTTATATTTGTTTACCCACAACATTTATTTAAATGTACACGTCTAATACTAATTATAACTCCTCCATGTTCTAAGAGTTGGCTTCATCCAGTAGTCATTAAAAAAAATGAGTTGTTCTTGTATACATATTTATATGGTGCCATCAACCTAAGAACAAGAACACTTAATGAGATTTTACATGGTTCTGTAGAACTAAGCTAAGTGGTGCACTGTTTTATGGTGTTAACTAATTCCTGTCATTCACAAGAATTTACTCCAATATTAAACTGTTAGCACAGTGTGTTCACATTGAAATATCTGATATGTGGCATACCTAAACAAGCTTTCTCTCACACATACTTCTCAGCCTGCCAATGCCCAAATGTGGGACACTGTGTGTAACAGACGCGAGTGATGAAAAAAAAGTGCAGAATTTAAAATGCTGTGGGTTTGATGCCTTCAGATTAAACAACTTTATAACCTGACTAACAATTCTTTGTTTCCGATATAAATAATTTTTAATAATAAAAGTCCAGGGACACCAAATTTGTATGGAACATCATTAGCTTTGGGACTAAAATGAGAGATACTTCCTGAAATGTGAGGAAGCATATCTTTCAAAAGTCTCAGATACTGGATGCAGTGGCAGAGAAAATACATCTCATTTGGAATAAGAGCTATTTAACTGGAGGAAAACTTGAGAATTCCTTAAGCATCAAAGACTGAAGTGAATTTTAGAAATCTCTCATCTCTTGTCGCACACTAATATCAAGAGGGCTTTGACAGCCGAGAGGGGAAAGGCAAGGAAAAAGATGCCCTCTTTTTCTTGGCTTGTGCAGTGATTCATATTGGTTAAGAGAAAGGAAAACCAAAGCAGTAGGGTTCTAGTCAGTAATTAGTCACTGTGAGACAGTGTCTAACTAGTGCCCCAGGTTATTTCCATTTTGTTTTCTTACACAAGTCGTGACTCACTCTCCTCCCTTACTGTTCTGACCACTGTTGTTTCTGATGGGACAAACTGTCTCTCTTTTTTTTTAATTATTTTTTTAACTTGTATCTCTAGACTTAAAGTGGGTCTCATTATGGATTTGAAACGCCTGGTCTGTACCAGAGTGGCTTTTCATATAGCTACTGATATCACAGAACAGCAGGGCTACATTCCTACTGAAGCAGCTGGAGAGGAAAACCAACCCAAAGCATCTGAACTGGATCTAATCATTAAGACATTAATTAGATCTCTTTTCCCAAGCCACATGGTATAAAAAGGAACTGAAATGCTGTGATGTATCAATTAAAAAATAAGAGAGTAGCTTAGGTAAATACCATATTGATTATTCATTTATAAGGGATGGGGTGACACATGTGGCTTTGTCCCTGGTGAATGGTCCCATTTGTTCGCTCTGAAAAAGTTCTGTAACTTTGCTCTGCTGTGGTATATTACGTTATGGGCAGATGAGCCTGTGAGAGTGTGATCTAGAGTATATGAAAAGTATTAGGTGTATGTTCCTCCAACGGTCATGACTAACTAATGAAGAATTAATAGTACTGTATTTTCCCCTCAATGAAAATATAAATGTACATCTCTGGGGGAGTGGGATAGCAATTAGACTCCAATGAGCTATGGGCCAAATTCACCCCTGCAAGAGCCTTTCACCTACTATCGTCTGCCTCCATGTTCAGTCAGTATGGAGGCTAAGATTACATTGTAAACTTACATTGGTATAACTGTATCGCTCAGAGGTGTGAACAATCCACTCCCCTGAGCAACACAGTTATACTGATCTAACCGCCAGTGTAAACAGCGCTATGTTGGCGGGAGGGCTTCTCCCATCGACATAGCTGCTGGCTCTCATGGAGGTGGATTAACTACACTAATGGAAGAAGCTCTCCCATCAGCATACGTAGTGTCTTCACTGAAGCGCTATGGTAGCTCAGCTGCATTGCTGCAGCATTTTAAGTGTAGACCTGTCCTGAGGCAGTTTTCATTTTTGTTGTGAGCTTGATATGATCTCTGGTGGTGAGGACTGCACAGAAATACAGTTGGATCTCGCAGTTGCCTTGAGAATGCCTGCTTCCCTGACAGTCCTGCTGAGTGGAGAGGTTGTGGGCTTCCTGATCTACCACAACAGTCTCCCAGCAGATTCCAACTACCAGGAACTATCTGTGAGAGTCTGTATAAGGTCTGTGAGTGATGATAGCTCTGTGTATGCCAAAAACTCACCGTTTTGAAGTATTCTATTTAGAATTGTTACACTGGGAGAATTTTAGGGTATTCCTTCCTTCTGCCCATTGAGAAATCTTACTGGGTTAAACCACAAAATTGACTGACTTGTGAGTGGGAGGTGTTAGGTAAATTAATATTATGGTCCCATGTCCCTAGTGATCAAAATAGTCAATGTTAGAAGTCACATGGAGAGGAACCCTATTTAAATACATATGTTGGGTGATTTAATGTAGGTACAGTAACCTGCACACTGGATAAATAAAATCACCATGTTCCCTAGAGGCTGTAGAACACCAGCAGGCATGTTACTTTGCAAGAGAGCACTGGCATAGATTCCTGTGCAGCTGCTTCATCTGGGTTAGGGTGGGGAAAGGCTCCCAGCATCCGCATCATGGCACCCTGGTGCACCCGCACAACACAGGGCACGATGTTGCAAACTCTTGTTTCTTTCTGCTCCGTAACACTGCAGCACATTCATTCATGAGTGTCAGTATTCATCCCAAGAATGCCCACCTTGAGGGGAAGTATGCTGCTGTGTTTCAAAGTTGGTGTCCTTTGGTTCTTTGACCCCACAAGAAGAGAAGATCTTTGAAATGGTATTTGGGAAAGCTTTGCATTAAAGAGCTGTTTTTCTCAAGTGTCTGGATATTAACTGGCTGTGTAGTGTACGCTTCTCGGGAAAACAGTCTCCAGGTGTGTGACTTTTTTAAGGACTAGTAGATATTGGTGTGTGTCCTCCTAGCGAAGAGCACAAAGAAAAGATTTTCCTACATAGAAAGGAATGTGGGGACTGGCGACCTACCCCTGGCCTGATTGTAAACATAAGAGGAGGTCAGTCCTGTGTTTCTCTTTAAAATACCATTTTCTTTTTCCCACACCTCCCACATGGTGCAGAAGGCTCTCTCTGTTCAGAGTGCCTTCTGGGCACAGGACATGGGAAGAAAACCAACACAAATCAGTGACAGGGCAAGGCATTTCAGAGATCTCTCTCCCAGGCTAGTGACCACACCAAAGAAGATGACAGTTACAGCTGGGCTAACAGAGAGAATGAAAAATAATAGCTGATTTGTAAATTTCCAGCAATCGTGGGGCACCTGTGCTGTAGGGGGTTGAATGTGGATCGAATGTGGATCCAAGCAGTCTGGCTTGGTTTTGAAATGTGAACATCCATGGTGATTTTCTTTTTTGCATGTAGTAAAGCGGGAAATTTCACTCGAGAGACAAAAGAATGAGTGTGGGACATGAGGCACAGACGTGGGCTATAATGGAAATTAATTGGGTAGCATGTTAAATAATATTACTTTAATCCTGCAGTTGAGCTGAGTTTCTGTTTTATGGCATGTTTTACAAACTAATGTATTTTAAATCTTGGAAACCTCTAGGCTTTAGTAGTTCAGCTCTGGAAATACACTTCTTCGCTCTCAAATGCAGCAGTCTGTACTGTACATTATTCACCCTGGCACAGTGCATACAGACAGTTGTCCTCGTTTGCTATCTCTGCTGAACCTTTCACATCAGCTCATTTATCTTTCAGGTGTTATAATAATTGACCCTCAATCAGTATTCCATTATCCTAAACAGGCAATTATCCACATTGTCACTTTTGCATTTGCTCTTTTGACCCAGAGGTCATGGAGGCCTAGTGTAACTGAATCCAACAAAATTATTCCCTTACCTGTCATATAAATAGTCATCCTAGCAAAATGAGACCCATGGGGGCTTTTGCTGAGGTGTTGAGAAGGCCAGTCTAACTCGATCCTTTATTCAGCTCTTTAAGGAATGCAGTACTGTTTTGGCACTCTATCAAAATAAAACAAAGTCCCATTTTTAGCCTTTCTTTTTTTTAAAGTGAGCACCCCTGTGCTTACAAATGTTTCTTTGTGGCCTACTTTATTGAAATTTCCATTCAGCTCTTCCATCTGTTAGCTGTGTTTACCACTATTCCTAGGGAAAGAATTCTGCATTTCACCTTCATTTGAGGGTGTAAGATCATAAAACTGTCTAGATTATTTCAGCTATATTTATACCTAAGTTAATATTACTTCTTTAACAGGGGTAAAGCTTTTAATTCCCAGTTCATTATTCATGGTGAGTGAACAGAGTTTGTGTTTTATAAAAGGCAAAAGCAGTTTTGCATTCAAAAAGCATTCTGCAAATGGGAATTTCATCCCAAAATATTCAGATTAAGCTTGTTTCACACTCTTCTCCCCTCCACTTGTGGCCACTAAATGCAACATTATTATTTTTTTAATTTAACCAACTCACATGGATAATTCATGCAGATACACATACAAAATTATTCTTATACATATTAATGCTATTCCCATCTTGCAAAACTAAGTGCGTAGAAACTGATAAATTGTGAATATGAGTTGTGTACAAAAAGGTGCAAATGATAAAACTATCTGTTGTATTTATATAGCCCCCATAACCATAGTACCGGGACACCTCACATTCTTTGTGTTTGGTCTCACAATATCCTTTTGAAGTAGAGATTATTCCCATTTTACAGATGGAGAACAGGGAGGCCCAAACTTACTCAGGAAGTCTGTCGAGGAACAGGGCATTAAACTGAGCTGTCCCCGAGTCCCAAGCTAGCCCCCTAACCGCTACACCATCCTCTGCAATTTGGTTAGAAGAAGGATGGTCAGCACTTTCAAACACAGACTTGGAGCTATACAAATAAACTGGGAGCTAAAGGAAGAGCACAACAATAGTCATTTATTTTAATTCATAGATATATGACTAGAGGTTTTCACTGTTTTCCCAATGGCAGCACAACTTCAATGACTGAAATCATTGTATGGGGAAAAACGATTGCTGGGAACAGACTCCCCACAAGCATGTTTTGCAATCAAGCTACCAGGGCAGTTCCACTAGCTGACGCCAGCAGACAGCTGTAGAATTTTATCCTTCAAGTTATCACAAAATACAGACAAGGATATTTTGGGGATTCCCCTTCCATTTGATTATATAACCAATTATTGTTGTACCCATTAGTTTGCTCCTTAGCTTTTTCACCCCTTCACTTGTTCAGACTCAAGTTTATCTTATAGACTCATAAACTTTAAGGCCAGAAGGAACCATCAAGATCATCTAGTCTGAGTTCCTGCACATTGCAGGCCACAGAACCTCACCCGTCTTCTCCTGTAATGGACCCTTAACCTCTGGCTGATTTACTGAAGTTCTCAAATCATGATTTAAAGACTTGAAGTTACAGAGAATCCACCATTTACGCTAGTTTAAACCTGCATGTGACCCATGCCCTATGTTGCAGAGGAAGGTGAAAAACTTCCTGGGTCTCTGCCAACCTGACCTGGGGGGAAAATTCCTTCCTGACACCAAATATGGTGATCAGTTAAATCCTGAGCATGTCAGCAAGACCCAACAGCCATACCCTGGAAAAGAATTCTCTGTAGTAATTCAGAGCCCTCCCCATCCAGTGTTCCATCACTGGCCATTGGGGATATTTGCAACTAGCAGTCACAAATTGGCTACATATCATTGTAGGCAGTTTCATCATACCTTCATCTCCATAAACTTATCAAGGGCAGTCTTGAAGCCAGTTAGGATTTTTGCCCCCACTGCTCCCCTTGGAAGGCTGCTCCTGAATTTCACTCTGATAGTTAGAAACCTTCATCTAATTTCAAGCCTAAATTTGTTAATGGCCAGTTTATATCCATTTGTTCTTGTGTCCACATTGACACTTAACTTTAATAACTCCTCTCCCTCGCTGGTATTTATGCTCTGATCTATTTATAGAGAGCAATCATATCTCCCTATAGCGTTCTTTTGGTTAGGCTAAACAAGCCGTGCTCTTTGAGTCTCCTTTCATAAAGTAGGTTTTGCATTCCTCAACTCATCCTAGTAGCTCTTCTCTGCACCTCTTCCAGTTAGAATTCATTTTTCTTAAACATGGGAGACCAGAACTGCATGCAGTATTCGAGATGAGGTCTCACCAGTACTTTGTAGAATGGTATTAACCCTTCCATGTCTCTACTGGAAATACCTTGTCTGATGCATCCTAAGACTGCATTAGCCTTTTTCACAGCCACATCACATTGACAGCTTATAGTCATCCTGTGATCAGCCACTACACCCAGGTCTTTCTCCTCCTCTGTTGCTTCCAACTGATACATCCCTAGTTTATAGCAAAAAATTCTTGTGGCGTTCAATGTGAGGATGACACAGAATTCTATTTGTACAAGTCTTCCGTCATAATCTTTGCACCCTACACTGTCGTCATGCTAATATGTTACCCAAAGAGAGACTTGACCAGAACACAGTTAACATACTTATTCTTGTTAAAAGTGTCATGGGATCTTTGATAGCTACAAATAATCAGGTTTAGGCCACATCCAAAACACTGCATCCCTAAAAAGACATGGTTTCAATACTGACTGTTGAAGAAAAATGTCCCCTTGTAAACTGCCAATCAACTTCCTGTAGTGCCGATAGTAGATGTTACATGGAACATTCATATTTCATGTCTCCCATCCAACTAGTTGTCTCAGGGAAAACTACCAGTGCATCACTACAAAAGGTGTTATGGCTGATACAAAATTTTTCCCTTTGTAAGCTCATTCTTTAGATTTTCAATGTTTTTCATGTACTTTGGATTCATTAAATACCTATAGGCATTGTACTTTGTCTATTGCCTACTTATACAAATTTATCTTAGAAGTATGTTTTAATAGTGTGATTTGGTGTAATGTCAGCAATTAATTTTGAGCAGATACCATCTCTCATAAAGAAAGGAAGAAATGAGATTTTTTTTCATTCTTTGAACCAGCTGGTTACTTTTAATAGTGAAGACTGAAAGCGGTATGTGTGATCTCTTTTTCCCCTTGCATCGTCTTACTCAGAAACATATCCCAATTTAAACATTAGCAAATCAAACATTAACACAGGAGTTAATGTTTTAAAATAATGACCTCCTGCCGGAAGCCTGTTGATCCTGACACACTGCCAACTACAAAATCTAAATGAAGTTAGAAGCTAGGGGAAAATAAACTGTGTTGAGTCTGTTTTCATTCTCCACTAACAATTTTTGTACCTCCTGAAAATGCAATCAATTTATTTTATGATACTGAAGTCTTCTTTCAATAAATGATGATGCCACATTCCTGCTCAGCAATATTTAGGCTACTTAGTTTTTGTTGTTTGGTTTAGTTTCCTGATTGAGTGATTTCATCAGTTCATCAGAGTTTGTAATGGCCATTCTCTCAAATAATAGTAAAGGAAATTAAGATCACTGAAAGATTAACTTTAGACACATGATAGGTATTATTTATCAGTGTACAAGAAAAGCTAGCAATAAAACATCTATGGTATTTGCGTATGCCTGTAAAAACTGTACACTGTGTTGTTCAAATAATCCACAATATATGGTTGAAAGGGCATGCTGCTGGGAATCCAGGAGCCACCCCTAATTTTCATGATGTGCCATGGATTGCAGTCTCTGTCACCTTTAATATAGAAGTGTGTCCCATGCAGACTAGAGGACCCACCATAGAATAGTGCTTGGATTAAGTTAGAGCAGTTCATTCCAAGTAATCTCCAGAGGGTGGACCTCCACACAGAAGCTAATGATGACTTTCAGCAAAATTTAAGAACTTTAAGAATAATATTTGGCTTTAGGATTAGAATATGGACATGGTGCTATAGATCAATGTAATACAAAATATAGTAACCGTGGTTTGTGTTTTATTTTTCCCTCAAAAATGATGTCAGAGACAATATTGAGGATTATGAACAGGATTGGAAGCCAGAAACTGCTCTGAGTTCTCATTCTGTTTTTGCTATTTGCTGCCTGTGCTACCTTGAGAAAGTGACTTCACTTATTTGTCTGTTTCCCTGTATGTAAAACGGGGAAACATTTACCCACCTATCTTATTCACACCAGTATTGTGAGGATGAAATAGCTAAGGCATGCAGAGCACTTTGAAAATAGAAAGTATTCTTGTTTATTATATAGGGTTACCAGACAGCAACTGTGAAAAAGCAGGACGGGGGTGGAGAGCAATAGGTGCCTATATAAGAAAAAGTCCCAAAAAACGGGACTGTCCTTTTATAAACAGGACGGATGGTCACCCTATTATTATAATAATGTTAATCCTTAGCATTCATTCCACTGAGATTTAACACAAATTAAATCTCTTATTTCAAATAATTGTACCAGTGAATCACTTAAGTATGTGCTTAAGTCCAATTAAAGTCAATAAGATTTAAGTACTCTTCTTAAAGATAAACATGCGCTTCAGTGCTTTGCTGAATTGGGATGGAGGTAAGCATGTGTTTACAGTTAAGCATTTGCCTGAATTCTTTGCTGAATTGAGTCTCCAATGCAGAGTGTCATAGCTAGTATTGAAAATTCATACTGTAAGAAGTATTTCCTAATTGTTTTGTATTTATTACACCACTCCTAAAATGAGAAATGGAACAAACACAAAAATATTTTTAATAAGAGGCAAAGAAGACTGTGCACTTCACTGCAATAAGAATACAGTCTTTTACCTCAGACTGAATAGGGAAAAAATCTTAAGAAAAATCATTGTTCTGTGTCTATGGTGGTGTAATATTTTTATTGGCTCAATATAATTTATATTAACTTTTCTATTGGATGAACAAATCATCAAGTGTTCCACTGTATCTACTTTTCTATACAGCTACGCACACAGACATACTGTAGTATGCATTGAATGGTAGAACAGACTACACTAGCCAGCTTTAGAGATATTGTAAAGGTATATGACAGAAATCACAATGAAGGTGCTTGCAAGATATTTAAACTTCGCAGCACACCCCAGGACACTGGAAACATCATCAAACGTTTCTGTACCATAATTTCTGGCAGTGTGGCCAATAGTGATCTAACTAGATAAGCAAGGACTTCTATTGTGCTTTGTCTTTCTTCTTCAACGTCATATCATGACCGAAGAAGAATTTATGAAGGAGAATGTTAACATTACACGAGGGAAAGAATGCTTTCCCTAGGAGACCTACATATGTGGACATTGTTACTTCAACAAAGAGATTACATAGTTTGGAATATGTACTAGAAAGAATTTATATGAATTCCAGTCATGTAGCGTTGCCTGCCGGTGAGATGAGAGCCAACAAAAGACGAGCTTTTGATGACAATTTATTCAAGACTTTGGCAGATTTTTATGTTCTTCTAGCTGCTGAAGAATTTGATACACTTTTTTTTTGTCCCTCCACATAGCAGAAGTCAGAGCCATAATTTGAGACCACTAGAATATTTTGCTTGTCACCAAGGGCCTCTTGCACAGCTGTCTCCAGATGGGGAATGAACTAGGAAGCATTGTTCCTCTGAACCTACTCCATTTGGAAACAAAGAAAGGGATGGAAAAGAGATGGAGTTCTATAGGTAATGCATAAAGCAATGCAAAACAATTACATTAGCTACCTTTGTGCTTTTCATTTTCTTGTGACTATTATCAAACTAATTTTAGTTACAATCTAACGCGAAACATAAGTTTGAAGTCCCCCTTGAGTAAGAGGCAGTATGCAGTTGCTCTTCCTCATGAGAGGAATAGGAAATAAACTGTGACTTTAAAAAAAAAAATTACAGTTGGTTCCCTCATTTCTCCCGTGCTCCCAAGGAGGAGGTAGTCTGCTACTGGTAGAGACTTCCAGGGTAAGCAGATCAGCTTCCCTTTTGGGGTCAGATGTGCTGGCTGACGGTGCTGGAGGTAGCAAGTTGAAGACTCTCCCCACTTCCTGTCCTTGCCTGTCTAGGCCCTAACCAGCTATACGGGAGGAGAAGCAGCAGCCCCCCAAGATAGGTAACCCACACAGGAAGGTTGACCAGACATGTAGGCTGAGCCTCATTCTCATCCTTTGTAATTATTACAAGCCAATAGTTAAAGTGCCAGCAATGCTTAAAAATCCCAATGTTTTACTATGTATCATATCACTCTATATAGCTATGGAGTCTGAGACTTTGTGAGGACCAGATTTGGTGAGATGTTTCCATTATGCACGTGAAATTTGAGAAAAACAATCTTCCACTGAAGAATTGCTTGATTAAGGAGTGGAATCACCCTGTGAAAATATTCCAAAAACCTCATTTTAAAAAAAAAAGTTTACAATAGTGTACATAGGTACAACGTTGTAGTTACCTGTCACTTTTAAAACTTAAATGCATAAAAGTAATTAAGTGAATAAAGACTTAATAAATCTTATGCTGCCCATAATAAACAAGCACATTACTTTTACTAAATATTAAATTATTTTTACCACTACAGCCTTAACTCTGACCCAAGAATTGTTTTTGGTTTGGTTTTGGAGGGGCAGAGGTAGGTGTTGTTTTATTATTTTCAGTAGCTATATCCGATATTTGCTTTTAAGGGACACAGTGGAATGGGAAATGCTGTCTGTTAGTATGTTTACCAATTGGCAATAGAATGTTTGGTAAAAAGAATTTATAACTGTTGAGATTTATATTGTACGTGTAATAATAATTATAAAATTATTGACTTATTATAAAACTGTTCAGCAGCAAAGCAAGTCTATACACAACAATGTGTGTCATTAATGTGTACATACATAATTTTTAAGTTACTTTTTCAAGAGTTTGGAGTTAAATTTATATTTTCTTTTACTGATGAAAGGTTGTATTATGGTTCAGAGTTTTGCTGTGTTTCCTTATCATTGCTAAGAATGATGGTCCTCATTCTGCTCTGTTACACTAGTATAAACCTGGAGTAAAATAATTGACATCAGTTGTTGACAGTGTAACTGAGAAGAATTTGATAGAATATGTTTGTTTATTACGTAAGTGGCATTAGCTTGATGGTGGCCTCAACTATTAGTTTCCATGCTTCTAAGTGCTTTGGTTTTATAAATGTTGGGGTAGGTAACTACATTGTTTTCACTTTAACAATTGCTTTTTGAAACCAAATGTCTTGTTCTGGGGATTCCCCAAGGGTTTTTTTGTTTTGTTATCTTGTGTAAGTAAAGTAAACACAGTTTTAAATGTGGGTTGGATACCTGCTACCTACTATGTGTGCAAGTATTTGCAGAATCAGGGCCTACCTTTGGAACGATGGGGGACCCTCCTGGCATCCTGGATTTCCAGGAGTAAGAAAGCAAATTGAGGCAGCTGTCTTTGAGCCACTCAGTCTTAGGCCAGATCCCATACTTAAACTCATGCTTAATTGTACGCACAAGTATGAGACTACTTTCATGCCTAAAGTTAAATCCATCTGTAAGTGCTTGCAGGATCAGAGCATTATCAGTTATTCTGTTTTCTTGAAATGTCCGAGTCAGTAATCTCATAGCCTTGCTCGTACCGAAAAAAAGAGATCAGCTTTTTGTTGGTTTTTGTACATCTGTCTTCTCCCAAAAAGAGATGGAATGAGCCATTATTGAACTTCACTGGGCAGCATGACTTGCTGTCTTTCAAAGGTGTCTGCTTGTTATATTTACTGTGGAAATTTTATTAAAAAATCAACATTTTACTTTTGTTTTTATTGTTGAACTAGCAAACGTGAAACTAAACTAAAGCCGATAAACTGCAAAACCATCACAAGTCTAAAAGACCTAGTAATATAAATATACCAAAAGGATAAGTATTTCTACAGGTTGACATAATACACAAATCACCCCTACCCCTTGATAGAGCAACTATTCATATGGTTTTTCATATGGATTATTGGAAACACTAGCCTGGTGTTTTCTATCTATTGTATTATCATGGTGTTTTCTATCCATTGTAATATCAGACTGAGTTTTGATATTTTTAAAGGCCTCTCTTGCTCTTCCATGCGTATAATTTTGGGGCAGAGGGTGTCGAAAGGAAAGGATGGAGAAAACTGGCTTAGGGGCTTCTTCCAAGGATAGATTCTGCACTCCATCGGTAATGTTTCTCCTGCTGAGTTGGCAGCTGCTGCTATAGGTTCAGAGAGGTCACCATGGTTTCTTTCCTGTTGCTCCTGCAGGCGTTGAATTGCTGGAGGAGCTGGAAATAAGGCACCTCCCTTTCTTGTTCTGCAACAAAAACGTTACTCACTATATATGTCTATTCTGGTTATAGTTAAGGTACAAAAGCTCTGGTAATGATAAGAATGATTTACATTTATATTGCACCTTTATCCAGAAATTGCCTAAAGTACATTACAAACTGATTTACAGATACGTGTGTGTGTGAGATATATAAATATGGACATGTGTATATATAGTGTGCATATATCTCTTTCTCCGTGTAAGTAATACTGCATGTACTGGAATCTCTTCACCATGAAATGCTGCTTTTGCATGAGGTGAAACACAGCATTTGCTTAAGAGGCCACAGCAATGCTACAAAACAGTTTAGGGCAGGAAGTGCAGACCACTATGTCCATTTGAAATTACAGGGGAAATTTTAAGTAGGCAGAATGTAAAGTAACATTAATGATCTGCCTTAAGATTCCCCCAAAAAAGCGAGGGAAATTCAGTGTTCAGACTGAAAACTCTAGGCTAAAATTCCATCTTCTACTCCCTTTGCTGTACCTAGGTAGAGCAGCATGCTAGGATAAATTAAAGGCAAGCCTGCAGGCATAACTTTGGATTTTCTTGCTTGCGGTTGTGATTCAGACCTTTAAAGTTACATTGGCTTTAAAACTATATGTATTGTTTTCTTCTGCATTAGCATTAAAAACAGGAAAGAAACCTCGCATAGAAATGTCTGAGTCAGTAATCTCTGCTAGCTAGTCTATTGCATTTAGACTGTTTTTTAATGCCAGTCATTCAGTTACTAGATTACAGTAGCTCTGAACTGTTTTCTTTCAAATGCCTGACTTTAAATGTAACAAACCCACATTTTAAACTTCCTCCTGTTTTCAAAAGTACACAAACTCACACCCAGTGCCAAATGCTCCCTTCCACTCTACAGTGACAGGGAGCTAATTATACCAGTTTATCCCGGGGTCCTGGGAGTAAGGAAGCAGGACCTATGTGGAAAGCTCCCCTTGCCACTGAGCCACTGACATATGCAGGGGCGGCAAATTATATGGGCTCGTGGTGCCTGTGCTCCAGCAATATTCAGGGCAAGGGGGCCCAGCTCCACCAATGTTCAGGGCCGGGACTCTCCCCCAGGCCCTCCCGCCACCCCCGTGCGCCTCCCCCAAGTGTCCCTGTCTGCGCCCTGGGCACCTGACTCCCGGCATCAACTGCCGCCACAGGGTCCCAACACCCTCACAGTAGTGCCAGGGCAGTATGACCCTGACCCTGCCCTTCCGCCTCAGATGGATGGACCCTTCCCTTTTCCGGCGGGACTCTCCACCAGCACAGGGGCTCCCCCCCACCCGCAGTCACCACTCCTGCCCCACACTAGGTAAGGGGCAGCCCCAATCCTCCACCCCCAGTGAGGCTACAGTGAGGAGCAGCAGCGGGGAGGAGGCGCACATGTGATGGGTGACCAGATGTCCCGATTTTATAGGGACAGTCCTGATTTTGGGATCTTTTTCTTATATAGGCTCCTATTACCCCCACCCCCATCCCGATTTTTCACACTTGCTGTCTGGTCACCCTACCCTCAACACCCACCACAGGGGAGGCGAGGGGGATTCCTGGACCTGAGAGGGACCCTAGGAGCACATGCAGTGACTGGTACAAGGGGGAGTCCTCCTCTCTGGCCCCAGCCGGGGACAGCCTGCCTGCACTCCAAACTCCTCATCCCAGGCCCCACCCCACCTCAGAGGCCGCACCCCCAGCCAGAGCCCTCTGCCCCAGCCCTGAGCCCCCTCCTGCACTGTAAACCCCCACACCCCAACCCTCTATCTGAGCCCCTCCCACACCCCAAACTCCTCATCCCCAGCCACACCCCAGAGCCCTCACATTTTCACATTATTTTAAAAAATATATATTGGCTTACAAGGTAGGTGTGGGGGGGAGGCGGGACTTGGACCCGTTCTGGGCACCATCAAAAATTATATAATCCTGTGACCCCTGAACATATGGACACTGTAAATGGAATTCTCTCCCCAGTGAAGTCAATAGCAGAGCTTCTATTGTCTTCAGTGGGGTCAGGATTTCATCCCATATGTGTGAGGCCAGTTTAAGGGAGGCGGGGGGGAGAGCTGGTGAGCACTCACCATGCAGAAGCTCTAAATATTGTTTTCCATGCATTGCCCCCTCCTACTGCAAATGTAATACTGCTCCATGTCGCTGTCCCCCTTCCAAAGGAGGATGGAGTAGGAACCCATATACAAGGAAGCTGATCCTTCTCCTATTGAAGTCTATCAAAATTCCCATTGACTTCAGTTGTGCAGGATCAAACCCTAGGGGGCCAAAGACGACAACAGCCATCTGTGTGGCGGGGAGGTCTACATCAACACACAGAGGGGCTGGTATACCATGTGGATGCCCTTAGATCTGTGGGCTTGGAACCAAGCTTTGCCTCTGTACAGTTAGGAGGCCATACTAATACTTCTCTCTGGAGGGGAGAATGCATTAGGTTGTCCCTGTGGTGAACTGCATGAACTTTTGTACTTACATTTTCTCGTCTACATGCTTTTTCACAGAAGGGAATCATTTGTCCCATAATACCAAAGGGGACATTAAATCCACATTAGCATTCAGGAGCCCACAAACATCATTTCACTTAAAATAATATAGTTTGAGCACAGCAATGAGCAAAACTAGTACATGTTTCACTTCCCTCAAATCACAGTATACTACGGAGTTCAAATGTATAACTACTGGAAAAATTTGGGACCTCTTGAACTGTGAATTTCTGAGTCTTAAAACCCAGCTGTGCCACCGGGGCAAAAAAAATTAGCTATGGCTTCAAGGATACGTTTTTATGCCACTTCTGTGTCTCTTGAAGCGATCATAGCCTCTGTCACAGTGAAAAGTTTCTACTTCATTTTTAATCCTGTTTATATATAGAGAGAACATGTATTTGAAGGTGGTCAGCATAATATTTTCTGTTATGATTTTCTCATTGGTGGAAGACTGAGATGGGAGAGTAAGTGGCTTTTGTTTAGACATCCTGGTTTGAATAAAACTGCATCTCACACTGGACATGTGACTTCTTAGAATTGCGCCATTGCAATGGGTAGAGGGGATATCCGCACTCTCTTTCCTAGGTTATAAGATGTGATTTATTCTCCACTGATTGATAGGACATAAACGTGTGCATACGTAAGTATAAACTGTGTATGTGTGTGTTTGGAGGTTTACAGTGTTTGCGTTCCTAATGAATACTAAATCTGTGCATGTATATGTATGAAGTGTAATATTCTTGCATTTTAGAGTTCATGTTTCCTGATTAAAGAGCTCATATAAAGACTGAAGTACTTCAATGTTTATCTTTTGCCATTGGATCTCTGTGCTCCACATAGTAACACATAAACAGGCTGAGAAGCTACTAATCAAACCCTTTAAAGCCGCCAAACCCACTTTTTGTCTTTATTATGAAACTAAGTTTTGGTCAACTGAGGTCAAGTTGTGCACTTAACACAGCTTCCATTATAGTCAGTGAACTCTGTAACAGAGAGTAAAGTCAAAATATAAACACAGAACATTTCTGCAGCAGCTCAGGGCTGGGATTAACTTGGATCACCTAGTCTTCTGCTTTTAATGAAATTCTCTCCCCTGTATTTTCTTGTTTGGAAGAGAGTCCAAAGTTATCTCATGCTAATTTAGTTAGGCAATGCCCTCCAGGGATGTCACATGCCTCCATGACCCCTCCAGAGATACTCAGCAAAGGGATGAGGAGAATTAAACATTCCTGAGAAATTGCAAAGCAGCAGCCCCCAGAGATTTTGCATAGAAACTAGCTCCAGACTAGCTGCCAGAGACCCAAGTCACCTTTTCAGCACATCCTTGACATCTCTCCACCAATCCCATCTGGCTTGACTCAGGGGGTCAGCGTGGGGACTGGGAAGAGGTGGCAGCTCGAAAGAGCAGAATTCAAGGGAGATCTGACTCTATTTTCAGCTTTCATAGGTTTCTGTGGGATACACAGATAAATAAAAAGAGCAGTAGAAGAAAATAATATATCTAATCTCACTCTAATGACTTCTTCTGAGGGAAACAAAAACCCACTTTCTGTTAAAGGTACTGACTATGAAGTTTCAATATTTTCAGTAACAGTCTGCCCTTTTATGTACATTTTTGGTTGTAACTGGGCTTCTATCGCAAATGCTTTTACAAGCATGCTTATGGGGCCTGATCCTGCAAACACTTACTTACTACCACGAAGGGCCCTGCGCTGACTTCATTGGGGCTACTCATAGTAGTAAGCATTATGGACCTTATGCTCCTCTCACTTACACCAGTGTAAACCTAGAGTAAGGCAGTTGAAGTCAATGGAGTTCTACTGATGTCAGCAAGGTCAGAGTCAGACCCCATGCCTGTCTGCAGGATGAAGTCCTTTATTTATACATTTAAAAAAAAACAGATTTTGGGAATCATTTTCTGGATTTCTCTCCACATTTCTGAGCAAAAGGCAGAACTGGAATTTCCTTAGTGTACGTGTGTGGATGTAACAGAGAGACCATCCATATTCTGATTTTTTTTTAATATTTGGGGAATGGGGAGCTAGCTATCTGATCGCAAACACTTCCTCACAGACCGTCATATGAGAAACCCGATGTCTGGTAAATGTGTAATTCAACAACCTTTAGGAAATACCTTTGAAAAATAGTTATTGGGCAAGTGCAGTGCAATGGAGCCTCAGAGTTACAAATACCTCAGGAATGCACATTGTTAATAACTCTGAAATGTTTGTAACTCTGAACAAAATGTTATGGCTGTTCTTTCAAAAGTTTACAACTGAATATTGACTTAATACAGCTTTGAAACTTTACTATTCAGAAGAAAAATCCCCTTTATTTTTTAGTAGTTTATATTGAACACAGTACTCTATTGTAGTGTGTGTGTGTGTGTGTGTGTGTGTGTGTGTGTGTGTGTGTGTGTGTGTGTGTGTTGCTGATTGCATACTTCCAATTCCAAATGAGGTATGTGGTTGACTGGTGTTCATAACTCTAAGGTTCTACTATATTATCTTTTTTGTTTTGTTTAAGATTAGATTTCTTTGCTATTTTATTTTGTTTAATTATACCAAAGAACCTAGTCAATATTATGGAATAATACCTATTTTAAAAATACCCATTTTTTTTTCATTGTAAGAGTGTAGATCAAAGCACCGAATAACACTTAAATCTCACATCATTCATTTAATCTTGAAATGCCTTTACAGATATTAAAATTCTGACAACACTCCAGTCATCTGAATATCATAGTTCCCATTTTACAGATGGAGGAGCAGGAGAACTGAGGTTAAATGTCTTGCTCAGGCCACAGGGAGAGTCATCATCACAGTTGAAATTAGAATGGAGATTCTGGCTCTTCATCATTTGCTTAGACCAAGCTGAAACGAATAAATAAGCTAATAAAACCCCAACAATCAGAATGTGGTTGAAGATAAAATCAATGGCAATATTCACGTCAGAGCTAAGATATTATAATTGAATTAAATGTATTTAAACAATTGAGTTATAAAACTCTGAAAAAAAGGATTGACATTACAGAAATGAGGGCAGTCATATCAACTGAATGGATGATAATTTCACAGTAGTGATAAATCTCTTATGGCTTGTTATGATTCCTGGGTGTGCCACCATTGTTCTCTAGCAGGTAAAATGTCAGACCTAGCCAAGCATGTATGTGGGAATGTCACTCTCTAGTGGTTGGCCTACAGAAGAGACAAGCTTTAATACTTGCCCATATAGCTTTGAAATTTCTCTTTTAGCTCAAGTGGTAAGGGCCTGTGTCTGAGGTGCTGAAATTCCGAGTTCTATCCCTGATGATGTCTGGATGGTAGAGCTGATGATTTTTGTCCATGTATATGCAGCATGCAGATTTATTACAAGTGTTAAGTTGTAGTGTGGTAATGTTGCTGGGTTATTCTGTGATAACGTGGTAAAACACTTGTCACCACTTCATCTAGGCATGTGAAAATATATTGTATGTGTTATACAGAGACAGATACCAAACATGAATACACTTAGAACTTCATATGGTTTGCATTTTTAGTAACCGCTCTCCTGACTCTAATAGAAGACACATTTTAATTCTGTTTTGGGTAAGTGGATGTGTTTACAGTCTCACACCCACAAGTCCATGGTTTTAAATAGAAATGCTTCCATAGTGTATAAAAGAACACACGCTGTTTCGTTAAGGGTTTATCAGAAATGCCAGTACTATATTCGTTGCTGGGAACAAGCTGAATAACAGTTTATATTCCACTGTGCCTGCTGCTGATAAAAAGTAGCTGTATCTCCAGTTTATTGATACAATTGAAAAGCTCTGCTTTGGGCTCTGGTGTAATTAATAACTGTTATTATTAATGCTAATAGAGTTGTAAGTACATTCAGTGTTTTAGAAAAATGGCTGAGTGACCATCACGGAGATCGAATGCACAGAATAAGTACAGCAAGGGGAGTGACAATGCAGGCTTCCTTGGGCAACCTACATAGGGCATGTTAAATGTGGCCTGGAGAGAACTGCATGTTAGTTTGTTGATAAGCTGTTATCCATTTATGTTTGAGCTCTATAAGCTAACGTACATAACTCTGTTTCTATGATCACTTAATGTTTGACATTTGCTGGATGAAATTCACCTCTGTGTCGAGCTCTTTTTTTAAGGGCTTAAGTGGTACATAGGTTTTGTGGTGGTATTCTGCACTGAGGTGAATTTTACTCTTCTGTGACTGGCAGCAATGGTGCCAATTAATACCAATTGCACTAGTGAATTTGTGAGGTGGACACTTGTCTCCTAGCAGTTGGACTAAGACCACCAAACCCCTTGTACATAGGCCACTGAATCAGATGGTGTCAACTTTGGTTTCTACTGACCTGGATTTGAACTTGTGACATAAGGTAAAGATGCTGTATCCCATTACCAATTCCCAGAACCATCCAGACTGCTCCCTGACTTGCTCCCCAGCAAATAACATTTTGGAATTCTATTTCAAACCTATCTCCTGAAATGATCTCGTATACAAAAAATAAAAATTCCACTGATCCAAAAATAAGGCTGCTTTTGCATCTTGCCTCCTAATGATATACATTTTGGTGAATTCTAGCTGTTGGTTTAAAAACACTGCTAGAGCTGTGTTTGTTCCCAGTGCTTCACAGCCAGTGAGGAAGAGATGAAAACATACCTTTTCTCTTTTGAACTTTGTATGCAGAGAACTGAAAACTGGAATAAATTAGAAGGTAAAGTTTCACTGATATTGTCAAATGGAGCACACTGTGGTTTTGACAGATTGATTATACGTACCAGTTTATTTTTGTAAGAATGGAACGCACAGTAAACCTCTTCCTCAGGATGAGTAAATTAACATTTTCTGTCAGCTGTTTAGATTATTATTCAGCAGTCTGAGATCACTTTAAAGCCTTTAACACTTTTGACAATAACTGAAAGTCATATAGTGTACCAATGCTAGAAGCAGGAGAATTTTTAATACTTGAGGGAAAAGTGAATTTAAATGCAGAAGTCAGATATTCTGTTTTAGCGTTATTAGCTCATCCATTCTATCTCCCTGAGAATGCAAAATTGTTTCATACATTACATTCTAGGGTTTTTCCATTATGGCTTTAAATGGCCCTAGTATCTTGACGACCTCCAACGCCTTTGACCTAGATTACTCAACAGCCTAATAGATCTCACTGTCCCCAAGTTGTTCCTGATATTCAGTCTAAATTTTCCCATTCTTAATTTTATCCCATTACTCCTATTATAGCAATTCTTCTCCCTCCTTGATATGTATGCCCTTCAAATACCTGTCAACTTTTATCACCTCCTTCAGTTACTTATCTCTTAGCCAGTGTGTATGTGCTTAGAGCTCTAACAGTGTGATCTTGCAAGGTGCTGAGCACTGTGGTGGTGGTATTACTTTATAGAGGCTCAATCTGAGATCAGGGCTACTTTGTGAGGGGCACTGTACAAAACACATAATGACCGGCAGTCCCTAGCTTGAGGGAGTTACAATCCCAATTACAAAGGGTGGGAAGAGAAACAGATGCAGAGAGAAAAGAGATTTGCCCAAGGTCATGCAGCAGATCAGTGGCAGAGCCGTGAATAGAACCTAGGTATTTTGACCCATGGACTGTGCTGCCTCTTGGGCCCTGAGCAGAGCATGTGATAAATTTTAAGCATGCGAGCAGTCCCATTGACTTCAGAAACACAGAAGCATTATAAATGGAAACCAGAATCTTTTTCCAGCCAAATGTTGCATCATAAACTTTTTGCAGTCAATACCTGCATTGTGATTATTATTTTGGAGCTGATCAAGTTGTTATAGAAACAAGCCAACACTTGACTTGAAAGTCTAGTCTGGTTTCTTGTGGTAAGAGCATGGCCTTGACTAGCCCTTCTTGGCATTGATCCCTAAGACTGTTCTACCCTGACCGCAACCTAGGTGCAACCCTTTTCTTTCGCGGTGAGTAATCCTGTCAAATGGAGTCTGCTTCTTTATGAAATGGTATTTTGTCTTTCATTCATGTAAAAATAGCAGGGAAAATTAATTTTAAAGGGAAAAAAAGGGAAACTGTAAATATCTTCTTTTAGAACGATCTACTAGGTGGAGCCTGGGAAATTTAGACTTGCTTTATGATTTTGTATAGCTAAGATAAACATGAGTGATGGAAAATAATTGATTGCTTTCTGTAATTGGTACATGAAGGAATAATTTAATAAGGAATATTACCTTTGGGCTTATCCGCTACTGATGGTCCCTCATCTGCCTCAGGACACTGTGAAATTTCTGTATAATAATTTGGATTTTAGTTTTTAAATATATCAGGATTTAAAACACTTTTTTATTAATGTTCATGATCTGAGAAAGAAAAATGAAAGAAACTGAATTTATTTGCATCTTCTCTGTACATTTTCATTGATATTACTTTCATGTCATACACATCACTTTCAGTTTCACCACTTGAAAGGTAAATAATTCATTGTGGACTTTGCCAAAAAAAATGAACAGATTTTTTTTTTTAGAAAAAAATTAAATACATTAAATGCTTTCTTAATTTTCATTGTCAGTGAGATTTCCCAACAAGCAACTTCATTGCTTTATTTTGCCTCTGGCTGTCATCTAAAGATCAGCAATAAAGCTTTATACAAATACTTTTATGTATTAAAAGAACAATATTTTGACACTCATTGACACAAGCAAAAAAAAAAATCAAACACAATATCAAACACCAATCAACCATACTAATTTAGTGTTTGACAACACAATAAGAGCATTGTGCATTCACCTAAAATGAATGTGAAAAGTGTTGTGTTGCACTGACAAGGAAGGTTACTCAGAACTTGACCTTTCAAGTTTATCAGGATTATACTACTTGTGGTTTTTATTAATAATACTGCCTTATTAATGTCTCATGAGTCCTTACTGAGAGTTGTAAAACAATTGAACTATCTGCTTACAAGAGAAGAGTTATACAGTGTTCCTAGTATTTCCGACTGGTGTGAGGGCTTTTGTTTCATTAGACATTGATATTGTTTTCATTTAAGATGTTCCACAAAGATTATCAAATATTTTATTATTTTAGCGACTTTAGAATTGTTGGATTATTGTCTCTAAATGTCTTGAAACTTTTAAAAAAATAGAAAAGGACCTGAACCAAAACTGTTTATCTGAACATCATTGAACTTTGAGAAAGTTCACATCTGGATCCCAACTTTATGGGTTGGGTACAGCACTGAAAAATGTTTTAAACTGCTTCTGTGACAATTTGTTGGTTGTAACTTTGTGGGCCTCTGAAAAAGCTTGTAAGGCAAGAGGTGACAAAGAACTTCCTTGGTACACTCCGAGGGACTTAAATATCTGGTCAGAATCTATTAAAATTATGTTAGATGTTATTTTGTATTTCATTGTCCATTATTCTATCAAGTACTGTGTTTTTTCTCAATAGAAATTTTTCTCATCTTGATTCTGTTTCCTTTTTAAAAAAAAAAAGTCTCTGGTTAGTGATACCAAAATCAATAGTTTGTAACATCACTGTTGTGCACAGTGGAAGTAATTGTGATGTTACAAGCACTAAGTGGTAACCATTGAATACAATATGCAGTGAAAATGGGGGAACTTGTATTCAAACATGGGTATCTTTATGTTCAGTATTAAATTACTGGGAAAGAAACACAGACAACAATAGTTCTGACTGAGCTAATTATATTTCAACTATTTACGTTTGGTAGAGAGACTTAAATAAAATTCATGAAAACTTCTAGAGAATTTAGTGCTATGAAAAGTGTCACATTAATAGAGCTAGGAACTGCTTTGTCTACAGAATAGCCTAAATTTTCAGGAATTGCTGGTGATTTTACATGCTCAGGTTGAGCCACCATAGAGGGACTTAATCTTCAGAGTGTGGGGTGCTCAGCACTTTCTGAAAATTAGTTGCCTCATGTTAGGAACCCAAAATACATTGTTTGGTCCTGACATAGAGTGCCTCCCTTTGGGGTTATACATTGTTCTGTACGTCCAGCATAGTTAGTATATCCTTCAAGAACAAACGATCACTATTTCTAGAAAACTGCAGGTTAATTTGGTCATGTTGCCTTCCTTCTTGATTATGATTACACAAAGCTATTTTTGTTTCAATGGGAAAACAAATGACTAGATCAGTTACACATACTCAAGTGGCCCTGATATCACAGAATAAAAGGGGGGAACTTTTTTTGGTGAGATCCCCTTGTTAAAATACTGTCAATACGTCACTGCTGTTTTCTTTGATAAAACATAGTAGGCAGAATACACTTGTAGTTTGGTGTCTTGCTGCTGTATAAGTCTTGTCCAAATAACATTGTCAGTGACCAGAATTAATAGTAGGCCAAGTGCTACTATCCTTACTTAGTCAGAACTCCCATTGCGGTAAGGACTGCAGGATCACACCCAGTGGTTTTATATTGTCTTTAGGATGGAATCAGCTTATATGACTCATAAGGCATTTTCTACTGTAACTGAGCTTCACTGATGTTTTTCAGCCTTTTGTGTTTCGGTTTGTATTATGTACAGTATCTACATATTAAGCTGTTCACTCTGGCATACAGAATGAGTATGTATCACTGCCCCTCTTTATCCAGTGTGCTTTCATGCATACTGTTTGTATACTTAGTACACACCTATACTTTTTACAGTGTGGTGTAAGCAGTCAGTCAAATTTCTGTGACTCAGACCAATAACAACACCTTTTACCCTCTCTGAGGGTAAATAAATTAAAGGGGTGCTATCATTGCAATTTAGGTCCAAAACTGAAGTTGTCCGAGAACCCAAGAAGCAAATATTAGCCATCATTCCCAATTTCTCATTTTAAGTTTCCTTCTAATAAGCAATCATTGATATCCATTTATCTAGTAGTTTCAGAAACAATTGCTAGTCTGGGTTACTTCATAAAAGGCCCAATTATGCCTTTTAGCACTGGATTTAGAAGATAGTGGTAAGGAGCCACTTCACATTATGGGTAGCTCAGACAAGGATTGAGTCAGAGGAGGGCATAATACCTTCCCAAGCAGCCAGGGTGCAGGGGATAGGGAAACCTGCTATTCCCCCCAAGGCACCTGACCTGCTCCATGGGACAGTACAGTCTCCAGAGGGAGGTGGATCAATTGTGGCACAAAAGAAATAGTCCCTCACTGTCAGTGCAGGAACTGCAGTTGTGCCAGACCCTTGGCTGGCCTCGTTGGGGAAACAGGATATTTGACTTCCCATCCCACCATATGACCCCTGTAACATCTTCTCACACTTGAGGCGAAAATGTTCAGTTATGCTGCTCAGTGATGACCCCAGCGAAGTAGCTAGACTTTGAATCACCATAGTGCCTTGTTCAACCCACTGAATTCCTCAGTCCACTTCTAGACAGTGGAGTATGAAAGATTATAAAAACAGAATTGCTATAAATAACGGCAGTGTACTCTTGAGTCTCTCTAACTGGTGATGTTTTTTGCCTGAGTCACAAATTACTCCCTAATTTTTGGCAGACTTGAGGTAACCTGTGCCCTCCACGCACAAAAAATAAATAGAACTAGACAGCCACCAGTCAGTGTGTCTGTCTCTGTACCGTTAGGGTGATGTGTTCTGCATCAGACCCATGCTATCTGTTAAGTCTCCTGTAGTAAGTACATTTGATTTGTGGTTAGAACATGTTTTTCATTTTATTGCAGGACTGTGTATGGTACATAGAAATGTGACTTCATGTGATGCATATGTTCTGTAGTGGTGGAGTACAACAATTAAATGTATCAGAATCACTGGTAGCTATATTTTCTAAGTAACACACATCAATCTGTCTGACTGTGTTTGGACATCTTGTTAGAATTTAGGACTTGCCACCACATAAGACACAAAAAAGGTTTTGTTAATTTTGTGGACAAATCAGTAATTAGCATTTTATTTCTGCAATAGAAATCATCAATTGTCATTTAAACCATAGTCACTATTTGAGGTTTAGATTTTTTTTCTTCTTCTTAAACAGACAGGCCCCTAATTAAGCTGATTTCTAACAATATACTGTGCTCACTGCCACCAGTAGAGGAGTGGATGATTTAAAGAAAGGAATCAAATAAATATAGTTAAACATAACCTTGATTAACAAGTCTTGTTATTCATGGATGACAGCACAGTTAATAAGTGTTTTCTGGCTGGGATGCTGGACTGGAATTTAATGGTGAGGCACAAGTGCAACAGACTGCAGATTCTCAAGACAAACACACACATCACAATCACAGTACGAGAGGCATGTACGGAATTAGTATGTATTGGCTGTGCTAGTCCAGTTCAGGTTTTCCCCTTCACTGATCCAGGTGTGAACATGAACAACACTATGAGCAAGAGACTTCTAAATGGGTGTTGGCCTCGTAGAAAACTGGCTCATGTTTAGAAATGTTGCTTGAAATTAGAGTTCCTCACCTGGAGGGAATTTTTTTTTATATATATATATTAAAAAAAAAAAAAAAAAAAGTTTTGGCAGCAGTTGTAGTTAAGACTTGCAGAACAGATATCCAGCTCACGTAATCACAAAAGTGCATCCGCATGTTAAACTTGCTATGTAGTCTTCTACAGTGAATTTTCTGTCTTTAAATGTAAATGACATAGTATTGCCTTTCGACTTTGTGAGTCACTAGAGCAGAGACAAAAAGAGTTCAAATATGAAAAATATGTTTTGTACGTTTGCCATTAAAGGAACAATGTGATTTGAAGAGAGCTAGAGCCTGGATAGTTTCTGTAATAGTTTTCTCCTCCTCTTCAGCCTTAACCACATTTTGGTAACCAAATCCATCTAAAGAGTAAGGAAAGAGTTAGAGATATGTATTGTGATAAGTGACTTTCTGTCGGCCTATTAGGGATATATAAAAAAAAAACCTACAGAGAAAATTAGGAAAAACCATGCCCCCCTTTCCACTCCACAAAAATTCCTAAAATATGTGACCTCATGATGGTTAAAAGATAGCCAAGAGCCAGAGCTGGGCAATGATTTTATCATAGATTGAAGCCCGGGCATGTCATGGGTCATGTGGTTCAGCATGTGAACAGGAAGGTGAGAATTGGTGAACTTTTGCCTCAGTTGTGCAGTCCATCAGAGAATAAATGGACCAAATCACTGTGCAGCTGTATAAGGAGGTGAACGGCTGAATACTTTTCACACAGAGGCCTTTGTGTTCTGGACATGATCTAGCATTATGATGGGGCACACTAGGCTGCGGCTTTGTAGCAATTACTAAGCCATTATCACGCTAGAACACAAGATCATTTATCTTCTAATTCAGAGTGTCACCTGTTCTTCATTTACCAGTCAATAACCATTAATTATGCTCAGTGGAAATTTAAACAAAGCTGTTCCTCTCTGTTAAAACCAGTAAACCATTCAGTAATGACAATTAAATCTGGAGCTGCATATCCCTTCTCCCTCCTTATTCTTGTTCTCTGCCTGGAGTGTGGTACAATATGTTTTCTTACGGGAAATGTCTAGAAATTGATAGATCAAGGGCCTCTGATAGTATGATGAAAAAAGAGCACATTCCTGACACATTCTGTAGGGAAAGTGTGTAGCTACTTCTTGTACACAGATTTCTGATTGGCTACATAATATGTAACAGCAGAAATGAACATTTTTGGTGCTGAGTTTGTTGAAGTATTTTCTGCCAACTGGCTTGCCTTTGTCTTTATTTTACAAAAACTGCATGCAGACATGTTCAAATGAACAACTCTTTACCTCCTTGTTAAAACAATCAATGATTTTTTTCATAATTATTAGAATGTTACTTTTCACTGGTTTGATTGGGCTAATTATAAAATGGATTGAATGCCAAAAGAAAAGAAAAGGACAAACCATGATACATTTTCCAGTAATCGTTATTCCAAGCACTGCTTTTCCTAGCAGAAATTCAGGGAGAAGTTCCTTTTAGTTTAACAGCATCTGTGTTATTTGATCATTACAAGCTTGATCCTGTAGAAATGTACCACAATGTATGCTCCAAGATTTGCTTGCTCTTTGAAATGGTAGAAAAGCATGACAAAGCAAATCCAAAAAAGCTGGTAGGAAGTTTTAATATATATATAGGGAGAGAGAGAGCATTCATGTTGCCAAACTAAGAACCAAAAAACCCAAAGTAGCATCAAATATTTATGTGGTTATTGTTTTTTTGTGGGTGAAATATATATATTTCTGTAGCTAAAATGCAATTAAGCATCACACAAAAATAACAGTGACTACATAAATACCTGATGCTGTATTGACTGCGTTTTTTGGTTTTTAATTTGGCAATGTGAATACTATGCCACACTAAATTGTGCAAAAATTAAAATATTCGTGTTATTAAATCATAGAAAATTGCTTTAAAATCTCCTCCTAATACCATTGGCCATATCCTGATTTAATTACTCTTGCAAAAGTCCCATTGATGGAAATAGGAGAGTCTGTATGAATTTTGACTGACTGAATAAGGACTGAGAGTCTGATCCTACAGTCCCTTATTCACTCAGATAGTGCCTACTCCTTTGAGCAATCCTGTTGGTTTCAGTAGGTCTACTTAGGTAAGTAAAGGTTTGTGGGATCAGGGATTGAGTTAGGACTTCAGGATTAGTCCCATGTTTGAAATATTCATTTTTTGCTCTGTTGAAGGTTGGTATGGCTGTGAACCCTACAAGTCTAGTCAGACGTGAAAGAAAGGGTGTCAGTGATTTACTGTAACCTTGTGAATCAAAACAAAAACCCAAATGTTCCAAGAAAGATAGTATCAAAGATAGCAATTAAGACATCTCTTGCCAGCAGAAGGAATTTCATCAGTCAATCGTATATTGCTGCGTCATTGGCTAGAGAGCTCAACCCTGGGGAGGAAAAATAAAGCTGCTGCCATTGTCCCACCCAGCATGCCACATCCCTGAAGCACAATTAATGTCAAGGACATACACAGGAGTTGCCCAAAATCCCACCTTCCGTGCACTTTCAAGAGGCAAAAGGAGCGTGTTAATAAAATCTCGCAGAAATATTAAAGCTACAAAGAAACAACAGGAAGCAAAATGACTTGCAAATAAAATAATTTGAAGGGAGTATATCTTCTTGCTTTGCCTGACACTAATTTACTGAAAGGGCGGGGTGGCGGGAGAGAAGAATTGAACTTCTCAGGTGGTATTTACTGAGAGAAACGGAGCTGTCCCAAAGCTTTTATTAATCTGATTGGCAGAGAATCCACTAGCATCTGGGGACCTACTAAAGTTTTCTTTAAATTTGACGTGAAGAGGTCAATGCAAATAGCATTGTGGATTACACTATAAGAAAATGGCAATTCCTTTTACCCTGTGGAGAAAGAAATGAATTATTTTGCTTTTGTGTACTGATTATTTATTAAAAGAAGGCTCTGATGTGCATCGATTGCTCCCTGTTTCTAACTTAAGGAAATAAAGTGTTTCCATCACTTTGACCTAGAGTGATAGTTTTATTTTTTCCATCTATAGTTTCTGGGTGGCAGTGTGGTCTCATGGATAGGGCACTGGATTGGGTGTAAGAACACCTGGGTTCTATTACTGACATTGACTGGCTGTGTGACTTTAGGCAAATTACTTTACTTCAGGGTGCTTCTGTTTCCCCTCCCACCCTTTGTCTGACTTTTCTATTTAGACTGGAAACTGTCTGGGGCAGGCATTCTCTCTCATTATGTGTTTGAAGAGTGCTAAGTACAGTGAAGCCACAGAATCTCCTCTGGGGCCTCTAGGCACAAATGTAACACAAATAACAATAGTAGTAATCTGTGAAGTTGTGATTTAGAAATAGTTCTGATTTTGGTCACTGTTCTGATCTTTGCACAGCCTGCACTCTTTGAAAGAGAATGTTAAGTGTTTGCCTAACTTCTCCATTAGTATTTCCATACATTGAAAAGGGGAATCTTGCTTGCCACACCTTCAGATGCATAGAATCATAGAATATCAGGGTTGGAAGGGACCTCAGGAGGTCATCTAGTCCAACCCCCTGCTCAAAGCAGGACCAATTTCCAACTAAATCATCCCAGCCAGGGCTTTGTCAAGCCGGGCCTTAAAAACCTCTAAGGAAGGAGACTCCACCACCTCCCTAGGTAACGCATCTCCAGGTGTGTGCAGGAAGAATAGCTGAATTTGAAATAATGCACTATGAAAATATTGGTCCTGTCTGTCCTGTATTTATTTGGGTTAAATCTAGTTTAAAATAGTCAACAATGTATTTGACCACAGTTAGGTAGTTCTATGTTTTTGCCCTACTGACAACATCCCTTAAATTGGAGGGGGGGTATATAATATTTCGCTTTCCATTACATGTGAATAAATGTAAGGTTTATAATAAATGGGTTCTTACTCCTAAGCGTTACTGTCTACTTTTGAACACTGAGTCTTGATTTAAAATATCCCCCCCAGAAATCCCTGGTGTGAAACAGAGAAAATCCGGTATATTACAGACAATTTTCTGTAATGTGAAATAATTCCAATTAGTCACTTGTAAGAGTTGTGCTGAACTAGCTAACAGCCTCGTGTTAAAAAGTGCTAATTTCCCCAGTTGCATGCATACATATATCTTATTATCTGCAAATCAAAATGTGGTAATATAAGATCATGCACAAAAGGGCCCACTTACAGGTGCACTTAATCTGGATTTGTTTATCTTTCTGCAGGCTATGTGGCTGATGTTGCAAACGGATGAGCCAGAGGACTTTGTCATAGCTACTGGGGAGGTCCACAGTGTCCGTGAATTTGTGGAGAAGTCATTTAAACACATTGGGAAAACCATTGTGTAAGTATGAATAGGAGCTAGCAGTTTCTGAATCGTATCAACTATTGACATGTGGCTTTGATTTTGCCATTACATAGCAATATTTTTTTTTGTATTCTTTTTCACTTTCACGTTTCTTATGTTTGTAACATAAGGCCTCTGGATCTGAATCACTGACTCTCGCTCAGCCTATCCAACCGCAGGGTATTGCTCCAGCACCCTCCCCTCCACCAAAAACACATCTAGCAGAATTTCATCCACTCCAGGTGGGGTAGGTTGTAGATATCTCACCTCGGCATTCTTATAGGCTGATCCTTTTCCATTGTAAATCCCATCTTCCTGCCCTCAGTTCCCCAACACCATTGCCCTCCCTACTCTGGGAGGGCTGACCACCTCGGCTGAGATTACAGTGCTATACCATTCTGTACTGGCTCGTAGGGAATGGATGTTTTAGACACATTTTATTGTTGGTGCACTTTTGTCCTCATCACCAGTCCCAAAACAGAAACTGCCACTTCAGCCACATTCCCAGAGTCCGCCAGTTTAAGATGTCACACCTGTAAACTTGATTCCTTTCTGTGTGGCAGCATGTTGGCCACGCTGCTGGGACTATATAGCAGCATCGCTCTGCATTCTTCTTAGTTCTTGTCCTACTGAGCCATAAAAATGTTGAGCTGTGGGTGCAGAAAGTTTACAGTGCATATTCTGCATAGTTTGACTGAAAATACAAAATTCCTTCTCAAGGCCAGATAATAAAATCAGGCTGGCTTTGTGAATGCTTTCTGTAATTTATATTTTTATTGTTTATTATTTTTTCAATTTCCCTCCTTCTGTATCTTCTCTGGGCCCCATGCATCAACATACCAATCTCAGCTGGAAGAGGGAGAGGAAAGCCACAGGCTCTTCCATGACGCTAGCACCAGGGCTCTTCCTCAGGCCATCAAAGACACTGGTGCAGCTGGTGAACTTTTGACAGGGCCAGTAAGTTTTACTTGGGAGCAAAAACTTGACACATTCAATAAATATGCAGAAGTGCACAGATATATACAATATTATTTGAATAGTCAGTGGGTGGTTGGGTAGATAATAACATTTTTCCTTAATGCATGTTAGTCTGGTTTCAATTTTTGGCATTTACTTTCAGAAAAATTCAGAGGGGCAGTATAGTAATGAACTTCCAGCCCCAAAGCTCGATTTTAGGATATTTTTCTTCAAATATTTAGCATCTTTCTTGATTTGCTTGCCCATCTTCTCTACCTCTACACAATTAACAGTGTGAACTTTAACCACAGTGACATTTTTCAAGGGCACTAGGAATTGTTTCCTCTCTTTCTTTCTTTTTTCTGTATTTATTATGTTTCTTTTTTTATGACTGACTTTCACTGGTAAGTATTGTTTTAAATTGAAATCAGGTGAAACATTAGTGTTTACTGTGGAAACTGTTGTTCTGTTCAGATGCGTGATCTTATGATATCCAGAACCCTTTCTTCTGTCTCCTGTTGGATGTTGCTCTGCATTAAGAAGACGTCTTGGTGGTCAACATTTTTAAATGTGGATGTCTAAAGTCAGGCACCAAAATTCATGTTTAGAAGTGCTGGGCATCCACTGACTTCAAGTCTACTCACCTATTTAAAATTAAATACCCTACTTAAGAGTTTTGCTGGACTGGTCTAGTGTACTCGGCACTTCCAGGATCAAGAGCTAAATGATATATTCTTGTAAGCAAAAGAAAAAATAAACTCTGAACTCATCTGCCCCGCAAAGGAAAGGAAAGCAAAAGGGAAAGAATTTTGCAAATAGCTCCTATTATAAATAATGAGGAAAACCCCATTTTCAAAAGTCATTAGATACTAAAGTCTCTACTGTCCATTGAGTGTCAATGAGATGTAGGGATTTAGGCTCCTAAATCACTTAGGCATTTTTGCCCTTTTTGATAGAATTTATTAACTATTCCCTTAAGCAATATCTGGCAATACTAATATATTCACTTATGGATCTAGTAAGGTAATGTGTTAATATAGTTTTTGCCATTTGGGTGCATAAAAAAGATGTATATTATTTAAGTGCTAATTACTTTTGCTTTGAGATCAGCACAGTTGTGATAATTTTAGTATAGTTTCCCCCAAATAATCTCAGCTAAATGGGGTTGATAATAGGGATAGACAAAAATGCTTAGTTTAATGTAAAAACCCACGTCCACATCCCAAAACCATTGCTCTTCTCTTAAACTGAACTAAATCTATAAGTTTTTTGAGGTTTGGGAAAGATTTTTGTTAGGAACCTTCCTGATTTTCTAGGTTCCAACATGGCCTCTATGCCTTCCCAAAATATACACTCACTCTCTCCCCTTACTACTGCTGTCTTCTTGACTGGATGGCTGGCAATCTTTTACCTCTTTGTGGAACCCTTGAGGGCCTGTTACCTTGAAATTGGAAGAGGTGGGGTATTGTCTTTGGGAATTAACAAGGCAGTCAGTCACCTTCTCCACTCTAGTAAGTCCTATTGATCTACCGCTTTAAAATTAATGATGCACCAAAGACGCAATGCTCCAGAATGCGCTGTGTGATCATTAAATCAACTCCTGCAAGAAAAAGCTGATTCCTCCCTCACTCCCTCCCTCCTTGTGAGATCAGTTTTTCATGGGAGTTATGAAATTTCAGGATCTCGAATGGCACTCTTGGGAATAAGCTCCTGGCTGCCTTTTACATTTTTAAAATGAAAACAAATCTTCCCACTGCTGCCCCACAGTGCACCAGTGGTCTTTCGAAATCCACAGCTTCTGTAAGCTGTGCCCGGGAACTGTGGGATAAGTATCCAGAATGCAATGCCTTGAAACTGTTCATGACAGGGCAAGCCTGCAATGGTTCTTTAACCCCTTCAGCTGGGCTAGTTTGTGTTTGTGAGTGAAGTAACAAATGCCTGTCCTCGAGTGCAGACACAGCCATCATATCTTTGGTTGCTTGATATTGCAGTGTATGGTATCCAGGAAAACAGTTTTGAATGCTCCATCACCACATTTAAACTTCTCTCATCATTTGTAGAGTCATTTTTCTTTCTCATACATATTAATTTGTGCAGCTAAACACACAGTACAGACTAATAAACCTTTCAATGAAGTTACATCATACTCTCTTAGTCAAAGATTACAACATTTTATTTTACCATATTATCTAATCTAAAACATGAAAAAAGGAAAATGTTAGTACATCATGTAAATAATTAGATACATAGCTACAACAAGACTAGTGTGTTATTTCTCTGAAATGTAGTATAAAATGAACACAGGTTTATTTTTACAGGTTTGTTTTGTGTGGATTTTTCTCTTAACACTTTTTTTTACCAGGAAGAAATTTGAAATGATATTTATAGAGTGGCTCAGAGTCATTCTAATTCAGGCCTTTGCACTGACAGGAAAGCCTCTGAGCTACAAATATTTTTCCTCTGTAAGCATTACACTTTTTTTTCTTTTTACTTTCCCTTCTACTTATTACTAATTAAGTAATACTAGGGGAAAACACTTCCCTCCTATAATTTGAACTACAGCAGGGTTAAACCAAACAGGCAAACGCTTGTCTTGACTAATTTTCTGTCATTAATCTTATTAAATTAGAACAGGATTGCAAGATAGCCTGAAACCACTACAGCACTCAGAATTCTTTTCAGACTGCTGTCTGCAAATGGCAAAATATATATATTTTCAGGTAGTGGAAAGATTTGTTGTATTTTTTTTTTGTTAATATAAAACTGCATGTACATTTGCAACAGAAATATGCATTGCTTCAAGGGCCAGAATTAATGCAGGAAGATGAACATTTTACCACACTCATGGTGGCTCCATGTTTTATTCTTTGTGATAGTTAACTTGCCACCTAGTCTGTAATGATCACCCCACAAATGGGATTCCCTATAATAATAAGAAGAAGGTCTGATGAGGTGAGCCTCTGGAAGCCCAGGTGTGTTTCTCTCTCGGTGATGTGGAACAGCAAATGGGAAGTGGAACTTTATTTTAAAATGGAAGATTAGGATTAGGATGTAGGAACACGTGAGAGAGATTGGAAGGACTACTGAAGGAATGCAAAGCAGACAGGTCAGTGGATGTGGGGAAGGGGAAAGGGAGCCGTCCAAAGACTTCATGAAGAGTCACTGGTTTCACATCTGGCTTTTGACCACAAGGTCTTGCTGTCTGGCCAGTGACTGTGTGTATTTAGCAGTATGAGAAAATCAGAAGCTTTCAGATCAGGAAGAAGGGAACTGAAGTGCACACAAACTGAAGAAAATGTGAGAGTGAAGGATGGAAAATATCCAGGCAAAATGTATTTGTTTAGGTAAATTCATACATACTGTTTCATTCTTTTGATTTTTTTTCATTGTTACTTTCTCTTTATAGTAGGTATTGTGGTATCACTTTATACACCTCATGCCAGGCAATCAAGTCACCACCATATAAACCTGACACACTCTGAACTCTCTGATCACATGAGTTTTAGGAACTGGCAGGTGAAATAACTGCCCAAGCGCCTCAGACTGATTCTTTATTAATTATTCATATTTATTTTCATGTGCCAAAAGTGCTGAAATACTGTGAGCGGCTGTTCACATAGCATTTCTAGCCTGGCCAGAAACAGGAAGTACTGAAAGAACTTTCAACAGAACCGGATGCAAAATTTGGGGTTGGAAATCTTGCAGACTCAAGGAGATCTGTTTAACTTGGTCAACAGGAAGAAGCATGCTTTGACAGGGTGCAGTAGCCCCGTCTGATCCCTGATGAACAAAGAGTTAATTTCAGTAGATTTTTTTCCCCCTCCCATTGTACAGATGCTCATGGAAGGGAAAACTGAGCTGAAGTTAAGTGTTTTCACCAGTGACCAGGCAATGACCATTCTCCCTGTCATTCATCCAAACATTTTGGGTAATTATCTGATCTAAACCTTCAGACCTTTTGAGATTCACAATTGTTAAATGAAAACATTTGCTCCTGAACACAAGTGTTCCTAATAGGATGCAGACCTGCCAACTCTTGCAATTTTATCCTGAGTCTCATGATAGTTGGTTGTTTTCTTAAAGCCCCTGCTCTTGTTGTCAAGTGATTTTTTGAGAATCTCAGGTTTCATTTTTTTAAAAAGTAAATTTCTAGCCCTTACAAAAGCTTGAGCAAGTGAACCCTAAAAGTTGAAAAAATTAGAAGGCAAATAAAAAGCTACCCAAAATATATTATTTTAAGTCTAACTTTTAAGACAATTTCATGAGGTTTTGGACCTGCCTCATGATTTCTGAACACTTGCAGTTGGCAATATTGGGAATGTACAACTCGGTTACTCTACTGTGGTCAGTCAAATTGTGGATATGTGGGTCCAATTAATCAAACCACTTGAACACATGCTTAAGTTCATCCCTATTCAGCAAAATACTTAAGCATGTACTGATGTTCATCCCAATTTAAATTAAACAATTTAGGTTAAGTTGAATTAGGGTTTGTAGAGTCAAATTTAAAATCTAATCACATGCAATAATTTTGTGACATGACAGGGTGGGGTCCCACTCCCGTCTCTTTTCAACCAACAAACCACTCAGAGACCATCTTCTGCTCAAACCACCTCAGGGGTTAATTCACCGTGTTACCACCACCACCTGTACAAACTTGTGCAGCTCTATATTTTATAATGTCATACAATCCTTAGTTTGATCAACGGTGGAGTGAGGAGACAGAAGATATCTTCTCCCTGAAAGATCTCTCCTGGCTCTGACTCTGAAAAGCCTATGGATCTGTCTCTTCCTCCCTTTGCCTTTTCTACCTCTTGGGTAATGGGCTAATTAGCCTTTGGGCTCTGCTCAACCCATCCCAATTCACCAATTAGGCACAGCTCTTCCTAGTCAGGGCTACTCCAGCACACTACTTGTAGTTGCAGTGACCAGAGTGCTGCACCATTTGCTGTTTCCCAGCACTCTCTCACAGACATGCATTAATATTCTGTGTTACACATACTGGGATACTGTTCATAATACACCAGACCAGATCCAACGGAGTGGGCAACCTAAAGGAATATTGGTGGTAAACTCAATAATCTGAAAAGTCTGTGCAGCTGTGAGTGATGAGTGGGATTTTCCTGAAGTTTTGATTTTTTTCCGGCTCTTGTGAGAGGTTTTATTTTTAATCAACTTCTCAGGCACCCCAGAAATAAACGGAGTAAAACACATGTACCATTGCAATCACAGCACATTTCAATGTCACAGCTTGTATGTGAAATGCACAAGCACTCATGTTTTGGAGAGAAGGAAGGTTGTTTGGTTTTATTTGCATATTATCTTGCTGCTGATTAGGATGGTGGTTAAAAAAAAATGCAGGGGAAATCCTAATCTTCAGGACTAAAGAGGAAAAATAATGTTTTACAATCCTAACAAGGATAATAGTAACCTTTTAAAATAAAATTTTACCCCTTCTACTGAGTCCAACAGTATGAATGTTCATGAGGTGAGAATCCTTTTACACTCTGAATCCACATTTGAAACTTGATCGATTTTTTTTTTTATTTTTATTTACATGGAAATTTCTGAGGCCTTTTCATAGGTAGTGTCCACCGTGCTTAAAAGTGACTTCATGTAAGATAAGTATTATAAGACACCCACCATAGGTGTCTAGGTGCCATGCGGGGATAGAATGGAAGCAAGGGCTATCAAATCCAGGTTATCAGTAAGTGCAGAAAAAAGATCATTGTGCTCTCCCAGCATCCACATCCTTTTTTCAAGTTCTGGAATGCAGCTAAAGTTATTATCTATTATGAAGGACAATCCACCATGACAGATCCTTCCCCTTTCCCAAACATCTTGCTCTTGGTTTGGAGGATGTGGTGATCAAATCATTGTGGTGGGGTAGTCACTGTCTCTAAGCGTGTCCGCGTGTGTCCGCCTCTAAGTGTGTCATGTACACATAGGGCCAGAGATTGTAAGGTCATGGTTTTGACTCTAGCATTGTGGGAGTTCACTTTCCAGCCTACTTTAATGTAGGCAAACCCTGTTTAACCTAACTTTCGTTAACTAAAACTCTGGGTTAACCAGAAAAAAGAACAGGAGTACTTGTGGCACCTTAGAGACTAACAAATTTATTAGAGCATAAGCTTAACTACCAGCTTAAATCTGGTCCACTGCCACCACTCCCAATGTGATAATTCCCTTCCCTGGGTAGCCTTGAGAGACTCTTCACCAATTCCCTGGTGAATACAGATCCAAACCCCTTGGATCTTAAAACAAGGAGAAATTAACCATCCCCCTCCTTTCTCCCACCACTCCTGGTGGATCAAGATCCAACCCCCTTGATTCTAAAAACAAGGAAAAATCAATCAGGTTCTTAAAAAGAAGGCTTTTAATTAAAGAAAAAGGTAAAAATCATCTCTGTAAAATCAGGATGGAAAATAACTTTACAGGGTAATCAAACTTAAAGAGTCCAGAGGAATCCCCTCTAGCCTTACGTTCAAAGTTACAGCAAACAGAGATAAACACTCTAGCAAAAAGGTACATTTATCTAGGTTAACCTAGAGTCTTCCCCAAATTCCACGAGTACGTTTTATTGCATTGTCAGGCTTCAGCCTTGTGAAGCAAAAGCTTAGGGGGTCACTAGGACTGAAGCGCCTAGCTATCTAAAACCATGATGGTATGAAGGTTTCTGATGTCTCTTTTCTCTGACCACCAGACCTTGGGTTAACTTGGCTTTACCTTTTCTAGATTATTAACTGTTCTTTACAGAACATCACTGTGTATTAAAAGATTTTTTTTCTTGTGATTTTAAAAACGTATGTAGCAGGTTAGATTAACGTGCTCTTCATATCTAGTCTGTATCAGATGTAATGTCTCTTTTCATCAAGGTGGTCTCTACTGCTGTAATGCCAGTGTCAGTGATGCCAGTTGTAATTAAATGTCCGTTTGCAGTTGCATCTCCCCTTTTGTTCATACTGAGAAATGCTTCTTTCCTCATGAACTTTTCACATTACTGAGCAAAGTGGGTGGAGTTTTCCCTTAAGTTATTTCTATTGTTGTAAAACTTTGATGATGGTAATAGTGAGTGAGTTTCTGTTGGCTCTGAAGAGCCTTTTGTAGACTGTTGGGTGTTAAATGGGGCTCACTGCTCAGTGACCTCCAACAGCAACTGATGTCTCCTGATCCGAGCACTTCCTGTTGTTTTACTGGTGACCGTTGGTTTTCTATTAAACTCATTTGGGTCCTACTTACTTTTAGCCTTTGCCCTTTAAAGGGAGGGGCTAATGTTAGTTTTGGCTTCTGAATGAAAATGTTTCTTACAGGCTTCAAGCAGAACAACTGCAAAAAAAACAAACACAAAAGTTAAATCACAAATCATATTTAGCATCCCAATGTTACTCTTTACAATGCTGTAGGCATTATAGCACTGCTGCAAACATTAGTGCAGTTAATGTCTACAGTATACAAAAATTAAATGTTTCCAGCCCCAAGCATGCAAAAGCCATGAGTCAGCCCTCCCTTCCCACCCCCCAAAAAATCATGTGATTGGCTTAAAAATCATGAGATTTTTTAAAAAAAAAAGTTTTGTTTTTGTTTTTATTTGCCTGCTGGATTCTGAACCTTTAGGGTGCACTTAGGTCATATTTTCAGGTTTTCTCCAGAACCATGTAGACTAGAATTTATTTCTTTATTTGTTAATGAAAGCTGAGATTCTTATGAAATTAAATGATTCCAGGAGCTGAAGCTTCAGGAAAAATACCATATATTGTATGATAAAAATCAAAAGAATTAGCAACAATGAATATATTTCAGATAAAGGGCACGACAGGTAAAGGGAGGTAAAGGGCACTTCTCTCCTATTGCAGATGATTGAAACTAAATAATCTAAATCTAAATCACAAGTGCTGCTTTTCAGAGCTTAACCCCACAAAAGCATGGAATTTCACTACCCCCATCCTTTAGTGCTGAAGTATTGCAACACACCCGCTGTTCAAAGCTCCCATGCTTCGGCACAAGCTTAAAGGAATAAAGATAGTTTCAGTCTTAACTCTGAATATTGTAGGTTTCATGAGTCAGATCTTAATATTTTTTTGATAATTTCTTTTGAAACAGGCCAAATCCACAAACTTCCGATCTGGACTTTCAAACTCCCCAAAGTTAAGGACACATTGGCTCTAGTGATCCAGCAAGTCATTTGTATTATTCTTCAGATCTTGCCAGTTTGGACTGTGCAAACCGTGTTGAAAGGATAAAGTGGGAAGCATAGACACAAAATGTTTCGGTACACCCAACAAGCTCCTACAAATTAGAATCATAGAATATCAGGGTTGGAAGGGACCTCAGAAGATCATCTAGTCCAACCCCCTGCTCAAAGCAGGACCAATCCCCAATTAAATCATCCAACAAATTTTTGCCCCATATCCCTAAATGACCCCCTCAAGGATTGAACTCACAACCCTAGGTTTAGCAGGCCAATTCTCAAACCACATTAATATTAGAGTATCAAAGCAGGTAGGAAACTAATTTAGGCCCCAGTTCAGTTAGACACATGCCTAATTTTAAGCATGTGGGTAGTCCCATTCACATTGGGCATGTGCTTAATTACCTGGCTGAATTAGGGCTTAAAACTGAAGAGCCTTTCCTTAGCCTATGTCTACACTTAAAAAGCTAGTGTGGCACGGATGCGGTGCTGCAGCTGCACCATTGTAGCACTTTAATGTAGCCACTCACTACAGCCATGAGCGGGATTCTCCTGTTGTAGTTAATCCACCTTCCCGGGAGGCTGTAGCTACGTCGACAGAAGAATTCTTTTATTGACCTAGTGCAGTCTGCACCCGCGGTTAGGTTGGCTTACCTACATCGCTCTTGGGTGTGGATTTTTCACACCCCAGAGCATCGTAGATGGGTCAGTTTAACCTTTTAGCGTAGACCTGGCCTTAAACTGAGCATGAATTAGACTATGGCAGGATGGAATAATAGTGCTCTCAAACAGAGCTCAGCTTTGGTAAATTAAGAGGCAGATACTTGGTTTCCTGTGAGTTTTGCCTTAGTTGTAAAAACAAAAAATATTTTTAAAAATAACATTTTTATCGACTTCATACCAAGTAATGAATAAAAAGCAGGTGAGCATATCTTTTAGAAGATAATAAGACATTGGAAATACCAATAAGCTGCTAATTTTATTTTAATTTTTTTTCAGTATTGTGTGTTTAACTTGGAAGTCCCATGTTTTAGGACTTACAAAGCCCATGGACTTCAAAGGCCATTGTTGCGCCATTCTGGTCAAACTGCTGCCTTTGTTCCTGGAGTTAATGAGTTTATACAGTCCTGCAGAGAGAATTGACACCAGCCTCAAATAAATGAAAACAAGCCAAATGCTACTAAGATCAGAGCACTAAAGTAATTATGGGTTGATTAAATGTTTATCTTCTTTACAGGTGGGAAGGAAAGAATGAAAACGAGGTAGGCCGATGCAAGGAGACCGGCAAGATTCATGTGACAGTCGATCACAAATACTACAGGCCAACTGAAGTGGTAAGAAAATGCCTTCTCTCAGCTTTGCAAATGAATAATCCAATCATTCAGCCAATAAATTGCTGCATTTGACCAGCTGTCTGTGGAAATGGTTCTAATTGCACTCCTGCTGCCAGCTTTCAAATGCTCGAAATTAGGCTCCTCATCAGCCCCTCCCCCTCCCCACCCCCGAGCAAGTTATCCAAAAACAAACAAACATAACAACAATTTCTGGAAAAAATCTGGAGGGCCACATTTGCAAGGCAATAATTGACACAGCTGCAGTGTTTAAGCTACTGTCCTAGCACAGGACAGAAGGAGCATGTAGGAAACTTCACCATGTAGGAAACAAAAAGAAAAGTCAAATCAAAATGTTGTCTCTTTTTATTTAAAATGCGCTATTTGGTCATCTCTCTCCTGTTAGGAAAAAATGGAGAGGTGCGTTGATAAATTTGCATTTTAAAATGTTTCCTCAATATATTAAAAAGGAAAATAGCTTGTAGGTTAATCTATAAACTCCCTCCATTGAATAGCCTCGGTAAAAATTCCATTTTTGTGACCTTTGGTAGTATAATAGTTATGAAATACTCTTTTTAAAAAATGTTTATAGGGTCCAACTTAGCAAACTCTTACTCCCATAAGTAACTTTTATTCACTTGAATACCCCTATTGAAGTCAACAAGGATACCAGTGTGGTCTGCTGGATGGGGCCAATAATGTGTTTGTTCTAATTGAATAGAGAACTTGTGACAAAAAAATGAGTGAATGATTTGTATGCAGCCAAGTGGGGTAATGACAATACATGGTGCAGGCATGGGGCGCAGCCCAGGTTTTTAGACCAGGAGAACAATTGTTCGCTGTGCTATCGGCGAGTGGGTGTGCCCAAGAAAGGATGTGTTCAGTCTCCTGAGGAGGACACTATCAGCCCTGCTGGCTGCTGACACAGCATCAGCTGTCAGTGAGTCCATTCAGAAGTGCTGGCATTAACTTCCTGATATGAGTGAGGTGCTACAAGAGCACATTTGTCTTAACACAGATTGCCGGGGGGGGGAAGAGGTGGGAAAGGAAGGAGGGTGGCATGTTTATAAATGAACAACAGTTCCAAGCTGAAAATTCAAAAAGCAATAGAAACTTTGTTGTAAATAACTATTCAAAATTGCTGGACTCTTATACCAGAACCATTTCAAAAGCTAAGAAGTCATTAAGAATTGCCTGTCGTTCTATACTTGGGCAAGGTGTCGGAGTGATAAGAGGGAAATAAAGACAAAAGGACTTGCTAAACAGGAAAAGGACACTTCACCCAAGAAGTCTGTGCTGTATAAGCCACTTTTCTGCTTTGTCATCAGACCCCCAATACTTTTCTCTTTCCTTGCAAATACATATTCACTCCCCTAACTCATTGGAATTATGTATCTGCTTCAGTGACCTTACTCTAGTTCTACTTTACTCCATCTGTTTGCTGCTTTCCGCTTGAAATAGCTCTGTCCAGGATCTCCCCACTCTGCCTTACCTATCCCCTTTTTTAGAACACAAATTCTGGATTTCAAAACCATCTGCACTGTGAATAGATTGTTCTGCGGCTGTGTTATTGCTCTAACAGGTAAGCATAGATTCTTCTCGGGACCACTGATTTGTGCACCTGCCTGGGTATATGTGCTTGCAAGTGCACTTTGGTGTTGGTATGCATGCAAAGTCCACAGACCTTTGAAAATACAGTCCTATTTAGCTAACATAAATACTTCTCTTGAACCATGAGAATAAAAAAAAATCTTTAGTGTTTCCTGAAAACAATAAATATATTTGAATTTTGGAACCCACCTAACTGCCACAGCTATACTACCTCTGAGGTCATAGTGTCCTTACTAATGAAACTGGAACTGAATGCACTATTGCAGAGGAGCTCTCACAAGGTTACGGTACAAAAATAAATATCAGTGGATGAACCGCAAAAAAAAAAAAAAAAAAAGTTTCCTTGTGCATAAGCCCAATGAAACAAAGCAAACCATTAATGTGGAATGCTCGTGCTGTTGAACACAGAGGCAGGGGTGTGTGTGTGCGTGTGTGCGCGCGCCCAAGGAGGGAGGCAGGGGCTGATGTCGGGGTTTCTCCCTCCCCCTGCCTCAGGACTGGTTGCTTCCTGCCTCTGTCTGAACTTACAAGATAGCACGCTGACACACTCTGTCCCCCAAAACACACTTTCTCTCTCCCCCCCTCCATTCACACACACCTTGTCACACACTCCCCCCCACATACACATACACTTCAGTTGAAAAGCAGCTGGCAATGTAGTAGGATGCCTATGGAACAATGGGATTGGGAAACCTGCATCATTTGATGCTGTGCCTACCCCATGAGGCATTGCAAACCCTTCTCAAAGCACCCTGCAGCCTGTTGCACAGTAGGCTAGCTACCACAATGCACTGCTCTCTTTGCCGTTGCAAGAGCTGCTAATGTGGATGCGCTCCAGCATCACAAGGAGCGTAGTGTGGACACACAACAGCAGTTTAATTCCAGCATTTTAATAAAAGTGGTATAACTTGTGGTGCAGAAACTTGCCACTATTAGACATACCCTAAAGCTCAGACACTAGACTTTAATGCAGAGAAGCTTTTTCTTTTTTAAGGTTAATGTAATATTCTGAAATGTACAAACAAATGGACACTGATACTACATACAGTTCTGACTGCATGGATGAGTTAATTTTTTAAATGTATTTATTCCAATCAGTTAGCAATCCCTCTGCTTCAATACTGAATTGAAAAGCTTAGCAGCTTTAAGCATCCACCCAGCACTGAAGAAGAAACCTTGAAATGTGAGACTATCTTCTGGCTGAACTAAGTAAACTTTGTGAATGCCTTGCCTCTAAATCTGTTGGCTGTCTTTGGATATTGAAACCTTTGACTGCTTTGGGGCCCCCTGGTACTCAGGGGCCTTGGGAATTTTCCCCTTCTGACCCTTCCCCCCTCCCCTTGCTGATCACAGACCTAAAATTTCTTTCTATTTGTATTGTATCCCTCTCTGTATCCAGTCTGACTTTTTTTTTAAATGTACAGACAGTATAGGCGGATGGCTACAAGGATTTTTGTACAATAACCTTTATACCCTTCTCATAGTCAATAGGTTTCATGAGTGCTGTGTCACAATCCCACGTACGCTCTCTATGGGTTTGTTGCCTTTGTGTTCTGTGATTATGTTTTCAAACAGTGTGCTGGCATTTTAAGCACATGGCTCCTTTGCTAAGAGGTGCATGACTAAAACTCCATGTGTACCGCTTGGACAATATAGTGATAACCTCCCCTTACTGTTTCATTTGCTTACAGAATTCAAATCCCTGTGATTCTGGTCTCATTAGCTCTCACTCTTTACTATGGGCGAAATGTTTAAATGTGGATGCTTGAAATAAGGCAGTTTAATCCATTTTTAGGCACCAAAATAAGGGATTGAGTTACCTAGAGCACAGCATGTCTGAAAAATCATGCCTTTTATTGAGGTACTTAAATACAAATTTAGCCACCTAACTTTCAGTGCCCATTAGAAAAAAATTGGCAGTATCTCCCATTTTTTGATCTTTCAAATGTGGTTTATCATTAATTTGCTATCTTCTCATGGACCTAATATTAGAAGCAAGGAATGGCCCAAAACTAAAAGACATCCTATTAATATCTGAAGAAATTCAGTAAGCTAGCTCTAAGCAGAGACCTCCCTCCAAGACTAACACAATGGCTGTTTATAATCAAATTATGCTTCTTGAGGTGATTTAGCAAAATTGTTTCTAATATTTTTCCACAAGTGATGTTAAGATAACTATTCTATAATTGCTCCCTCCCATGGCCCTCTGTTGTAACAAAATGTTTAACACTTCCCAGACCTCAGGAATCTGATCTGTCGTCAGAGAACTTAAAAAAATACCAGTTAGGATTTCGCTAATTTCAATCTTCATTTCTTCAAGGAAAGGAAAGAATCTCTTTCACCTTGTGGAAATATTATATGTAATCTAAATCTAGCGCTCTGTATATCATAAGTGGGATCCTTTTTCCCACACAGTTTCATTGGCATTTTAGGGTTTGTCTAAGATGGGAAAATTTACGCCCTGGATTAAGTTGCATTAATACATTGTATCTACGTTAGGGGTTTGCACTGCTGTAACTACTGCTTATATCAATGGACATTTCCCTAATGTAGAGATGCCCTAACACTTCTCTCTTACCAGAAGACATATCATTGGTCTTGAAGCAGTTGTCCATCCTCTTCCGTAAAGAACAAAGGCACACTAACCTGTTCCTTTTGTTATATCCCCTACTTCCAATTCTGAACAATTTAGGGGAAGACCATTTCTTTCTTGTTTTGCCTTTCTAGTGTAGCTATACTTGACAAAAATTGTTAGCTGGAATGGTCTTGACAGCAGAATGTCCAGTAATTCTTTGTCTTCCTGTAATTATCTGTTTAATCTGCTCTTGCTTGTTTTTAATAGATATCTCAATCCTCCTTGCCAGCTTGTTTATATTGTGAAAGGATTGTTTTTATTTATTTATTTATTTAAAGTCTTCTACTTATTGCTTACCCTAATCTTTACATCCCTGCTTAACCAGGATAGCTTTAAATTTCACTCTCTTTAAATGTTTTTCAAATATTCAGCTCTATGTTTCCCATACTTCGTAGCATTCCAGTAAAAATTCTTGGGGCATATCACATTCCCCCAAATTCAGATCTCCTGGAGTCAAAGACGTTGGTGATGCATCCTTTAAGTTTTCTTGCCCTAAAGAGTATTTAAAATCTAATGAAACTGAACATGGAATGAGAGGTGCTACTGGACCAATTTCTACTGTTAGGTCCAGAATTGTGTCTGACCCTGTACACTGTTCAAATGTCGGTATAAGGAAACCCATTATTCCCTTCCTTAAGGGCCTATTTCGTCACCAGTAATTTGTAATTATGCATATGTAATTTACATTAATAATCATGAGAGTTAGATGCTAGCTTTGAAGGAAGAATAACTGACCTCTCTTATCTATTTTAAAAGAAAATCTTGATCTGCTTTCTTTTCTTGTCCTGGAAGTCTGTGTCTCATCCGATAATCACTACCTTGGTATATGATTACCCTTGCTTGTCCTTAACTCTTCTCCAAACTGACTCTGCTGCTGTGTCAGCCAATATATTTTTATCATCACTTAGTTCAGACTCAGTATTATCCCTCAGTTCCATTGCCACCCACCCCTCTTCTTCATTTTGCCTTTGTCTGGTAAACTCTGTCTTCTGGTATTAAAACACTGCAGACGTTTTTCTATTTCAGTCCATGTGTTTCTTATGTCAGATGCTTCAGAGTTACCACTGAAAACATACATTTCTGATTTAGTTATATGAGAATAATAATGTGTTCCTGTGTTGTGCTTTTCATAAGGAACTCTGCACTGGACAAACATTGAATATTTAAGCATCTCAAGCGTGTGAAATAGATAAGAGGCACTGCTGCCTCCCGGTTTCACTAGTGAGTAAATTGAAGGACAAAAAAAGCTAAGCAACTTGCCTACAATCATGAGTCAGTGGTAATGCCAGGAATAGACCTGAATAGCAATGTGCTCTAACCATGGGCTTAAGTGCTTTGCCAAATCTTCATATGAAGTGAAGCAGTGCAGCTCAAATAAAAATTGGCCCAATTAAGAACAGAAGAACGGCCATGCTGGGTCAGACCAAAGGTCCATCTAGTCCAGTATTCTGTCTTCCAACGGTGGCCAATGCCAGTTGCCCCAGAGGGAATGAACAGAACAGGTAATCATCAAGTGATCCATCCCCTATCGCTCATTTCCCAGCTTCTGGCAACTGATCTAATTGATCCAAATATTTGTGGAGATTCAAAAAATGTCAATTGTTCCTTTTTTCTTTTTCATTTCCATGCACCTCTCTAGTGAGGAGTGGACATGCTGAAATACTCCAAGAGAGCCTGCTCTCACCATTCCATATGTATATGTCTGTGTATATATGAAGTTGTTTTGCTTTCTTTTCTTGTCCCTCCTTTGCTTTTCCTTCTCCTATATTCCTTTAAATTCTTTTTTTCCTTGAATATCACTGCGTTCCTAGGTGAAGCATGTAAAGATCGTTTTTGTTATCAGATTGTCTTTTTTGCAAGGTGTCTTCCACCCTGCTTGTCTTCATCGGGTTCATGCGCAATTCTGCTCACTGTCTTATTAATCCTCTTAATAAGTACCCTTGTCCTTTCCTTCTGCTGTAAGACTAACTACTACCCTGGCATTCATCCCTTTGTATAGGCGCGCTATCCACAATGCATGCTTCAGATACTCTTCTGCTTGTTGTTGTTTCACAATTTGCTCATTACATCATACTTGACAGTCCCATCTTTTAAATCCACCTCAGTGACATTCAATACTGGAATCCTGCTGAACACTACCATTATAATCATCCCATGCTATGCTTCTCAGTTAACCAGTTGCTGCCCTTTATGTCGTCCCATGTCTCCTCTGCTGTGCCTCCAACGTACTCCTCTGGCAACTTTCACAGCTGGTCCTGCTCCTCCTCATGCCCTGCTGTCATTCCTGAGGTTTAAAATGAGCTGTGTGTCATCTGTGAACTTCCCGTATTCATTGATCTTCCTGAGAACATCTCTCTAATACTGCCATTTGATCCCTTAGTACTGCAACTAACTGACAACCTTAACAAAAGGAAAGTGTTCCCTTAACTCCTCTGATCTAAGTCAAAACTGTTTTGCGCTCTGAACATTGCACAGTACTTGTTATAAGATTCATAGCCTTTTTTTTGTTTGTTTTAAATGGTGAAAGTGGCTGAAGAAAATTGACTGACTGTAGGTAAAAATTTTCTGCTGTGGCTGGGTGAAACGATGTCAGATCCTTTGAAAGATTAGTTTGGAGACGGAGCTGTCACCCAGGCAAATGGCCGCTGCTCCCTACCCTGCCTCACTTGATCATTCCTCTAAATGAGGCTGACAAGTGGTAATTACAGAAATGCCAAAGACCTAGGCCCAACTCTTAGAAACCATTTTAAATCAAGCCTGAAAGAATGGAGGATTGGAATTGAGGGAGAGGAGAATGAGAATCGAAGGTTATTTAGCTTCCTAATTAGGCCCCAACTCTGCAAAGCATTTAAGCATGTGCCTAACTTTACTCATGTGAGTCATTGATGGGATGTCTCACATACTTAAAGTTAAGCATGTGCTTAAGTGCTAAACCTTCAGATGAAGTGAAGCCCTTCATCTCAAATAAGAACTGACCCAATCAATCCAAATATTTGTGGAGATTCAAATAATGTCAATTGATTTTTTTTCCCCATGTCCGTGTACCTCTCTATTCAGGAGTGGACAGGCTGAAGTATCCCAAGACAGCCTGCTGTCCCCAGATTCCCAGCACAGGTTTGCAGACCTGAAGGGATCAGATTAAATTCACATAGCTTTTTATTTTTAATCAACTGTTTCTCAGGCCATGCTTCCTGTCTCTGATTGACAAGAAGTGCTGTCCCTATCAGGCTAGATTATCTCAATCACTCCTCTCCTCCTTTATCATAGAATCATAGGATTGGAAGGGACCTCAGGAGGTCATCTAGTCCAACCCCCTGCTCAAAGCAGGACTAATCCCCAGACAGATTTTTTGGCCCAGATCCCTAAATGGCCCCGTCAAGGATTAAACTCACAACCCTGGGTTTAGCAGGCCAATGCTCAAACCACTGAGCTATCCCTCCCCTTCTCTTCTTTGATTTTGTTGCCCCCTCTTTGGGTTTTCCCCCATATACGTATTTATTTGTACTTATTTATATTTTACATCTCTTCTTAGTTCACCAGTTATCCCCTTGTCTCCTCTTTCCCTCCGCTTCCCCCTCCCCAATTTGGCCCTCTTCCCTCCTTCATTATCTGGATCTGTTTTCTCACCCTCTTCCCCCACGCTTTTGTTTTCTTATCTCTGCCTGTATGCAGGCTCCCTGTGCTAAAGCAGCTGTGTTGGAAGAAGCACAGTCTCACCAGAGAAGGAACTGAGAAGGGGGAGAAATAGGAGCATATAAAATACATAAGAGCTCTTGCTTCAGACAGCTCCAGCACTAATGCATCCTTGCCACCTATCTAGTTTGGTCACCCACTGATTTTTTTCCTGCCTGAGTATTGCCCATTAGCCCGCTCCCTTTTCCATTCACCCACATGGGGTGAGATTTTCAAAAGAGACCAGGGCCAGATTTTCAAGTACTCAGCACCCAGCAGCACCCATTGTAACATATTTTGAGAAGAGCTCAACATCTGATTTGTTGGGTTCTTTTAAAAGTCTGGCCACTTAGTTTGGTTCCTAAATGGGAACTGAGCTCTTTTTGAAAATTGGGGCCCTTTGTAGAAGCTTGTCAAAAAAGGTTCAAAATTTTTTTATGAAAAACGGGGGCAAATAATAAAGTCACAATTTTTCCGCAGCTGTAGCCCTACATTTTTCAGGTATACATTTACCCGCCATTGCTCACAGTCCAGATGGTGTTCTGCTAGGGTGTTTTGTGCATTTAGAATGCATTAAAGGCATGAACTGTGTGGAAAAGAAAAATGCCACTTCTGGGCTTTGAAGGCAGGGGAGAGAAAGAGTATGGGGTCAGATTTCCTCCATCAATCTTGGAATAAAGTACTGGAGTGCTAGAACTTCGGCCACTTTCCCTGTCTACTTCTGTTGTATGTGTGTGGGTGTAGAGAGGTAAGTGACAATCACAAAATACTAGCATGTAATATGTGATGCTTCATGCTGTAATTTTGATGTTAAAAATACCTTCTGCTAAATTTGCATTGAAAATTAGCCTACTTAGTATTTAAGTCTTCCAAAGAGGGCTATTCAATTATAGGTGTAGCTGTATATGCCATGGTGCGCAATTTTTTCATGTTTTAGGAACAATATTTATTTTTATGTAGAACCCCATCTCTCTCATTGCTTCCCCTGATCTCTCTGGTCTTTACTCGTACAGTCAGTAAAAAAATCTGACAAATTACACATTTGAAAATAAATAAAAAAGCAAGTCTCTATGAAAACGAGACATTGATTTCCAGTAAAACAGTGAATGTTTCTGCAACAGGATGTGGATTTGGAGAGTTTTCAAGGGTGGAGATGCCATGCAGAGAAGCTGGTGTGCCAGCTCGGCCTCCTGACAGATGACTGTACTCTTGGTTTCCAAACAATCACCTTTTACAGTGATATCAGGGAAATTCCAGTTTGCGTTCACCCTGTCGGCAACATAACTTTACCTTTCAATTACCAAGATTTTTTGTTCTGTTTCTTTCATGACAGCTTTTTTTAAAGAGCCATATAAAGGTAGCCATTATTTTTTATCCTGGTAATGGACTCAGAAGGTGTCCACTTTCTGAAGTGCACAGAACAATCCTCTCAGGTGCGTTCAGCAGTCTGATACCCTACAACAGCAACATATTTCCTGAAAGGGTGAACATAGTCAGACAAGTTGGATAAGTGCCAGATTGTGGCCTGTCTAGCACTCCTGCACAGGCAAGCAAGTGTCCACAAGACATCCTTTAGCCCCCTGCACCGGCTGCCCACATTGCAGGTAACAGCACAGTGGGGAAAGCAGCCTCAGCAGAGCTACTCCCCCTCCCCTTTTGCGGGTGGCAAATGAGCCCCCCAATGCACCAGGCAGTGCAGTTATGCTGATGCTCTGAGGGATGTACCAGGTATAGAGCTGCATCTGTTTCAAAACAAGGGGAAACTAGCATTGCAATAATAAACATGGGGCTTGTGGTAAAGCCACAGTTTAGCCTAAGGTTCTTCTCTACGTAACTGACAACTAAATCGTACTGATTTTAACACTTGCAATTCCCGTTTCAATCTCTGAAAATCGGACCATTAATGTGAAGGGTATGAAGGCGAGAAGAAAATGCCAGATTTGGTTACCAAAGGAATAGATCAAAGAAAGAAAACAGGTCAAAGACCAATTTAAGGGAAACATTTAACTTGTTTATATACAAGTTCAAGAAAGGATACTCTTGTGGTTAAAATGCTAGTCTAAGACTCAGAAAAACTGAGTTCAATTCCTGGGTCTGCCACTATTGCCGTTTGTGATTGTGGGCAGGTCTGTTTGGCCTGGACATAGCAAAACTCTTAAGCGTATGCTTCTCTTTAAGCAGGGTACTAAAATGCTTTGCTGAATCAGGATCTTGATCTCTTGTCTTGTTTTGTAAAATCTGTACAATGAGGATACTGCTCTTCCTCAGAGTGAGAGTAAATTCATTAATATTTGCGAGGTACACCGAGGTTACTGCTATGAAGACCATAGAGGTAGATAAAGTTGTAAAGAAACCAGGGTGGATAAAATTCAATGATGTCTAATTAAAAAAATAGACATTTACATAAATTGAATGTTTAATTAAAATTAAATACAGGTATATTTTAAAAAATAAACATATTTAAAATTAAATTTGAAATTGGCAGTTTATGTTGGAACCTAAACTTACTATAATCTAGCCAAATAATTTAAATTAAATATCAAAAAAAAATAAAGACAAATAAGCAGTACATATGTGCTGCCAAGTTGTAAAGAAAGTCAAACCACTGACTAAGCACATGGACCCAGAGTTTGCTGAAAAGTGCTAATGTTTGATAGCAGTAACCTCTTTGGCAGGTACAGAGAGAGAATGTTGGTCATTTCAATTTATTCAACAAGTTTAGTTCAATAACTATTTCATTCAGAGTTGAGAAACCAATTGGAAGCTGAAAAATCAGGAAAGCTTGTGTTTCTCTTCCAATCTATGAATAAAAACTAGGTATGAGAGGATTAGCTCTCTGAGTTCTAAAATCTTGAAGGATGTAGTGCCCAGAAACAACTAGTTCAATAGTTTAGATAGGTAAACTGTTTTAATACTTCAATAATATTTAAATGCAAAACTTGTTTTGATAAACTTTTTTCTTCTGTGTGCAGCACATTTAAGAGTTTTATTTAATAATAATAAAAAATCAAATCAAATCCTGTTTTTGTGAATTTTCAGTTGAATTTGAATTGCAAGTAACAGTAATCATCTAGTAAATAAGAAATGCATCATTCACCATTTTCTAACATAAAAGAATAAAAATTAAGAATCTGAATAAGAGTAAAAGTTTAGCTGTATAACTGCTTAACTAAATGTGTATAGGTATAGTGTATACTCCTGGTTAGCAAAAAGAAGCACCAAATTTAGTGTAAAGGCTATATTTAGTTGTAGGGCCGGCTCCAGCCTTTCTGCCGCCCCAATAAAAAAAAAAGTCGCGATCGGCGGTGGCAGTTCAGCGGCAGGTCCTTCGCTCCTAAAGGGAGTGAGGGACCTGCTGCCCCCGAATTGCTGCAGGTGCCGCCCCTCTCCCTTGGCCGCCCCAAGCACCTGCTTGTTAAGCTGGTGCCTGGAGCCGGCCATGTTTAGTTGCAAATCAATATGTTTTAATGGTTACCAACCAATAAGAATTAACTTTTCTGTAGCAAAATAACTAAAAAGTACAAATGCAAAACATGATTAAAATCAATTATTTAACTCAAAGTTTCCTGCTTGCTGATTTAAATCATGATTAAAATTGGTGATTTAAATAGCTTTGATTTAAATCAGTCCACCCTGAAAGACATCCATAAAGGGGCATCCAGTTCTGAGGAAGTTTATTCCTCTTAGAGCTGATCATAACCTGAGTGTGTTTTTTCTGTTGACTTTTTGACTTTTCATTGGAAAAACCAAAAGCTGAAATACATTTGGCAAAAAAAACCCCCAAAAAAACACATTTTCAGATATTCAGTTTTCTAACAAAAATTAATAATTTTGGGGAAAAGCAGACATTTTCACAACAGTTTTCATTTGGTCAAAACCCCAATTTTCTGTTATGATCAGTCTGTTTTACCCCCCAGCATCTCCATCCTTATCACTTTAACTTTTCTCTCTTGCTTCATTTTGGGCAAATGGTTGATGGTGGTGGAGGATTTGAAATGTTTGTTTTAAAAACTTACAAATCTACCCCTTTTTGTCGCCATTACCAAATTGGCCAAATTGGGAGGGAGACATGAGGATGTAGGGCCTGGTTCCAGTGGTGCTGCCCAGATACAGTAGAGATTGCTGCTTGAGCAATACGGTGGATGGATGTTATCTTTGGATCACATTATTTCCCATCTCTGCATGACACCAGAATAGCCTGTGACAGTGAGGCTGCCTGTGACAAAAGGTGAGCAATGTTGAACAACATGGCTAATTGATTTTAGCCTCATGCCACATTCCTGGTGTTTACTAGTGTTCAAGAAGTATTTGCATGTGTAGGGGAGTTGCAAGCATGCATGAGAGATCTATCTGTCCAAACATTTTTTTATTAATTAAAACCCCAGAAGTGATTTGCGTGCTGTAATAGCTACAGTACTCTCCCTGAACCAGGGAATGGATCTTAATGCCAGTCTTGGATGATCCCCAAGTTGTCTGGTCTCCCAACTGGGTAGGTGAAAGGGGACACGGTAGCTCTCAGCAAGGCAGGAAGGACTCTCAAACAAACAAAGAGCATTATGTTTGCGATTAGCTCATGGTCATGGCCAATGTTCAGGCATAGTATCTGACAAGCTGACCAAAGCAGACTGTATGAAAAATATTACCAAGCTTCAAAAAGATTTAGTAATAGATTAAAAGTGAATGCCTGTCTTGACAGATTTTTTTTTTTCATCCAGAAAGGATTAAGGCTGACAAGGTGAAGTTGTTTTAATAATTCACAGACAATAATACATCTATCTGTCACTTGACAGAGATAGTATTTAAGATGTTAACATTGTCTGGCATAACATAAAACAGGATCAGTCACTCACCTCTTGGAAACACCTAACCTGGCCTCATTTAAATGTCTTCTTTCCAGCTTTGCCAGTATATTTTTATAGCTTTGGTAGAGCTCTCAGATGACTAGTGACTTTTGAATTTTATCTATTGTATTGTGGTTAAGAATGGAGTAAACTAAAACTCCTCGTCAGCCCTTCTGAAAATTCAGTAACACTTAAAGTACAGTACTATAGACAGTCATTGAAATTCAGAGCAAACCACCTGATTGCCTACCAAAAATATCTTTTAAATCAGGTTTCCTTTTTGCAACCTTTTTGTATTTTTGCAGGCTTTCTTTTTGCCAGAGTGCTGAACTGTACTGCATTTCAGTCATGCTTAATATTGAGTAGCTACATGCAGAAAAGATGGATTAATAATAATGAACACAAAAAATGTATTTTGAAGTGGGACAGCTGCCTATTTTCTTATACAGTAATCTGTGACAAATATATGTTTGTAATTCACTACATCTGTTACTGAGTCAGTGCTTTCCAGATCTTCGTTTAATTGATTTCCGGGTGGGGTGAGTGGGAAAGGAATTGTTTTTGTTTTTATTTTGTTTTGTGTGATTAACCCACAAAACACACAGTTTCCGCATTCTGATTCTTAAGAAAATATCTATATATATCTAAAAATCTTTTCTAAAATAACAAGGACTGTCCTCTGACCAAAGCGATTGGCTCCTACTCTAGTTTTTTGCTAGATACCAGTTGTAAATCCCCAAACCTCTAATCTCTGGCACTGTTTCCATCTTGATCCTAGGCTCTATTTCAATGCATTGGGGGAATTAGAAAGTTGGTTATGATGATGGAATTGTAAACAGAGGAAATGTGAGGTATTAGGAAAAGCTCAGGTTAGTGATATGACCAGGTTTGCTCTGTGTGCTGTATTGGTAACTAAGCAACAAAGCCTACCAATCCCTCTTTTTATATCACTTTGTGTCATCGCTGACTGTGTGTTGTGACATTTACTCCTCACTCCAAACAGTTCTTCTGTACTACTAATCCCATAAGGTTAGCACAGCCTTTTATCCTGGGCATAGTTAGATTAAAGAGGCTGCAGAAGAGTTTCCTAAATTGTATTCAGGCTCCCTCCCCACTCCACTCTCCCCCGACCCAAAGAAATGGTTTATGGGTATTATCTTTGCATGTAACATATTTGTCGGGTGTCTATTGCAGAGCAAAGCAACAAAAGTCAAAATCCAGAGTGTTACAATCAATTGAAAGAACCAACTAGTTAAAATACTGAATATAGTGAAACAGAACTCAGGAAGTAGGGAAAGGAGGAAACCAAATAGCCCTAGAGATAAGCAACCTACCTACAAAGAGGTCAGTATTCACATGGTGCAAAGGATGGAGGGAAAGATGAACACAATAGCAAAAAGAAACAAATGAGGGAATCTGCAAAATGGTCACAGAAGGGTTAATCCCAACATAGAAGATTTATGCATTTCGAAATGCAGCCAGTAGGGGTTTGTGACAGATGCCCTCTGAAGGGAGTTTCACTCCTCAGACGCTTGGCAGAGAAAGTCCTACACTTTTCTTCCAGTGTTAAGGACCAAAAGCAGATCTACCCTGCCCTGACTGTTATTGCTGGGCAGATTCAAAAAGCAAGATGTGATCACTCACTTAGGTAGCTAAATCCTATTTTGTGAAGGAGTTCATATTTAATATTACACCTTGAACTGTATTCTTTGACGTCCTGGTAGTCAGTGTAGCTTGTGACAGTTACAAGTAACCTGTCCCTATTTTAAGAAGCAAGCAGCTGCCTCCTGCAACTGCCTCAGTCAATGATCAGTTTCAGAGTATGCCCAGTTATGCAGCACGTTATAATAGTCTAACCAAGAGATCACAAAGGCCTGGCTGACTGACTGAAGTTCATGTCTGAAAGAAAGTAGCAGATTTTCTATATAAAGTGGAGTGGATTGTCATCACACGTACTGTAGTTATTGTAGAGCAATTACCAAGGTATGTATACGCTAAATGTAACTGAATGGGTTTTTGTAGGCCAATTTAAGAGTTTTTGAAAAGTGTCCCATTGACTGAGATCCTCTATTTATCTACAGTGCTGGTACTGATGTAAGTTTCTACACACTATTTTACCAGCTAACCACAATCATGATCTGGAGGGATCACCTGGAGGTGAAAGAAAATCAGTTAGGTCTCTATGCCTCTCTGCAGAGACTGGCAACAAATGTACCAGTGATGGGGTTTTTTTATGTAGGCACCTGTCCGGTAGTCAAAGGAATGTGATCAACAACTCATTTCACGTAGGCTACCAAATACTAGTTACTGTTAGAGATAGACAAGCTAATTTAATAATAATCAATCCATCCCATCCCATCTCTGTCCACCAGAATGTTCTGCTTCTCTCCAAATGAACTTTTGCTGAATCTTGGGAAAGGGGGGTTCACCACAAATGCCTCCTATCTCACTGTTAGATGACAGAAATTCAGCCTGCTGCTGTCTGGGCTTTCCTGCTGCTGATGCCTCAGTGGTCACAGCACTTTTATAAAAGACCCAAATCTTGGGTGAATTGAAGGCTTCTGAAGAATGCTGTGTAGTCTATGGTATTTCTGTCAAGAAAGCCTCAGAAACACCTTATTCAGAGAGGACATGAGCAGACCCCAGTACCACAGCCTGATGTGATGATGTGGAGAGCCTGGGGGGAATGTTATACCCCTTACTTCCCTTTAACACTTCCCAGACCCAGAGATCCACAAGAAGATAATTGAGGCAGAGGAAAGAAAACTGTTATCAATTTTCACACAACAAAGGTAGAGAGCAGGGAGAAACTCAGAAAGTTTGTTAAACTAAGTAAAGATCCGAAATTAACAGAAATTCAGGATTTTTTTGAGGTTTGCACATCACTAATCACTGACAACATGTCTGAGGTTTGAACTGGTGACCAAGGTGTAAAAAACTTCAATTACTAGTAACGTCAGCCATCCCAATATATCATATCCAGGTCAGGTATTTAAAGTGAACTGTACAGGTTTATACATTGAGAAGCTATAGGTGGTATCTTAGGCCTGTCTCAAGGCAGCCAGTAAACCATTTTACTGACACAGATGTTTATTTTAAATCTGGATTTTATATATATGTGTGTTAGAGAGGGAAAATTGAGGTTTTGCCTTTCCCGTAAAGAGGGCTCCAGCGTATGAGTGGACAAAGATGAGTTGACATTACGTCAGTGGCGGTAAATAACCTCATTTCTGTGGAAAGGGTGCTGACAAGCAGTAATTCTTGGGAAGCCTCCAGCTAGAGTCCAGACACTGATTTTAGGGATTTAGGCAATATAAAAGGGATTATTAAAAAAGAAGAAGAAAAGACATGTACAGAACTGTGCCTGTAGTGTTTCTTAATAAACTTTTTTTCTATTAAACATTTCCAGAAACACTTGTACAGTTAAGCCGAGTGCTGTGAAAGGGGTTAGTATTCAGTTTTGGATACACTGTTCCAAATTTATGTTTTGAGTCAAACTGAGTATGTTTCAGCTGCATGTCTAGCCTGCTTAAAAATATATATACACACACACGACCTGAGTTTGGTGGACCTCATATAAACTTGGACTGAAAATATTGCATTTCAAATAACTCTTCAGGGCAGGAGCCTTGCTTTCCTACTTTTTCTGAAAAGCTCCTTAGGGGTCATTGATGCTACATAAAAATTAAATAAGTAAAATTAGGTCCCGTTACTCCAAATCAGAGTCCTAAATATTCAGCTATCTCCCTCACCTAATAACCCAGGCCTAGCTGCTTGGGCAGCATTCCTCCTTCCACACCACTCCACTCTTAGTTATTTTAATATCAAACCTCATCCTAATCCCTTATCCTAGATATCGAGACTTATCACCCCAATTACCAGACTTTGATCCTTTGATAATACCTCATACCCAAGTCCTAGAAATTTAAAAGGCACCTCCACCCCAAAACCAAATGTTGGACTTCCAGGAGGCACCTCTCACCAAGGGACCTGAGTTCTGGCTATCCAAACACATATGAGAAGTCATATTAAATTGCAAAGAGTGATTTCTTTTCTATGGGTTTTTCTAACCTTAGAATTCTGTAGCAAGGACATAGAATTCTGTAGGGTGGATAGAAAAACCTATAGAAAGGAAATCACTGTTAAAAACAGTAGGTTTTTACAGTAACTTTTATGGAAACCTGTTGGTTTTATCTCTTAAAAACCCTGACCCATGAGTGCAAGCTCCCATCTGTATGCAAAATCAAAGGGAATATAAGACCCTGAGTTCACTGGCTAGGCAACAAGACAGCTTTTCAGTGCCTTCAGTCTGAAGGATCTCATCCTCTTACTGGAAACTTTGTATTTCATCTTAAAAGGTTTGACTGTATTTCTATACATAGTTTCCAGCCTTACGTGGATCAATAGGAAGCCTGTTCTGAAAGCCAAACCCTTCTTTCTTTGCATGAGTAGGGTGTGTAAGCTTCAAATTAATGATCCGAAACTGTAAACTTACATCCTCGGTGACTGATATATATTTAACATATAAACCACTCGTGTATCTGTGCAGCTAAAGTAGGGTGGAATATCCACATGTAGTGAGGAGATCTACAATGTGTCCATGAGCACTGCTAACAATTCAGTAACCAAAGTTCATTATTCTGATGTACAGGGAGAAAAGAAGCGCCAGTGTTACAACACAATGGGTTGTTGTTACTATAATACACAGGTGTTAGCTTGATACTATGTTAGTGTAAATGTGAAATCAACACATTTTTAACAATTATGAGGAACCTTCACAAACATTCCTGCAGCATAATTTTAGAAGGATGTATATTATATACATAGAAATCAAATAATTTTAAAGATGTAAATGTGGTCTCCTCTTATTCCTTACTTAGAAAAGCTGGGGAAATACAGTACAAACTATTTCAAAAGGATCCTGTCATTATGTAATAGGCTCAAAATGTGGTTTGCCATACAGTAGGGAAGGAAAGACCTTCTAGATTTTGATTATCTTGCCTTATGAGATGTAGTGGCTTCTGGGGAAATGAGCATAGGATTAACAATTGGGCAGTTATGAGTTCTAATCCTGTGGCTGTCACAGATTTACTATGTGACCTTAGGTATGTTACGTCATCTTTCTGACCATGTCCCCATCTGTAATCAAGTGAAATTATGCTAGGATAATAATACTTATCAGACCTGCTTCACAGGGATGAGAAATAATTAATATCTTCACTCCAGTTTGAATTTGTAAAGTGTCATAAGTGCTAAGTATTATTTATTTTATTTTATTTTAGGAAGGTTTTTTTTTTTCTTTAATTTACCACACTGGGAAATTAAAAGTAACAAAATGCCACTTGTTTTGTAGACCCTACAACAACTCAGTGACTTGCTTAGCATCAGTTGACTAACAAACATTGTTTTCATCACTATGTTGATATTCAAGACTAGTCTGGTAGTACACAACTGTGTTTGCTTAGAAAAGAAGAGTAAAGGTTGAAGTTGTTAAATGCACCATAATAATTCCAGCTCCATTTAAAACACAGGGAATTCACAAAGATTTAGGCATAAACTTAACTTGATTACTCCTGTGTGTAAAATTAAGCAGGTGTATAAGTTATTGAAGGAGTGGGGCCTAATTGACCGCTACTTGTCCCTAGTTTCTGCTCCTACTCATTGAGTGTTTGTACACTGAGTCACTGTATCTAACTACTGAGATAAATTTTCTTTTGTTTGATTTTCCTCCCTAGCCTCACACCTTAGATGAATTGTGTGAGTCAGCTAATAATCTGTATTCCTTCACTCCCTCAGACATTGTGAATTTTATTTCCTTCCTTCTACCACACAGTTTTCTATTATCACTAAATACCTTCATTTTACTTCATACGCTTTCTTCTAAATCAAAGGGAACGGAAGATGATTCAGTATTAATCTTCCTCTTGCTACTTCTCTCTCTCTCTCTCGATCTCTCACTCACTTGCTACTCTTTTTTAAGCAATACTTGTGGCTGTTGAAACTTGTAATCCATACACAATTCTATCCTGGGCTAGCCACCAGGTAGCAAGACAGTCCTTCAGAATACTTTGCAAACAGTCAAGGAGTTAGAGACTCATAAAATAGATGAGATAGAAGCATGAGGGAAACAAAGTTCAGTAGAACACAGGCAATAATTTTTTAAACATATTTTTCTTACAGCCTATGAGGCCTACAAAGTCTTTGACTGGTGCAGTTTCTACACTTAGCCAGGGGTATTATTATGGAGCAGAAAAAGGCAGAAACTTCACATCCGTTCCTTTTTCAATTTCAATTTGACGAGGAATTTCACACAACTTCAAATTAAATTTAAGGCACCTGCAAAAACCTGCCTTTTGCTCTATAGGGGAGAAAACCACCAAAAATGTGGGTGAAAGTAACAAGTCTTTTACTTTTTTGTGAATCTAGAATAAACATGATTTTTTTTTCTTTCTGCCAGGAACACCAACAGTGTGAATATTTTTATACAGCTCTCTAATCTGATTTGTGATTCTAGGAATTTTCCCACTGCTAAGGTCATGCTTATTGATCTTTAGTTACCTGCCTGGGGCTTATTTGCAGAAATTTGTCTTCACATGCACAATTATTTTAAACAATTTTTTACTTTATTTTATTAAAATGGGTAATATGCTAAGGTATATTTATAGTTGAATTGTTTTAGAGCTATACGTTAATAACCCCTTCCAACAGTGGCCAATTCCAAGTGCTTCAGAGGGAATGAACAGAATAGGGCAATTATCAAGTGATCCATCCCCTGTTGTCCATTCCCAGCTTTTGGCAGTCAGAGGCTAGGGACACCCAGAGCATGGGATTGCATCCCTGACCATCTTGGCTAATAGCCATTGATGGACCTATCCTCCAGGAACTTACCTAATTCTTTTTTGGACCCAGTTACAGTTTTGGTCTTCACAACAGCCCCTGGCAACAAGTTCCACAGGTTGACTGTGCGTTGCATTCCTTTTGTTTGTTTTAGACCTGCTGCCTGTTAATTTCATTGGCTGACTCCTGGTTCTTGCGTTATGTGAAGGAGTAAAGAACACTTCCTTATTCACTTTCTCAATACAGGTCATAATTTTATAGACCTCTTTCATATCCCCCCTTAATCCTCTCTTTTCCAAGCTGAAAAGTCCCAGTTTTTTTAATCTCTCCTCATATGGAAGCTGTCCCATTCCCCTAATAATTTTTGTTACCCTTTTCCAATTCTAATATTAATAGTGAATACTCTTAAAAATTTAAGTACCATTCTTTATAAGACTGTATTTTAATTAAATGTCAAATATTCTACTTAATGAGCCAAACAGTGACCACTTTAGCAAAACAAATGGTAAATTATAACCCAGTATTAAAATGATGACTGCACGTGTGTATTTCGTTATTATTATGGCTGATAGTGGTTCCTATTTGTTATGCTTTAGTTGATGTACTTATCTAATGTATCAAAGTAGCTGCTCTGATTTGTAGTAGTACAGATATAGGAAGAGTTTTATGACATTACAAGTTACTACCTGAGTGTGAGAATGTTTTGGACTTCAGCCTCCAGGAATTCAATACATCCCTGTACTTCACATTTCTGCTTGTAGCCATTTGCCAGGTCCACAGGTTAAAAGGCTGATCAAGGTGGGATCTCTCAAATAGTTATGAGAATGAGAAAGTATAGAGTTATTTGTAGCATAAATCATTTTTTTGGGGAGAATATATTTAATTGATTGAGTTGTAGGTTGGGACTTGTAAAACAGAACTGCTAATACTTGGAGTATATAGTACAAAATAAATGTATCTGTGCAGTCATGTTCTTGAGATTTGTGTATTTGTTATTGTAACTATTATTGATATAGCACCCAAAATGTGTGATATACTTTACAGACATATATCCCTGACCAGAAAATCTTGCAATCTAAGAGCTAAGTCCTGCAAACAAGTAATACCAGTTATAGCGTGAAATCCTGGCCCGACTGAGTTCAAATGGGACTTTTGCCATTGACTTCAATGAAGCCAAGATATTTCACTCTTTCTTAGTGTTTACTTCCATTGAAGTGGACTAGATAGCACTGGTGGGGACTCCCCACCGTAATAAGCATTATTCATTATTAAGGTCTCTTAATAGACCACATACAATTGGGTGGATTTAGGGGTGAGGGAGAGGAATGGAAATGCAACACATCATCTCTGGGGGGAGAAATGGAACTGCAGTGCATCATGTTTGCATGTTACAGAACAAGTCCTACACATACTGTTGTGTCTTGGCAGTGCAATAAAACATTGTCACCATCGGCATTTTTCTAATGAAAGGTTTTAACTGAAATCCCTGTGAGGAGTAACATACAGCTGGTACTGGCTTCTCTGAAGTGGTAATTTAAAGAATGAGTTTACAAAACTTTTCTCCTTTTGGCTAGAATATTGTTCGTAATGTTACAACAAATCTCTGATGCCATTACACTGATTTTAGTAATCGCCTCAGGCACATTTGAAGCCAGCTTTCAGAGGTGCTGTTCTGTACCGTCTAAGACTATTTTAGCCCCAAAAGCTCAGTCATGCTCTGATATCTGATAATCATGCTAATATTAGACCAGATTGTACCTGAACTTAATGCCACCACTCAGATCTCACAGCTGCATTAGTGCTGCTCCTGGACCTTGGGTCCTGATCAAGAGGGGGAGTAGCAGCTGCACACACCCCTTGAGCAGGTGGGCAAGGGAAGCAATGCTGGAGCCTAGGGTCTGACCCCTCCCCCCCAGCAGATCTGAGGCAGTGGGGAAAAGGGAAAAGGCTGTAACAAATTACTCCCCTCACCCAGAGCAAGGGAAGAGCAGAGGCATTGAGCAAAGGCTCAGTCTAACTCCAAATTCTTATCCTTCTGATTCTCTTTTGGGAAACAGCCTTCTTCCTGAACCAGTCCAGTTGTGCCACATCCCTGTTACAAGCTCATAATCTACACCTATCAAATCAGTCGAATGGTAACGAACTGGCATCAGAGACAGATTTTATGGGAAGGCTGCTTGTTTACCACAAGCAATGTTGCATAAGCATGAATGTCTTTAGCACAGACATATGTGGCATCCAAGTAGGGGGTTCTGTTGAGTTCCTCATTCAGCTTCCTTCTTTTTGATAAAATAGTGGAATTTCACTGATAGTGAGCTGTGAGCTGAGACTAACAATTCTTGCATACTTGAGATGGAAAGGTACAGCCACCAAACCATACAAATGTTCAGCAACAATCTGGACACTGAAATGGAGAAACATGACTACATACAGATCAACCAGAATGGACCCCGGATTTATTGCTGATTACAGCTATTGTAAATTTTAAAAGCTTTATTGATCGACTAAAGCTTTTCATTGCCCCCATCAATTGCATATTTTCTCAAAAGTAAAAATGCCACCTGGAAAAGTGAAACAAATAATTATAACTCTGGAAAGATTTTATATTGAAGAAGCTTTGAGAGGACATTAAAAATATTGTGAATAAGGTTCTAATATGTGTGTTCTGGGTCTGAGTTTGGTATTACAGGATGAACGAACACAAAATCAAAGAAAGTAAAACCGTGCACGTCTGCTAAGGTTAAAGCAGTGGCACCAGAACTTATTATCCCATATATTATGCTTTGCGTTTTAAACAGGTTTATATTTTTACATTACTGTGCACTTTACAGCAGCATAAGCTTTCATTCTTACTTTAAATTTGTGATTTCACAGATCTCTCTGTGTGCATGTAAATACTGTCGATAAAGTAAACACATATAATGTGTGTCTGCAGTTAAGAAAGGAGTTGGTTTCCTCAGTGGAAATATGTGTACTGGACATAGAAAGAGCTACAATTCAGCACACGCATCTCATTTAACACTTCAAACTCTCTTTTGCCTATATAGGCTAGAATCCAATAACATTAGGAAAGCCTCAGTGGATAGTAATCTGGGGCACCATAACCAAAAGTCATAATTCAACACAATGGATAGTCTCTACTTACAGCAGTCTTGGGGCTAAATTATGATGGAGACTAAATTAACTGTCTTTCACTGAGAGGGGTGGTTCCTTCCAGATCAAGGTTAAGGTCATTGGTGGGGCAGCATGGCTATGTGGTTATGTGCAACCTACTTTACTTGTTCAAAAAGGAGTTCAGCTTTAGTGCTGTCAGCCTTGACACATGCAGAATCATACATCCAGAAACATTAAAGTCTATCCACCGACCACATTTGCCACCAGACAATACTAGTTTAGACTTGCAAACACAAGCATTTTTCCCCTCATGCTATCTTTTTTTTCCCCCTTTCTGTGAAGCAAATAGCTTTGGTTTCCCTCTGCTTCTCTTCCTGAGCAAAGTAGTACGATAAAACAGGGAACTGTTTTTAGACTTGTTGATTGTATAGGAGAGAAATCATTTACAAACCTTAATCCAGGTAACTTGGTGTTGGAAAAACCAACTGTTCAGTATCTCGTACTGAATTCCCTCTTTACCTCAAGGGTATTTTATTATGAATTTCACTGGGACTGCAAGCTGACCTCAAATTAGAGGCCCCCGTACTGCAGAAAAAGCTCTAATTGATTCTATGTATTCAAAACAAAACATGTACGAGGTAAAAATTGCTTATTAATCTGGACAAAAGCTAACTGAAAGTGTCATTTTTTGCTGAGAAAAAAGGTTTTCTTGGCAAAGTCACTTATTGATGGTTTTAGCAGAATCTTCTGCCTTTTGATACCTAGTTTGTTTAGGAAGGAGTAGTATTGGTTTTCCAGTCCATTTCAGGATCTGACAATGCCCAAGGGAAGGGATGCATCAGTTTTAAGGAATCCCTCACACCCCATGAATCTTGGAAGGCTTACATTTATAACATCGTGTCTTCCGTTGAGAGGCAAAATGTTGTTCTCAAAATCGGCTTTTAGCCTTTTTTCAGTATGGTTTTCTCTTTTCAGATGAGCAGGTTTGACTCCAAAATTAGGTTGGCTGCTGTTACATGTCAGTCAACAATATTAAATTGAACAGCAATAACTAAATGGCAGCATGTGAACAGGTGGACCTGAAAAGTGAATGCAGTTTTTGAAGAGAACTGGGCCAGATCCTGAGTGTAAATTGGTGTAGCTTCATTGACTTCCCTTTTTCTTCTTTCTTAAGGTTTTAAAGGGTTCACACAAGGCACTGTCCATTTTTCCTAGAGGGTACATGCAAATGAGGCAAAGCTTGTGCACCTGATTATGCCCCCTTCCCCCATCCCTTCTCATGAGGGAGGGGGTTTGGTGTAATTTACGCTCATCTTGCGAGAACTTAGGTGTCAACTGCTTTTTTTAATATTTTTTTCCCAACTGTGTGCTGCATACCAGTTAAAAGAACTAGCCCCCATGTGTTTTATTTTAGCCAGTTTCCAGAGGTTGCCACCAGATCACTGGGGGTTCGTTGCCGGGAAGGAGAAAGAGGTCCAGCACACTGAGGAGACATGGCAGATCCTGACTGCTGCATAGAATTCCTCTGGACCCTTCTGTCTTCTGAGAATTTTCCTTGAATTCCTGGCCTATGAGTCCATTTTGACCACCTTCCTCCTGCCACAAGTTCTTGACTCCTCCTGAGGCTGGGGACCACCAGGGAAGAAGTCTTTCAATGCTGGTGGGAGGGCTGATGGCAGGAGGGTTTAAGGGAAAGAGAGCAGGAATGGAAAGAGAGGAGTGGGGTTTGTGCGGAAGTAAGAGGAAGAGAAGGACTGGAGTAGTCTTGGCTCCTTTCCCATCCTCACAAAAAGAGATCTTGGGGTGAATATGTAGCTTCTTTATGGTTTGAAAAGCTAGAAGTGTTTTAGAGAGGTAACATTCCTACTTAACCCTGGAGAACATATTCTCAGTACCCTTAGATGTATAAAATTTATTGAAAAATCTCAACAGATAAATATTTTGCTGCACAAAAATTGGGATTTGGAATTGGTTTTCAAATTGTACAGCTCATGAAAAATTAAAACATGGGAATGTCACTAATCCATTTCATGAGATGCCCATCTCTGCAATGTCAAGAGAAGGGCTGCTGTAGTTAACTAAGGGCTGGTCTACACTGGGGGGGGGAGGGATCGATCCAAGATACGCAACTTTAGCTACGCGAATAGCGTAGCTGAAGTCGAAGTATCTTGGATCAAATTACCTGGGGTCCAGACGGCGCGGGATCGACGGCCACGGCTCCCCAGTCGACTGCACTACTGCCGCTCGCTCTGGTGGAGTTCTGGAGTCGACGGTGAGCACGTTTGGGGATCGATATATCGCATCTTAACGAGACGCGATATATCGATCCCGGATAAATTGATTGCTACCCGCCAATACGGCGGGTAGTGAAGATGTACCAAAAGAAACAGCCCTAATGTGTATAAGACAATAGCCAAACAGAACTGGTGGTCCAAGTCATTACTGTAACTAATCTCTATTCCTTGCACCCACTCTCTCCCTGCTATCTGTGGGGGCACAGAGCTCATTTTAAAACAGAATGTTGTCTTTCAGATTATTTTGTTGCACACACCAAGGGGACAACCTAAACTGCCTTTCAAGTTTTCTGCATTGTTACCAAGATTTATGAAAAGGATAAATTATTCCCACTCCCGATCTTTGATTCCCTGCTGCCCTTTTCCAGAGAAGTCCCTAAATCCAATAATACTCTTGGATGCCCAGTACTGAGGCTCAAATAGATTGTCAGCTGGAGCCGTTTATGTGAACTGGTGCTATTTGGAGGGTACCCATATTAATAGATTGCAGGGAAATGCTTCCTAATGGACAATTTGGACCCGAGTTAATATTTGCAGAGACAAGAAAGTATTTATTAGTGCAATGATATGCTGATAAGTTAGGGTTTAATTTAGGCAGTTCATTCTTCTAGCTGGTTGTCTTAAATATGCACCATGTGAAGTACAAGGCCGCCATGTACCCAACAAGCACACACTTGCCCCAGGTCATCCTCCTCCTCTGAGTATTGTTCTTGCAGGTCAATGGCTTATTAATGTCTGCAATTCATCTCTCCTGTCTTTTGCAGGAATTTTAAATATGATACAGTATCCCTCCTATGCAGCCTCTGGCCTTGCTTTGTCATTTGAATGACTTGGGGGCCTAAAAATCTTCAAGTTGCTCATTCAATGAGAACTTTGCCTCTGAGCTAATTTCAAGGCTGGCTAAAGGCTACAGGCCTAATCCTGTAGCTCTTCTTCAAGTGAGTAACCCTAGATCAGGTGAGTAGTCTCACTGAGTTCAGTGGGTCTGCTCACATCAGAGAGGGCAGAAGGATCAAGCCATAAGTGTGAAGGTCATCACAAACAATGCAGGGCTATAGAAATAGCTCAGGTTCTTATGACATCACACCTACTTATCCACTCCATTCCACAGTATTTCCCATCTGTGTCCTTCCCTATCTTTTCTGAGTCCAATATAGGGTTTCCTCTTCTCTATTCTGTTTAGTCCTTAAACCATGCCCATCACCATTGTGTCTGAGCACTTCATGTTAATCCCTTTATCCTATCCCATAAAGGTCCACTTTCAGCACTGCTATCTCCTGGCCCTGCCTCCTCAGCCAACTTCTCTGCTATTTTATTTCCAACTTTCAAAATCAGGGTTCTCTGTGATTCCTCCCTCCATGTTTCCATCCCCATATGTGCCCATGGCTTGTGTTGTCTCTTTCTCTCTGTTCTTTTCACTTCATTCCTTCCCATTCATTGTTATATTTTTATTTATACAAAATCTAGAGCTACATAAATGTATTTATTTATGTACCTCTAGATTTTAACAGCACTTACATGCATGCAGCATTCAATGTCTTTTTGTTGCCAAAAACTGAATCTGGAATAGTAAGTACTGACAATTTTAGCTTTTTCACTGTGTGAAAGGTTTCGGATTTTGTTTTGTTTGTAAAACAGTATAGTGTAGGCACAGACACACATACTGTAAACACCACAGAACATATTCACAGTTAAAGGTGAAATTATGTTTATTGTGGTAACCCATTTTGTTTGGACATTACAGACCTGAAGTGTTGTCCTTTTTGTCAATATGTGATTATGAGTTATAGTTTGTAACTATATAAAATATATGCACAATACATGCAGTCTTCATCCTAATAAGGTTTTCTTTGCCAATGTTAAGCAATTGGCACATCCTGTTCCTTTCTATCAATAGGGCTACTCTGAATTTACACAAAGATAATTGAGAGCCAAATGTGGCCCAGTAAATGCAAATTCAGTTGATCACATACCATAAAAATGTTTGTTGTATAATCTACAAAATGCTTCCAATTTCTGTATGACGTTTAAAATTGGTACTTCTAAAATAAAGAAAATTGAAAGGTGGGTCATTTCAGAGTGATCCACATTCAACCAGTTTGACCATCCCACAAGATAAAATTGTACATGTAGCCCAAACATTGTAGTCTTCATAGGACTGAACAAAACAATTGCTAGGTAAGGACACCTATATAGTCTGTTATATCTATCCAGCTGATGCTGACCATCCTATTGAGTACATTGGACCCCACTGTTCTATTGCTTTGTCACTTTGACTCCCTGGCTTTGGGACTATGGCCAACCTTGTTCTGGTATCTGCTTTCTGCTATGATGCAGAAGAGCCCACTGAACCATCAGGAATGGTCAGGAGCAGTCAGGTAGGAGTTGGGTTATACCCAGGATTCTCTGGGGGAGAATGCCGGAAATTTCTCAGACATGTACTTCTTGCATACAACTTGCCATAGAGGAGTGGTGGGCAGTTAGTGCAAAGTTAAACTTAAAATCTAGATAGATTCCAACTAACTAGGATTTTCCCACCCAGGGACAGCTTCTTTTCCAAGAATATTTTTTTACATATCATATATATAAACACTGTGTATATCTGTGGATACATTTATAAATATATATGTGTGTGTGTGCTTATATATGTAAATATATATATGTATAATACACACAAAAGTAAAGTATACATTACCCAAGATAAGCTGTGTTTGCCAATGCTTTAATCTCGGTGGGAGACTGTTTTTACTGGAGTCAGACTCTCGAGCACCAGCTGAGGATAGGAAACTAGATTCTGGCGTTCAGGGTGTGGGAGGAATCTCTTTGTCTACTCCCTTTTTTTCCCCAAATACATACACAAATAAAATTCACATGTGGCCTTGAAGGATGTCATGTGAGCAACTGACTCCAAAAGAAGCTTTTCTTGAGAGTGTGTAGCCTCTTCAGAGCCTCTGTCATTTTATGGAACAGCCAAGCAATGCAATGTCATGCTGCAAGGTAACTTGCCATGTTTCAGAATGCTTTTTTTCCCCCATACAAGGAGTTAAACAACAAAAAACAAAAGAACAACTTGCAAACAAACGTTGATGCAACAAAAAGCCTCGTACTTTGCATATCTGTATTTTTTTTCTGCCCCATGACCCTGCATAGATTCCTGTTTCTGTGGCTTGAATAGGAGAATTTTTCTGAGTTCTTGTAAATTCTCCATCCGCTGATATTTCTGTCTGTAGCTGCAGTGTTCCCACTGCACTGTACATATCTGTCGTGTTCAAAATTCAAGGAGGGAGGGAAGTTATGGAGAAGCTCCTCAGCAGGCATAAATCAGCATAGATTCACCTTACGGATTTCCTAATGAAAAGGGTTTGGAAAGGGAATGTTTCCACTGACTTCTAAAATGAAATATTTTGGAGGCAAAACTAGCTGAACCATCGATGAGTCCATGCTTTTTAGTGTCTAGCAAAGTTACAAATTTAAGCTCCCAGGCTTGTCTTTTGAAAGCCTTGTGCAGGTTTCTTTTGATGATGAGGACTGAGAGGTCAGAAAACTCTCTTTAGCTAGAAAGTTTGTCTCTTTCACCAACAGAAGATATTACCTCTCCCATTTGTCTCAGGAGTATGGAAAGGAGACCCCTGAGAACCCTGCCTCATGTCCTCACAAACAACAAAAAAGTTCCCCTCATGGGTTGTTGTTTCCCCACACACACACTTAGTAGATTTCAATCGAATGACAAACCTTCATTGATTTTCATTTATTTAAAATGAATTAAAGAACCACTGGAAACCATAGGTCCCTACAGTTTGCAGCGAGCCAACAGTGTAAGTTTGAATTTTGCTTCTCTCCTTTCCCTCCACGCCCCCCCCATCTGTTGCAACTTAATCTTTTAAATTGGTGCAAGTGTAGTTAGGCCTCCCCTCCAGGAGCAGCCAGTTTTATTTTTCAACCTGGAGTTGAGTTTAAAAATCAAAATGAAGCTTTGAAGACCTCAGCTAGTGTCCACTGAAGTCAGTGCAGTCCTTCCATTGCCTTCATTGCCCATTGGATCAGGCCCTGATTGAATGGATATTTTTAGTTTTGAGCATGGTTTGCTTGCTGAAGGACAGATTTAACCTAACCCATTTCACTGTACCTGTGATGAGAGTGTAGTAAATTTGCCAGGTGGAGGAGGAGGTGGGATAAGAAAGACTCTACAAGGCACAATCTCATTGTATTCCTCTCTCAGAAGACTGAGCATGCCTGGTGCTTGTGCCTGCTAAAACTTGGCCAGCAGCCAGTTCCAGGTTAATCCTCTTGATGGTCACACCCAGCTGTATCAGTTGTTTCTATCTATGGGACAGAAAAAGCCAGCTGGCTCTATCTTTTGTATCATTCTTAACTTTGCTTGCATCCTGCATAGGAATGTTCCCCATTCAGAACAAATAAATATGTCTTTTTGCTAGCTTGTGGTTGAATAGCTGGCGTTCTGACTCATTTGTGACTAGGTAAGGCTTTATGTTGGGGGAAGATTTGCAGAAGAAATTATATTGTCATAAACTCCATCTATCTGCTGAAACATATAAGTAGTGCTGTATATTTCCCTTGCACTTTCCAAACAAAGATAAGCCATGTTCCTGCCCCAAGGAGCTTGCAATTAAATGGAACAGAATCCGCCAGATTATGAAAGCTGTCCATCTGAGCTACTGCTTTGCCTCTATGACTTTTTTATGAAGCAGCACACTGTCCGGGAAACATGTTGACGTGAGCACAGGCAGACAATAGACCATCACATAGTTTGTAATGATCAGATTTCCAAAAATGTCTAAGCATATATTTTTTTCAAAAGTGCCTAAAAAAATTAGGCACCTAACTCCCATTAAAATTAATGGGAGTTAGGCACCTACCCCTGCTTAGGGGCTTTTGAAAATCCCATTAGGTTCCTATTTGCATTGCTACATGAATAAATACCTTTTAAAATTGGGTCCTTAACAGCTGTGGTATCAAAGGGGTAGCCGTGTTAGTCTGGATCTGTAAAAGCAGCAAGGAGTCCTGTGGCACCTTATAGACTAACAGACATATTGGAGCATGAGCTTTCGTGCATGCATTTCTTCGCATGCATCCGAAGAAGTGGGTATTCACCCACAAAAGCTCATGCTCCAATACGTCTGTTAGTCTTTAAGGTGCCACAGTACTCTTTGCTGCTTTTGAATGTTACATACCCATGATTGTGGGCATGTGCTATTGTTAATCAGGTCTGCTGAAGTAACTTAATGAAAGCTTCCACGGTCATATTAAGATGGTATTTTAGTCTTTCAAAAGAAAAGAAAGGTTTCGTGAGGTGCTGAAAAGAGTCATTTGAAAGCTTAAGCAGGACTTAGTTCACAGGCATCGTTCTGGCCCTCTGCATAGAGGTGAATTTCATAAAATCCATATATAATTTTATCCTATTAGTAAGATGATATTAATGCCACAGTGTTACTTAATTAATGTTGTTTTCCTGTATCTGATTCAGAGGATGTGAAGAGATATTAATGATTTGGTGATTTTGCTGGACATGCAGACTTATACAATTCATATGTTCACAAGCTGCTTAGCCTTTCACATGTTTTGGGAAGAATCAAATTAACACTTCCTGGTTTATGACGAATTTTTTATATAGCCTAGCCATATATTCAGTAATTGAGAGATTACTAGGACTTAAGATGTAAGATATATATAAGTTTATCTAAACAGAAATGCTATCACATAAACAAGCAGTCTAGCTTGGAAAACAAAAATTGACCACCCAAACATGATAAACTATAGGCCAATTAAGGTGAGCCAGTTATTCCCCCATCTCCACCCTCCAAGAATGATAGAATGTGAATTAAGAAGCACAAAGCTCTTAGGCACTTAAGATTAAAGTTAAAAACATGGTAATGATACCTTGATGACTGAATGATGTCTGCCAAACTTCCTCAGGGACTTCAATAATATGAGGATAATATATCATTAGAAGTGTTGAACACTGTGTCTGACATGTTTAAATTTATGTATCACATTCCTCTGAAATAATAACAAGTAAAAAGTTATTAGCTTTGGAAATATGTTGGAGATGTATGCAAAACCACAGCATAGGTGATAGGTTGAACTGGTGGCATCTAATTAAGGTGTTTAAAATTAATTATTAGTGGATTTAAAAATTAAAAGAAGAGGCCATAACATAGTATTGTTAAGATTTTGTTTCTTTTAAGTTCCTTTTTATAACACACTAAAAATGTGGAGTCATTTGATGGTACAATTAAGTGCTTAGCGCTAAAATCCATACATATTACTAGCATTGGTTGCTAATAATGTAATAATTCATCATTAGCTGCAGTTGTTGAAGAAAGAGAAAAGAATCAAAGTGAAGGCTGGTCATTTCCAAACAATATGTCTAATAAAAAGAATACACTGACTACCTAGAGTAGTCATCCTCAATTTACGGCTTTACAGCTGTATGCAGAAGTTTGGGGCAATACACACAGCTCTAATGAAATCCATGAGTTTGATTGGAGTTGCTGTAAGCAGTCAGGAATGGGGAGCAGAGTTTATGTCAAGTGACATCGCAGAGAGAGAACTATAAAATAATCAACTTGCTACGTATGTTCATGAATTTCGTTTTGTGTTAACTACTTAAAAGATCAACTGTTCCAGGCTGTTGGCACCCTTGACAGACTTTAAAACTACTTACATACAATTCAGACATAGTACACTCAATAAGTGACAGACCAAGAGCATGACCCCAGCAGCCATCTGCATATAACAAAAGTGTAATAATAATTCCCACCAACAAAACCACCACCAAAGTCCCAACCAAATCACATTTTAGTGTTCATGTCCTAGCATTGTGTCCATCCTCTGTGATGATGATCTAACAATTCAGAGTCACAACTCAGACAATTCAATACAGTGTCAAGGTGTGTCTCTGAGGAAACTGGATAATAGGTGGGTTAATACTAAAGGAGCCACCCCCAATTCCCTGCCCCCCCAAAAAAACTAATTGAATCCCTTCTCTCCTACTTGTGCCCTGCCCTGACAATCAGGAGCGGCGCAAGGGTTTTTGCCGCCCTAGGCGGGGATTCCTTCCGCGTTCCCGGTCCTCAGGGTACTTCGGTGGCGGGTCCCAGAGCAAGTGAAGGACCCGCTGCAGAATTGCTGCCGAAGACCTGGAGCGCGGAAGGATTCCCCGCCGCAGAATTGCTGCTGAGGGTGGCAAAATGGCGCCCCCCAAATCCTGATGTCCTAGGCGACTGCCTAGGTCGCCTAAATGGAAGCGCTGGCCCTGCTGACAATGCTCCCGAGATTAGCTGGAGCATTCCTGCATCTGGAACTGTGAGGGAGTGACCTAGAACCATTCCACCAGCCCTATGCCACTGAGGAATCCCCCTTATGCTGAGGATATTCCCCAGTGGGGAGATGCACATGCTTTGCAGCCCCTGTTCACTGGCAAAGCCAGAATAGAGGGACCTCTGAGAATCCCAGAATTAGGGCCCTTGTGTTTATATCCCTGGTGCTCCTCATGGAGGATATGAATGGCAATTTACCCAGCACCCAGGCTTGCACTGCAGTTAAGTATTCAGCTTGGATTCTTTTCATGGGTGCCGGAACTAGGGGTGGTGCCACACCCCCTGGCTTGAAGTGGTTTCCATTATATACAGGGTTTACTGTTTCGTTCAATGGCTCTCAGCACCCCCACTATACAAATTGTTCCAGCACTACTGATTCCGTTCAGCTCTTCTTCTTCATAAAGGTCCTGAAACTACATAGAAATTATTTCTACGTTAGTAGGCATGAGCAGTACCATGTAGCCCTCTAACAAGTACAGTCGCAGTTACCACCAGAACAGACTCCTATTGTAATAGTCTCTTAGTGTCAGAATTGAAAGTTCCAGTTTACAGCATCCACGTTCAGTGTTCAGCTACAAACAGCTGGCCATCCTTTTTGAAACTTGCGACACAAGCTCAGTGTGCTCACAAGCTGCAAGCTCTCCAATACATGGCACTGCTGGAAACAGTCATATGACCTCCTTATGGTGCATAAATTTAAAGTTAATGAGGATGATTATAACCTCCCTTTGTGTAGTGAGGGTAAAGTGTGGTTGCAGATATGTCACCTTACATACACTTATTACTATCCAATTGCTTTAAGTACACCCTTTAAAATCTTTGTGTAAGTGAGTTAAAGTTAAGGGTCAGAGATAGGGTTACCATACTTCCCCTCCCGCGGCTGCTCTGCTCCTCCTCTGACTCTTCAGCTCTGTTTAAGAGCCGAGCTGCCCGAGTGCTACTGGCTTCGGGCAGCCCCCTTGCCTCCGGACCCTGAGCCGCCAGCCGGACACTTCCCCTCCCGGGCTCTGGCGGCGCAGGGTCCGGAGGCAAGGGGGCTGCCAATAGCGCTCAGGCAGCTCGGCTCTCAAACAGAGCCGAAGAGTCAGGGGAGGAGCACAACAGCCAGAGCCCAGGAGGGGAAGTGCCCGGCCGGGGGCGCAGGGTCCGGAGGCATAGGGGCTGCCCGAAGCCCAAGCGCTACCGGCTTCACGGTTTGCCGGGCAGCCTCCAGACTCTGCACCCCCAGCTGGGCACTTCCCCTCCCGGGCTCCAGCTGCGCTGGGGAAGCGCCGGCCGGGTGGGCAGGGTCTGGGGGCTGCCCAGCAAACCGTGAATCCGGTAGCGCTCGGGCAGCCCTTTTCGTGTGGCTGGGAGGGAGGGAAGTTAGGGTGGGGACTTCGGGGAAGGGGCGGAGTTGGGGCGGGGCCGGGGGTGGGAAAGGGGCGGGGCCAGGGCCCGTGGAGTGTCCTCTTTTTTTAATTTTTTAAATATGGTAACCCTAGTCAGAGATTACTTTGAACAGTACAACACCATACAGTACAACTGACCAAATGATCAGTTTTCAGAATGGAGAGAGGTAAATAGTGGTGTCCCCCAGTGGTCTGTACTGGGACCGGTTCTATTCAACATATTTATAAATGATCTGGAAAAAGGAGTAAATAGTGAGGTGGCAAAATTTGCAGATGATACAAAACTACTCAAGATAGTTAAGTCCCAAGCAGACTATGAAGAACTTCAAAAGGATCTCACAAAACTTGGTGACTGGCAACAAAATGGCAGATGAAATTCAGTGTTGATAAATGCAAAGTAATGCACATTGGAAAGCATAATCCCAACTATTCATATAAACTGCTGAGGTCTAAATTAGCTGTTACTACTCAAGAAAGAGATCTTGAAGTCATTGTGGATAGTTCTCTGAAATCATCCACTCAATTTGCAGCGGCAGTCAAAAAAGCAAACAGAACGTTAAGAAAGGGATAGATAATAGGACAGAAAATATCATATTGCCTCTATTTAAATCCATGGTACGCCCACATCTTGAATACTGTGTGCAGATGTGATCGCCCCATCTCAAAAAATATGTTGGAAATGGAAAGGTTCAGAAAAGGGCAACAAAAAGATTAGGGGTATGGAACAGCTTCCATATGAGGAGTGATTAATAAGACTGGGACTTTTCAGCTTGGAAAAGAGACGACTAAGGGGGAATATGATTGAGGTCTATAAAATCATGATTGATGTGGAGAAAGTAAATAAGGAAGTGTTACTTACTCCTTCTCAGAACACAGGAACTAGGGGTCACCAAATGAAATGTCAGGGACAGTATACTTGGTCCTGCTAGTGAAAGCAAGGGACTGGACTCAGTGACCTTTTAAGGTCCCTTCCAGTTCTATGAGATAGGTATATCTCCATATATTAATATATATAATTAACAGGCAGCAGGTTTAAAACAAACAAAAGGAAGTATTTTTTCACACAACGCACAGTCAACCTGTGGAACTCTTTTCCAGAGGATGTTGTGAAGGCCAAGACTGTAACAGGGTTCAAAAAGAACTAGATAAGTTCATGGAGGATAGGTCCATCAATGACTATTAGCCAGGATGGCCAGGGTTGGTGACCCTAGCCTCTGTTTGCCAGAAGCTGGGAATGGGATGGGGATGAATCACTTGATGATTACCTGTTCTGTTCATTCCCTCTGGGGCACCTGGCACCGGCCACTGTCAGAAAACAGAATACTGGGCTAGATGGACCTTTGGTCTGATACAGTATGACCGTTCTTATGTTCTTACATTCTTATACAATTTATCAACACCCAACATCCAAAGTGTTACAAGATGCAGATAGGATAGAGAAAAAGATTGCTGTTTGGAGTTTGATCAGTGACTCTTGTGGAGGTTGAAATGGAAAAAACCTATGGAGTATAGGAAGAGAAAAGATAAAGATATGGGAGGGGAAAAGCATAAGTTCCAGTAGTACAATATAAAGCCCTGCTGTTGTTTGACTTAATGATGCTTTCGCCATTAACTTCAATGGGAGCCGAACTGGACCCTTAAGAATTAATTAGAGCATAATCTTCCTGTTCTCAGGCAAATTTTCATTGTCTCACCATTGACATTAATGGGATTTTCACCTGGGTAAAGACTGTAAGACTTGACAATTATGGTTTAAATCCCTTCTTCTGATCTTTTATAATTATGCACTGATTCCCTGTCCCATCCACACATTGTTCTTCTGCACATCAGGGTCTGTGTACCGGTGTTGGCAATAAAAAGATCACCTGAAATATGCAAAAAGGCACTTCCATCTGGGTGTGGTTTGGTGCCTGCATACTTCAGGATAGATATTTGGCAGGATTCCCCCCTTCTTGAACCAGACAAGTCATAACACCAACTTTGAACACTTTATAAAAATACTAAGCAACAAAGATGCAGCTTATTCCAGTGCTTTTGTGAATCTACAATATCTGGATGGCTTAATGGTATGGCACAGACCTCAAAAAAGTATAGACATCTTCTTTTGTTGATTGGCAAAGACGTTCCAGAGCTTCACGTGTTAAAAGGTGGAAAATTTGTTTCAATATTTAAAATATGGAACTACTGCTGCTTCAGAAAAATCAGTAAACACATTTCCTCCTTTACGGGTGGCAGTAAAGCCAGGCATGGCAAGTAGAAACATAAATGGAGATAATGCTTTTCCTTACATTTTCACAATCTTTTTTTAAAAAGATTGATTCAGGATAATATACGATATGTGACATAAATAAACAACATTTTCTGATGCTGAAGGAAAGACTAACTGTACCTGATACGACGGAACAATTATTCATGAAAAAGCACAACCTTGAGATGGTATTACTTACATGATGTTCGCAAGGGCAGTGACTCCTAGGGTTATCTACAGCATAAGTTAAAGCTGTCCAGAGACAACTTTGCGACTGAATCCTGTTCACCTTCCTCACACAAGAAGTTCATTGCAGTCAAAAGGACTACTCATGTGAGCAACCAGATTTGGTCTGTCTCTATAAGTGAAAGCGCTAGTGCCATGTTTGTGAATCACTGGGGCATTCTTGTTCACACATGACTTCACATTTTACTCCATTTGTGTATCCAAAAATCTAGGTGTCCTACCAATGATACCATATCAGTTAAGTTAGGAGAGCCCTGTCCCATCATTTTTTCTCATTTATCAAGACAAAAATCAGTTACACAATGACTGTAGGAATCCATCAGCAAGAGCATTACCAAGCAGCAAAGATATAAAGCCATTCCAGTCTCTAGATGCAATAAGTGACATGCAGCAACCTCTTTAGATGTGGAATTATTAGACGGGTGCATATATTTTTACATATAAGATGGGACATTCAAGAGTGCTCAGCATTGGCTTAACTGTCTTCTTCCATTGAAGTCATTGGGAGCTTTATAATTGACTTCAATAGGAGCAGAATTATGGAAGCATGGGTTGCTTTTGGAATTCCTGTTGATACAGTATATCTTCTGATTTATAGGTACCACTGTAAACTTTAACACTCAAGAACATTGTATGGATTTGAAATATGCACTGTGGGATTTCAGTTAATTAAAAATATTATTTTGTTATCTAGCATGGGGTAGAATTCTGTTTCTGCATCTTTCAGACTAAAGAGAAATTGTGCAAGCATTTTCTTCCAACCAGCTCTCTCATGTTTCAGTGAAAATTAAATTGGTGTCCTATTTTGGTGCCATGTGTGAAAGAGTAGAATAGAATGGAATTTGTTGATGGAGAATGTGGGAAAGATTGCAGTATATGTGATCTGCATGGTACTGAATTAAAGCTATGCACTGTTGCACTAGAAGCAGTATGGCATAACCTAAATGGCATGCTGCAAATGAAAAACAAATATGTGGCATGCTTTTTACTTTATTCTTGTGCTAGCTACATGCCACTAAATATTACAACCCCATCTCTTTTCTTCAGGGCTGGCTCTAGCTTTTTTGCTGCCCCAAGCAGCAAAAAAAAGCGCCGCCCCCCGAACCCCCCCAGCCGAGCGCCGCCAGAACCCCCCCAGAGCGCCGCCCCCCCGCGCCACCCCCGCCGCCGAGCGCCGGAGGCCGCCCCCCTGCGCTGAGCACCACCGGAACCCCCGAGTGCCGCATGCCGGAGCCCGCCCCCCCGTGCCGAGCGCCGCCAGAACCCCCCCCCGCGCCGAGCCCCGCGCTGCCCCCCCCCCCCCCCCCGCCGAGCGCCGCGCAGCGCCGCTGGAGCCTGCCCCCACCGAGCGCCGCCGGAACGCCCCCCCCACACACTCCCCCCGCCACCCCTTACCAGGTGCCGCCCCAAGCATGTGCTTGGGTGCCTGGTGCCGGCCCTGCTTTTTCTTCATGGCAGTAATAGTGACTTCGTGGAATGTCCAGGTAAGAAGTTACCTGATCTTTGGCCTAGTTATGGTATCTGATATTTTTACAAAATATCTAGGATAATCCATTGTAAAAAAAAAATTTGGATTAGTTCTTGTGACAGATTTTTGTTATTCCTAGCTCTGTTAAGAGATAAGCAGTATACTTTCAGGTAAGGTGTTTTGGAGATCTGTTCGCTGTCTCAAAGCCAAAACCAGGTATCCCCAGTGAACGAAATATGATTAAATATAGCCATGATTAAATATAACTTCTGGATGTTTCGGAAGTTCAGATTTGCAGAACTATGCCATGGTTCCATCTATGCAGTGGGAGCACGACTTCCTTTATATAAGGAAGAATCTGGTGAATATCATGCAGCCCTGAACACACCAGAGGTAAAATTCACCGATGTACACAGGATCAGCACAAGGCCTGCTGACTGCTTAAATCCCACTGAAGCTCTCAAAATTGATAAGAAGGCCTGGGGCTGACCCTCTGCATACTGAGTGACTTTCACTCCCAGACATTAGAATTTCCTCCTCCTCAGTTCTAATAAAAGGGTACAAATCTACAGTCAGCACCAAATATATTTTGAATTTACGACACCCAATGCAATGTGTGAAATTAAATCCTAATTGAAACTAATTATCAGGTTGGCAGGTATTTACGTAATACCAACTGTGATTTGTCCATTGTGCAACATCAAAGAACAATACAATCCATTGTCAATCTTTTTTTCCCCCATAAGACCAATTAATTGTTCAAAGGTAAGATATGAAAGGTATTTTAAAAATGTTTGCATTGGCGTACTCTCTGCCCAATTATGATCTGGCTAACAATAGAAATTACATTTGTTTTGTTATGGCAATTCCAAACCCAACTGAAATTCCTTCGCATCTGCTATTACCGTAAGTGGATCTCAGGCTCTCATCTGACTACTGTAAAACACTCCTTTTACATTGTCAGAATATGGGACCTAATTCACCACTGCATAACTCCAATTTTATACTGAGGTTATTCCGTTTATTCAGTTACCCTGGCATAAACCTGGAACAATGCAGTGGTGAATCAAACCCATAGGTTCAAATACAGGAGTTGTCCTGTTGGCTTCAAGGAGGCCATGGAGCATGTAAAGATTACCCATATGAATAAGGAATTGCAGGATTAAGTCCTATGTTCTTTGCTGAACTGTAGCCACTTTCAAACTGAGACCCACCAAAACAGTATTCTACAGGTATGAAGTGTACATATACACAGTATCATAGTAACTAGAGATGGGAAATATTTCCTATAAATCCATCTCCCACCTTTTAAATGCACAATATAGTTCTTAGATCAAGGACAAGATCAGACATTACTCTGATACAGTACTTGGTCTTAGCCGGTGTGCAGTCTATACTGCACCTACATGTATATATGGCTTATTTGCTGTGTGTTACAAAATATATAGGGCCATGCAGGGCAGGGATGGAGAAAACAACTAAGTTTGAATACCAATTTAGGGTCAGATACTGAAATGAGAGTGTGAGGTTGGGTGCAAAGGTAATTACCTGTCATGCCCCATGCCTGGCCCATCTAAGGACCAGGTAGATTTGCAGCCCTGCCCTGAAACAGGCACAGAGACTACTCCATCCCTTCTCCTCAGGAGCTCATAGAGCCTCAAAAGGGACTGGTGTCATGTCCTGGCCCATGTACTCCACCACAGTTCATGGATCAGGGGCTGCAAGAGGATCCCTGTGAAGGAGATTAGCAATTGGCAAGTCACCCTTGCATGTCAGGAAACTTTGGGAGTTATTCTGCCTGCCAGTGGTCCTTCTGAGGTGGTGTGACTCCATGCCACCCCTTACTCCAGGCAAGATCTAGTTTCTTAGCAAGTTAGAGAAGACCTGCAGTACTGACCATCCCTGATTTGATTTCAGTTAAACTAACCAGCATGTTAGTCTTAGAAGAGATCTAGCTCTTCTGCCACTGGTAAATGACCATATAAATTAACTGACCTAAATTATTAACAAAGTTTATTGCCTGTGTATTTAATTATTGTCCTTTTTTGTGTATGTAAAAACCAAATATAAAAACTGTTTCATCCACTCCCATTGGCTGTAACAATCAATATGCTGCATGTAAGATGTGTGTGTTGGATTGCTCGCATAAGTTTTGACCTAGGGCCAAAATTAAGCTTCAGAAAAGATTATTATTGCTTTTTTGAGATGTAACCCTACCTTTGTGCACCAGCTCAAAAATATTTGATAACCACTGTCTGCATTTGGCATGAGGACGCCAACTCAAACAGGAGCTTCGTATTTTTCACTCTTTTTTGGTAAATTCATGTTTTAACATGAAAGTTCTTTTATTTAACCACCATTCATGAATGGGTGCACTAATAACAATTATTATTATTATTGCTATTCTACATTTATGGTGCATTAGGAGATGACAGACTCTGTGGTAATGCTAATTAACACTTAGGCAGCAGGCAAAGCAGAGCATCTTCTAACAAATTATCACACAATCTGCCATGTCTTACTTTCAGTGAAGGCCATGGGCCTGATTCTCATCCTCTTTACACCACAATAAGGCCCCAATCCAGCACTAACATCCATGTTAACCAACCTCTAACTCGGAAGTGATTCCATTGAAGTCAATGGAGTGACACCACATAAAGCCTGTTTAGAATTAGGGCCAAAATGTTTTTTGTTTTGTTTTTTAATTTAAAAATTAAATTTCTCAGTAGTATACCTCAGTAAGTGCTACTTAGAGATTTTGTATTGTCTTTTTTAATTGTAAAATGAAAAATTTAAAGGAATTTTTAACCTCATTTTTTACACTCTCCTCCTCCTCTTCTGCTTATGACCCCTCCCTAGGCAAAATCACAGGTTCCCTACCTTCCTGCTGCAACCCCAATATGTCAGTTTTATTATGTATAGACAAATTAAATTAGAATCATAGAAACATAGGGCTCGAAGGGACCTTGAGAAATCATCAAGTTCAACCCTCTGGACTGCGGCAAGACCAAACAAACCTAGGCCATCCCTGACAGGTGTTTGTCCAGTCTGTTTTTAAAAACTTCCTATGATGGGGATTCCACAGCTTCCCTTGGAAGCCTATTTCAGAGCTTAACTACCATTATAGTTAGAAAGTTTTTCGTAATATCTAACCTAAATATCCCTTGCTGCTGATTAAGTCAATTACTTCTTGTCCTACCCTCAGTGAACATGGAGAACAAGTGATCACGGTCCTCTTTATAACAGCCTTTAATATATTTGAAGACTGTTATCAGGTCCCATCCCCCCTCCCCCTACACTTTTTCTCAAGACTAAACATGTCCAGTTTTTTTTTAACTTTTCCTCACAGGTCATATTTTCTAAACCTTTTCTTATTTTTGTTGCTCTTCTTTGGACTCTCTCTCCAGTTTGTCCTCTTCTTTCCTGAAATGTGGTACCCAGAACTGAACATAGTACTCCAGCTGAGGCCTCAGCAGTGCTGAGTAGAATGGGGCAATTACCTTCCATGTCTTACATATGACACTCCTGTTAATACACCCCAGAATGATGCTTGCCTTTTTCTCAAATACATCACATTGTTGACTCATATTCAGTTTGTGATCCACTGTATCCCCCACATCCTAGAAAGTATGTCATTGAAAGATGACAAAAGATAAAATATATCAGAATATACACTGTCATATATTTACTGTATATATGTCACCAATATAGATAAAAACGCACACACTTGTATTACTTTATGGTCTGGTGATAGTGTCATTCCATTTGCTGTGTACATGGTACACATAACTTCCATGATGAAAATCCTGCTTCTGCATGAGTAGTAGCTGTCTTTGAAAAGTTGCAGTGCTACCACTAGACCTAGTTCTGTAAGGTGCTCAGTGCCTTCAATCCCCATTGACTTCAGTAGCGATTGAGGACAGTCAATACCTTATATCAAGTGCTCTGCTCCTCTCAGATGAAGGCCCTACTGTTAGAAGAATGTCTCCTCCATCACTAAATTCAGCTGTTTTCAATAAGCTAGTACCAGATTCTTCACTTTTTAGCCACTGGCTGCCAGCAAGAGAGTGTGAAGAAACATGGCCCCAGTGGAAGCTCTTGGAAGAATTGGGCCACGTTCTTTGATGCCCTATGATTCCTTGGTGCCAACAAGACTGGTACAAAGGGGTCATAGGATAGGCATAAGGCCCCCAGAGAGCATTCTCCAGGTCAGAGGAAGGATGGATCAGTTTCAGAGCAGAAGAGGACATGGCTATGGCATTCTTAGACCTGGGCAATTCTATATCCCTGCAATACTAATAGGGGCTACTGCAACAGGAGCACTACTTAGGACAGCCTTCAGATGTTCACCGGAGGCTGAATGAGACCCCAGCACCCCCTGTCCCAGAAACTGCATCAGCACAGGGATTAATCTGGTCTATTGTGACTCAGTCAGGCACAATGCTCCCATAGCCCTTTTAAAAAGGGCTCACCCTGCACAATATAACTCTTAACATTGAATTTGTTTATATAGGAGAAAAGTCGTGTGATATACTAATATTGTGCAATTCATTTTGCGGGGAAGAGGAGGATGACACTTGCTTTATTTTTTACCCCTGAGCCTGTTTTGTCTGTACATTTATAAAATAAGATAAGCCTGCCACCAAGCTGAAAAGGCTAACACTTCTAGAGGTCATAGGTTGCTTAGAAGGATAAGCTGTGGTCTGCTGATTGACTCATGAGAGTGGGGGTTTGTATTGCATCAGTCATTGCGATTTGCAAGGAAGCTGTTGTCAGTTACCCAGGCTGAACCAGTGGACTGAAATCATTTTGAGGGCTGTGTGTTTGTTGGGAGTGAGCTATGTGGAAATGAGCTTCCTTGTCTAGAATTTCCAAAAGCCCTACAGCTGTGCAATGACAGTCAATCCCTGAGCAAAAGTCAATTTTGGTGAGTGGGAGAGAAGAAGAGCAGGAAGTGGGGGGTGGGGCAGTTCAGATAAAGGCTGTTCATGGAAATCCATCCTGCCCAGGTTGTGCGTAGTTAGTATGAAGACACATTTAAAAAAAAAAAAATTAGGGAACACCTCAGGCCATAGTGTGACCTGCAGATGACTTTTGCCTTTGGAGCGGTGGAATGCAGAACAAAGCAAAGAAATGTAGCAGTAGGGGAAAAAAGACATGGGTAAAATGATCATCTTTGACTACTTCAGCCATCTTTTAGGGAGACTTTTATTGTCTCTAAATATTGTCTTATTTAAAACAAAGGTCTTGATGCTTTTGTATGACATTGGATTTCTTTTTTTCTAATCTGTCTAGAAGCACCATGCCAGTATGTTTACATATAGTGAACATGTGTATTTAGATTGTAAGCTCTTCAGGGCAGAAACTGTCTTTTCATTGTATGTTTGTACAGCGCCCAGCACAGCAGGACCCTGATCCTAATGGGGACTGGTGGCTACTACTAATACAAATATTAATAATGGTAATAATTTAGAGGCATGTTTTCAGTGGAGATGCTTTTTGTCTTCTTTTTTCTCTTATCCAATCAACTGGGGTCAGGTCCTTGTGCAAACATCAGCCATCTTTGTCTGTCTGAAATGGCACTAAGGTCCTTCTGCTACCATCTTCTTTGATGCAATCCATCCATTGCTTCCTCCCCTTTCCTTGGGGTCCCTTTCCTACCACCATCTCCTGCCATGGTATTTTCACCAGGTCCCTTTCATTCACCGTCAGCATCTGTCCAAATCAGCAAAGTCATGCTTCCTAGATTTTGTCAGACACATCATGGACTTGGACTTTCATCCTAATACTTTCATTCTGAAATATTTTTCTTCTTGTAACTTCTCTTATAGTGTGAAGACATCTCATCTCAAACACCTGTAGCCATTGAAACTGTCAGCTCTTTATCACCCATGTTTCTGTACCATACAACATTGTGGGGCACACCATTGTTCTATATGATTGGGCTTTCAGTATCAGTGGTATACACTTGACATTCACTACTCCTGGAGTTGCTTTTGCAGCTGCAATTTGCACTCTCATATTTACTCCTACAGACATTCATTTCAGGAATAAATCTGGGTATCTGCACCTCTGAGTATTTGCACTTGAAATCGGGTAGTTAAAGTTTCAGTTGCCCAGTTAGCCACAAATCAATTCAAGGTGCGCAAATGTTCTGGGTAAAAATTGCACCTGCAAAAGGAAAGTGGTCCAGATGAAAATACATCCACTGAGTATCAACCTGAGATCAAGAACATCATTTCTGGGTGATGCATCTTTCCCTTGGTTTAATGCAGTGCCTTCTGGAACTCTTGCTAGCAGAGTGTGTCCCCAGCGTGGATAATTGTCTTAATGACATTAACTTACAGAAAAAGGTTTTACCTCATTCTTGTCCTTTTCCCTGACAAGTAGAGAGAACTAGAGAAGGGCACAAGCCAAAATATGAGCTCTGAGTACATCTGAATGTTGTCAAGCTTTAGGTCTCTAGCTGGTCGTTATCTCTGTAATGGGCAAATCATTTTTTGCAAATTTGGTGAAGTCACTGAAGCAACTACTAAAACAAGTCTGACACTGAGCTGACAGGGTGTTCCAACTCAGGTGTGAGTTTGGCTTCCAACCGAGCAGGTATGATCCATCTTAGAGGGATGGAAAGACACTTTGTGGGAAAGAACTTGGGACCCTCTGTTAATGATGAGAGAATTGGAGTCCGAGGCTATACAACTCTGCTCAGATATCCCACAATTAGAAAAAGTATATAATAAAAATAAATGGAAAAAGGCATCAAAGCTACTGCCTGGAAATGAGAGAGAATTAGAAAATACAGAGGCTTTATTTTTTTCCACTGAAAATATCTGTCCTCAAATTTTGGTCATCCCCATTAGAAAATGTGAAGTTTGAGCATAACCACACTTTAAACAGCTGTTCCCTTTCACCTGAAGAGTTGTATTTCTGTACTGGTTGAAGCCATCTCTTCATAGTAATCTAGTTAAGGTTTTTTTAAGTGCTTTGGGATCTGCTGCATGAAAACCACCCTATAAATTTAAGATACTGTATCATTAAGAACAGCATTACCAGATGTTAACACTGATCCTATTGCGATAGTGTTCATAGACATAGTGGGATTATATTCTGCTTAAGATGTATTTATGCGACTCCTATCAATGCAAACAGAAAACACACACAAGAAGCAACTGTAATGTTTTTAATTTTATCTTGTGTCTACATCTTAGAGGGCCCGATCCAAATAGAAAGACTCCCTTTGACTTCAGTGGTCTGTGGATCAGGCCCTAAAAGTTTAAAGAATGCTGAAAACTGTCTCTCTCTCTCTCTCTCTCTCTCTCTATATATATATATACATATATATATATATAATATACAATGAACTGGTGAGGTAGGGTGGGATGCGGAGGGGTATTAGGAGCCAAACCATTGAGATCTAAATCTAGGACACGTTAACAAAGAAAATGACATTGTCTCTTGTCAAACTTAAGCTTCCAATTGGTGGCTTAATAAATGGCAGTAAAAGCAAAGTGAAATGGAGAGACTTAATGCTTAGCAATCGGGGGGAGGGGACAACAGGGGATGGTACAATTGAGCATCACTCACCTCACACAAAAAATTGGTTGAGAAAGAGCTCACCAAAGCCTTTTTTCCCTGAACGGATATTTATAGACTAAGGGTCTGTTCTGTCTCTCCCCATTCCTGTAGGGAAAAATGAACAGAGATGCTTTCAATCAGGCAGGCTATTTGACCAAGTTTTCTTTAAATGTTGCTTTTAGTTTTCATCGTTATAATGTGTATTTCACTAACCAGCATAAAGGACTCCACTTTAATTTGAATCACAACACTGCTCAGTTTCAAATCCTAGCGTATTTATTTCTTCTGGATTATGTGCAGTTATGCACCAGATATTTCTTTCCTTACATTTTCTTCCCGCCATGGTATACTGGCATTTGTTTAGTTTAATGAAAATCAGATGACATTACTGCTAGGAGTAACTGAGGTAATGTGTCAGGTAATTTAACTCTTACACAATATTCTCTTTCTTTAATTACTTAATAGTGGTGGGAGGTTTTTGGTTGGTGGTTAGTTTTGTACAGTTACATACATGCATCTCCTTGCTGCTTCAGATTTGTAAAGAGTGAATCAAGTTAACTTTTTAATTTGTTATGAAGTGAACTAAGACACGGTTTGCATAAATATCAGTGGACTGAAGTTGTTCAATCTCGTTTAATTCACTTCCTTGCTGCAATATTGGCAGTAGTTTTCAATGACTCATCCGCTATAATATATTAACCAAAGACAACACAATTCTTCCATTTCAGAATGCCTGGCCATTAGTGGCTTGGATGTTTGATTATTGCTGTTTATTATTATTATTTATTTATTTATTCTTTCATGTGTTTTCTAATTAAGGGCCAAGGGTTTGCTCCTGCAAAGCACTCCCACTAAAATTGTTGGGACTGTTCACTTACTTGCATGTGCTTTGCTGGATCGGGGCCAGAGTACTCAGCATGTGGCAGGATCGAGACCCAAATCCTGTTCACTTGTCTCATTCATTACTGGCATTTTGTCAGTCTACACAGTGCAAAAATGGTATTTTATCATTCTGCACATAGGAACAGAAAATAATAAATCTAGATGGTCTAGATAATACTTAGTCCTGCCTCAGTGCCAGGGACTGGACTAGATGACCTATCGAGGTCGCTTCCAGTTCTGTGTTTCTACGATTCTGTCCTTGGATTGTGTTTATTTCAGGATTGTTCTCTACTTCTTTGGAACTATTGTGAATAAGTGCATAATAGCGGGGAGTTTCAGTTTAGCATCTCTTATTGTTAACCATGTGGTATGGTACACGTGCTGCTATGGAAAAACATTTGCTGGGGTTAATCAAGATATCCTGAAGGTGAAAGAGCCCAAGATTTATTAGAATTTACCCTTACTCTAAACTGGAATGATAAAGAGACTATAGAGTCCCTATACGGAATACAGGTTAATCTAGGATATATAGCTTTAGTGTTTTTTTAAAAAATGACTTTTTATTGTTTTGGGGGGGGCTTCAATCAGGCTTTAGGAGCAACAGTTTGAGACGAACACAAATCTGTCACATTTAAAAAAAAAAAAACAATTTTAGCCTAGTTCCCAGTTCTTCTTGTGCTGACATTCTACAACCTGATTTTCAGAAAGGACTGTCACCATCAATTTTTCTGTTTTAAAGGACTTTAATTCTTTCAGCATGTTCATATGGTTTTATAAAGCCCCAGATACATGGCAAATCCCCTTGGTGTTGTAAGACAAGATTGCTGTTAAAAAATGTTTAGGCTTAGTCAGCTTCTTCTCACCACTGAACTCATGAGGGACTCTAGGAAATGGTGTTTATACTAAGCTTAAATTGATAGGGCAAGTTTAATGCAATCAGGTCAAAGGTACAACTGCTTAGCTAGTCTCATCAACCACTCAGGTTTCAGCATCAGTTTATAAGTAAAGGCCTGTAATGATAACATCTGGCTGTAGCGCATGGGCTGCATTTTGTGTGCTGTGATTGAATGTAATTTAATGGTGGGGAGGAGCAACTTTAGGGGCAGCTTCATTCCTGAATTATGATTCCAGATAGATAAACTAGGACTGACAGACTTTGATCAAAATCTTGGTTGTGTTATCAATTCATTTGATGAAGAGCCTTTTTTCGGCACACCCCAGGACCAAGATGTCCTTGCAGAGTGGAAGAGTACAGTCAGTTACAAGGGCTTTGTGTGAGCAAAGCCAGATCTAGGCTAAGATTTGTCCTCATTCAAGGTTCTCTTTTTAGTTTTTATTGTTCAAACTGAGTTTCACAGGTATTGGTTCAGGCATTATCCTCAGTATGCACCAGGCAACCAGGGCTAATATGAGGAAATATGCTAGACTAGGGTGATCAGATGTCCCGATTTTATAGGGACAGTCCTGATTTTTTGGGTCTTTTTCTTATATAGGCTCCTATTACCCCCACCCCCACCCCCGTTCCGATTTTTCACACTTGCTGTCTGGTCACCCTATGCTAGACTGAGCAGTTTGTTAGGCTCCTGTCCTAATATAAGGATGGCATAAAGACTGATAAGATAGGTCCTGTCTCCTAATGCCATGCAAATTTGTTTATGCCAACCCGAAGTTAAAGGGATTCTGCCAAACAGTGTAGGCCCAAAAATATAACTTTCTTAAGAGAAGGTACATTTCTGACAGGTCTTAGAATTTTTTATTTTAGATGGGGCTGGTTGTGCTTCCTATTACTAAAGTTGCCCAACACTTTCCATTATATAACCCTATTTTCAGTTGCTTATAATTTTGCAAAACTTTAACCATTTGGGTTGAAATTTTCTATGCTGAGTATACACCCATGCTGAAGTATTTTAGAAAATTTCAGCCAAAACACTTCAGCCATTTCTGAGAATGAGGCTATAAATAAAAAAATGTTATTTTGACCATGTTCAAAATTTCGGGCGACTTTTTCTTTGAACATCTCCATGAATGTTACTTTAAAACAGGGAATTGAAATTTGGCAAGAGCTGGCCTTTGTGTCAGAGATGTGAGTTTCACCATTCTTGAGACAATACATCCAAATTTGGCCAAGTTACAAGCTTTTGAAAAATCGCAGTTTGCACTTGATCAGTAGAGACTTCGTCGATTGTAACAACTAAAATCTCAGAAGATTCCGTCCTGACTGAGTATATCCCAGCCTTTCACAGTTCCTACAGTGCTGACTAGATTGCTCATGCACCACCCCCACAGAGCAACTGAGCATGATCCATCCCCTCACAGTGCCTCCCTGTGAGTGGAGCATGCATGCCTCGTCCCCAGAGAACACTTCAGTGTGGTCTAGCCCAGGGCTAAAGGGATGAAGCTGAATTTTCCCTATAATTAATGCTGCAGGCTGGGGTGGAGTCAGGCACTGGAACTCAGAGCAGGGAACCTCTCTCTCCTGTGCTATCGATGACCTGCATCTGAGGACAAAAATGGATTGGGGAGAGTGAAAGGAATAGATTGGGAAAAGGAATTTGGTGAAACTGTGGGACTGAAGAGGGTGCAGAGAAACTGGGACTGGCTGGGTAAGAAGACTGAGACTAGGAACTAATGTGGTGGAAATGAGGGTGAAGGGGGAGGGGACACAGATCTGACAAGGAGCTGGGTGTGTGGGCAGAACTGGAACTTGCTGGGCAAAGAGCATGGGACAAGGAGCCAGGTCAGGAGGACTGAGGCAAGAAGCCGGGGAGAGAGTGTGAAGAGCCTGAGATTGGATGAGGAGTCCAGGGAGAGAGACTAGGGCAAGGAACCAGGGGATGGAGGAGGAGGAGGACAAATCAAATGAGGTGCTTGGAGGAGAAAACTGGGACTGGCTGGGCAAGGAGATTGGGTGTGGGAAAGGAAAAAGTCTGGGAGCTGATGGATGATTGAGACTCAGGCAATGAGACTAGGGGCAGGTCTTCACTACAGTGGGGGTCGATTTAAGATACGCAAATTCAGCTACGCGAATAGCGTAGCTGAATTCGACCTATCGGAGCCGACTTACCCCGCTGTGAGGACGGCGGCAAAATCGACCTCCGCGGCTCCTCGTCAACGGCGCTTACTCCCACCTCCGCTGGTGGAGTAAGAGCGTCGATTCGGGGATCGATTGTCGCGTCCCGACACAACGCGATAATTTGATCCCCGAGAGATCGATTTCTACCCGCCGATTCAGGCGGGTAATGTAGACCTAGCCTAGGACTAGCTGGGGAAGGAGACCGGGATGAGAAGCCTGAGAAGTGGAGACTGGGTCTGGGTTGAAAAGGAGAATGGTACTGGGACCAGAAGCCAGGGTTGGGGAGAAAACAGGACTGGGACCAGATGGGATGTTAGGGATGAGGCAGAATGGGTCAGGCTTCAGGGAAGCAGGCAGAAGAGTCTCTGTCCACTAGAGCACACACCCCTCCATAGCATGGAATGAAACCCAAGATTCCTGAATCTCACCATTCCTCTGCCATCAGCAAATCTCATCTCTCTCTTGAATGATGTTCCACATAGGAGATGACAACCTATTACTGCTATCAGTTATTCCATTAATTCAAGAGGCAGAGGACTGTGCAGTGGATCTAAAGGTTTCAGCCATGCCACTGACCCATTGGGTTGTCAATATGATGCCACATCACAGCATTTCTGTTTTTTCAGTGTCCTTTTTTTTAATATAAAAAATTACATACCAAAAAATTACTTTAAAAGAACATTATTACGGTCACCCAGGCAAACTTAATTCTGACATTTCCTCTCTTGTGAGTACTTGACTTTGCAAGCTTAATGTTCTTTTAAATGTGAGTGGTTTGTTTTGGGGGGGTGGGTTAAGTGTAGTACACACACACTTTTCAAGAAGGTACAAATTGACATGCAGGCGCAGTGTCTTTCTGAATTTCAGCACATTCATATGCTCCCCTTAGTCTGTGTGTGCAAGTCTTTCACATACAACAGATTTTTGCCGCAGATTGAAAGCACTTGTTTTGGTTGTTAAAGTCAAGAGATCTGTATCTACCATCTAAGATCCTTTTCTGTGCTTAACGGTGTCCAGGCCAGATTGGGTTCCTCTTTAGCAAATATGCTACAAAGGAAACGGCTTATTTCAGGACTCTTCCAGGTTATGCCTTGAACATCCAAGGTGACTATAAAACAGGCATTTTTAGCTGACTGGTATATTTTCATTGACATATGGGTAGTGATGGCGGTAGATGACAATTTCTTATCCAGCCACTTGAAGAGAGTGAAAGGAATAGATTGGGACAAGGAATTTGGTGAAACTGTGGGACTGGAGAGGGTGGAGAGAAACTGGAACTAGGAACTAGTGGCTATGCTGGAGGTCAGTCTACTTTACAGGATCAAATGGTCCCTTCTGGCCATAAAAAATCTTTTAAATCTAATATGTTGCATATGTGACTATTTTAAAGAACCCTTACAGAACAATGTTTGTTTCACTTTACAATTTAAAATCAAGTCAGCATTAACACATTATACTAGGATTGTGTTGTTATGCTCTTTTAAAAAATGATCAGGAGATTCCAGGGATAAGTATGGATTTACTCTTCTATAATCATTTTCACGAACTTCTTGTAGATGGTAAGACATGCTGTTCTTTGTGGCTGGATGAACCACTAGGTACAATAGGTCACTGTTTAGGGCTCCTGGTTCTAGGGTCAGATACACCTTGGGCCTGGAAAGCACAAGAAGCATATTGCCTCCAATGAGGCAGTTTGGTTCTCAAGGGGCTACTGAATCAGACTGGCACCGCCTGACCACCACAGCCAAGATCTGTGCACTACCCCAGACCCAGTGCCGCTGCTGTTGTTCCTGCGGGCCAAAGGGAAGAGGGGATCCTGGCTCACACAGCTGTCACTGCCACTCACTGCCACCACCTAAAAAGAGGGCTCTGAACATCACCCCTCAAAGTCTACGTAGGTGGGTGAGGACATTAGGAGGTGGAACTGAAAGGGCCCTGTGTAGCCACATACTGAACATTCTTAGGACACTGAATTGCCTTCATTCAACCTTGATGCTCTTGAAATCTTATGAGACACAAGGTGTGTGTGTGTGTGTGTGTGTGTGTGTGTGTGTGTGTCCGGTAGCATTTGCATGTGGATTGTTCTCATATTTGTTTGAGGGTGCTAAGTATGTATGCTAAGTAAGTATTCCAATGCAGTTTTATTAATCAGCATATATGGAATGTGGGGGGTCTGTGAAAATAGTCAAATAATTGGTACTTTTCATCTGAAGATCTCAGTGTGCTTTTCAAACATTCATTAAGTAAACTTCACAATATGCCTGTGATGTCAATACCGTTATATCACTATTTTACAGAAGGGAAAAGCAAGGGTCAGAGAAGTTAGACAACTTGCCCAAGGTCACGTGCAAGTCAGTGGTAGAAGCAGACTCCTACTTCTTTGCTCCAATCATTAGGCTACTCTCCCCCACTTCTTGTTTGTGATTTACATCCTAGTGTAAGACGAGCTATCATTCATGATCTGGGATAGAATTTCCACCTCTGCTATTTTTGTAAGCTTGAAATATATGGTTTTTATGTTTGTAATTACAGATCTTCTAATAAAATACTTACTAATTGCACAGTAAATGGTCAGCCAAGGGTTGGCTCATATTTTTTCCACTTCTTTTGGATTGCCTCGATTGTTTTTCAGTGCCGAGATTAGCCCATTTATGTTCCTTCTCTTCCAGATGGGATGGGACCCTTTTAAACAATAATGATTATACATCATACTGCTATAAGTATAAACTGCCTTTGAACATATTAGCAAAAGCTAAACTACCAACTGTTAATTCAATGAATCATACTCTGCACAGGAGTGTTTTATATATATATGAAAATCCAACTGTATATGTATATGGAGGGCGTATATTTATACACCACATGTGTAAGATATAAATGATCCCAATGAATCCTGCTGAAGTAAATTATGTTACTACCCTAGTTAGAAGTATTTTAACATTCGTTTCTAAATGTTTTTGTTATACTGTAGATTGGATGTCGGCAAGATAAAGGAACCTGTACTCTTAACTGCAACCTCTGCACTACAGTGCAACTCTGTGGGGATGTTCAAAATTAAACATTTGGTTTAAGCATTAAACATTAAAGTTTTCCTTTTAATTCTGAGGCCTGTGTTAAAGCAGAGTGGGAAATGGTTTACAGTATCTCCCAGTGGGGGCTTCCACACTGATATTGTCAGAAATTACATAATTTTCATTTCTTTTTGTAAGATTATCACCAACAATATAAGGCTTACAAATTCCAAGTGTAATTACAAAAATATATTTTCAAGTGTGTATAGTGTGTTCCTGGTAATAGGTGCACCTTACCTTTAAAACATAGATTTATGGGGGGGGGAGGGGAGTTGCCTTTAAGAGTAGGGAACTTTTTTTAATGAGTGGCTTACTCAGTGGAAGCTCCCACTGCCACCATTCATTCATACTAGACATAATAGATATCAAAAGACCTATCACCAAAGGATGTTATTGCCTCCTCATTCACCTGCACTGCTAGCAGAGTTGCTAGCTGCTTTGCAGCAGACGGTCTACAATGTGCACCACGCTACTGGCACTATGTAGGTGGGAACCTATTCCTCTGGTCTCCCTGCTAGCTCCTTTACTACTTTCTGCACTCTGAGTATCTCTTGCCATACATTGGAACAAGAAGAGGAGACAGATTCCATACCTGATTTGCCCCCAACAATATTTGGCCCCATCCTCATGACTTTAATACTTTGGTATGTTGAGGGAAGGTTGTCAACCTGACCAGATCCCCGTATGTAGAGGCGGTGTGACGAGACTCCTCGAGGGAAGAGTGGGGAGGGAAAGAAACCATATAGCAGATGAGAGAAAGGGAAATTCCAAGGTGAGAGGGAGGGTGGAAAATACCCCAGTGACTACAAAAGGGAGGTGACTCTGAAGGGAAAAGAAAGTCAGTGCACCCCAGTGGGAGGAAGAGAATAGAGAAGTAAGAGATTGTGAATAGTGCAAACACCAGGGGTGGGAAAGAGGGAGAGAGGTAGGAAAAAAGGCAAAGAGGGAGAGATATAGATGGGGAAGGGGCAGAAGGAAAAGAGCCAGGTATGCAAAGAAGGAAAGAAAAAAGCTGAATGAAGATAAGGAGAGATCACGCCTTAAGAAAGGAAAGGAGTAGTAAGTAAGGTTTTAATTTTTTGTGGGGTTCAGTGAAAAGTTTGGTACTGGAGTGGAATGTAATCTAATGTAAAAAAAACCCCATACAGCATGTTTGATTTTATACAATAAATTAGGGGGCATGGTTCTAAAGAACAAAATGGAGTTTGGGAGACCTGGCTCAACATGTGGGATGGCTATCGGAGACCATATAAGAGATAGAAGATAACTTGTTCTGGTTTAATATGATGTTTACTGTATGGATTCTAGCTTATATTGACCTATAGATAGAATGGCCAAAATCCTCTGCTGTAGGTGGAAGTGTACCCCACAACTGGCGAGGAGGAGTGCAAAGGTGAATTTAAACCATCTTTACATTCCCCTGACTCTGAGATAGCCATGTGTCTGAAGGCTGCTCTAACTTATGCACAGCTTCCAAGGGCCCCAGAGACCCTTGGAATGCAGGAGAGTTCTGGGAACACTTCTCCATGTGCCATTCTGCTGGCTCTGCTGCACTGGTGGATCCACTTTCATTGGGGTGATTCTCCCATGGCCAGCAACATTAGCTTTGCGTACCCTGAACCCTGGGTAGAATCTGGGCTCGTGTTTTTATATATCTCTATATGTATTATAGGAAATATGGAAAGGTATTTGGGATCCCGTTGGTTTGGGTGCAGTCTTACTGAATGATATTTATAAACCAACCATGCTTTACTAATGGCAAATTATTCTCACGTATTCTAATTTTAATAGACAAGTCATGTGAGTAAAGTTATTCATGTGCAAAAGTGTTCACAGGATTCAGTCCAAAGTCAGTAGTAACTCCAACCCACTGAACATGACACTGGAAATGTACTGTTTATCACCCCAATTTGGCAACATACTAATGTCCATGCCAACTAGTTGTGATGTCGCAGAGGGTTATGACTTTGCATGTAAAATAAGCAACAGGAGATGAACTTTTAAGAACCTCAGAATTGCCATATTTCAGAGTAGCAGCCGTGTTAGTCTGTATCCGCAAAAAGAAGAACAGGAGTACTTGTGGCACCTTAGAGACTAACAAATTTATTAGAGCATAAGCTTTCGTGGACTACAGCCCACTTCTTCGGATGCATATAGATATGTTCCATTCTATATGCATCCGAAGAAGTGGGCTGTAGTCCACGAAAGCTTATGCTCTAATAAATTTGTTAGTCTCTAAGGTGCCACAAGTACTCCTGTTCTTCTTTTTGAGAATTGCCATAGCAGATCAGACAAGTGCTCTGGCTAGTTCAGTGCAAGAAATCCAATAGTAAGCAATACCTCTTTTCAGGATTGGGCCCATTTATCAATAGCGGAAGCTGTCTCTCAACCAGTCATGCAAAATGCTAAAAGCTAAACCCCAAAGTGTGTTTTATTTTTATAATTTATTTATACTTGTGGAAAGATGTTGATGTAGTGAGCCAGGAGCACCCAAAATTTGTTCAATCCTTATTATATTAAAAAAAAAAACAGAATTCAACACCATTAGTCCTTTAGAACACTAAAACTTACATTAGGGAAATTGCAGTATTTTGAGTGATTACTGTAGAATATTTAGTAGTAGTAATAAGGGAATTGCGGATTGCTTTGACAGTTTAACAGAAGCCTGAGGGCAACTGCACCTAATTTGCATTAAATGGAACACATTGCAGCCATCCTCATTCTTAATACAAAGGTGTGTCCCGTATAGAAACTACAAGTGCCAACATGCAATGATCTAGTTTAATCCAAACTGACAGGTCAGGAACTGTGTAATCTTTGCAGTCTGCACCTCCCTGTTAAAGATGAGGCTGACTGCAAGCCTACTGCTGTTATACTCCACTAATCAAGCAGTTGAAAACAAAAAATGTGCAGCCAATATAGTTAACTTTCCTCTCACACAGGGTCAAAAGGAGAAGTCGCTCATTGTCACTCTCCTTTCATAGTTGATGCTTTAGACCATTTCAGTCATTGATGTTTAATATGACAAATAAAAGGGGGAAATGACGGTCATAGCAGCATATTGACCTCTAGGGGTTATTTTATGTGCTAAGATGTTGAAATTGCTACCCATCATCGTCAAACAAGACTATGTTAAACAGACATTAAATAAACATTAAAAACTCATAGCAACCTTTTTCATGTACCAAATGAGCAAGTAATTTAACGCTACTATTTAGTTATGAGCAGATAGGTGTGTATATGTATGTACAGCTGTATTTTCAAAGTTTAATTTATGATGTATTCAAGAAATCAAATTAAGGAGTAAAAAGAATGACTCTTGAGAAAATTGTCTTTGTTTCATATACACTTGTTTTTCACTCTGCTCATCATAAATAGATGAGGTTTCAACTCTGTATAGAGCTACTTGTAAAAAGCAATATTTGTAATTTTAAACTATTGGAACTTCAGCTCAAGAACATTAATCTCCTCTTGGTACAAATTACTGTGTAAATATTCCATGAAATCATTTAGTATTGTACACTAAGGCTTTTGAGTTGTTGATACCCTGAGAAAGATATACATCTAACACTTACAAGTACTTTAAATCACTTCAGCATAATTCATTAGCTAATGAACATTGAATACAGGCTATTCATTTTCATTATATATGCAGCTTATGTTCAGCCAACCTGAAAAGTGAAATAGAAATATGTTAAAACAGGCTTGTATCATTCTACTGCCTTGATTACATTTATTTGTATGACTGTACCCTCATAACAGAGGGTGTAATTTGCCTTCACTCTTCTTATTAATGTAGAACATGGAATTGGGGGGTTAGAATTTTTCATTCCAGTGAAAGTACAAAAGCTACAGTAAACTTTTTTAAATACAACAATAATGGAATAAGTGTAAGCATTGCTTTTTACAGAGAACTTTATGAAAATCAAACTTTTCCACAAATTGTCTTTTAATATAATTTTAAGATGACTTTTTTGGGAGGAAGAAGGGTGACTTTTAGAGCTTACGAAACTATGGAACTAATAAGACTGGCTACTATATATCAAGGCATCTTGAAGTCTTATCCCTGGCATGCTTCTCTGTAAAATTCAGTCAGTGTTTTTTAATCGAACCATATTTTTTCACTCTGGTTCTTTAATTTAACATGGATCTCAAACATGCCTGATTGTGGGATGGTTTGGTAATTGTGACAAACATCCATTGATAAGGCAAAATTCACTAAATTCATATTCACCTTTTCATTGGACAAAGATTTCAATCCACTGACTAGCTCCTGCTGCCTTTCATATTTGTTTTAACTTGGAAATTAGAGACGTTAGTAAACTAAATTAAGTCCTTACATTCTTAACAGATCAATTTTAAAAAACTTGCCTTAGCAAATATACAGGCAGTTACTTTTATTAGGATACTTATAGTGTGTGATGAAATGAAACATTTATTCCATATCATAATGACTTGTGTCACATCTTGCTGGGTCAGAGTACCATGCCATTCAAAGTATGTGGGGTTTAACACAATAACATTGCCAAAATGTAAAAGGAAATGTTTATTTTCCTGTTCATATATAATAATTCATACTACAGTAGTAGTTCTCTGTAAGAAGAATCTGGCAAACTGAAGGTATATTCTTTTTGCACCAGAATATAACCATATTTTGATAGTAGATAAATGCAATTGTATTTAAGTGATATACCATAGCTGTCTTTCAAATTTAATTTATATTTTAGACATATATCTGACAGTATTTTAGCATATTATACAAGTGGCTATAACTATCTAAAACAATTGAAGATATACTACTGCCAATTGGCATCATAGGATACAGCCACACTGCAACAACAAAGTGTTTTCTTAACTCGGGTTCGCTAACCCACATTGGCTAACTTGGGTTAAAATGGCAGTGAAGACATGGCAATTCAGATTTTAACTCAGGCTAACAGCTCAAGTTCAACCCCAGGCTGCCCTATGGGTTTCAACTCGACCTGCTGACTGCTAGGCACCTTTGCAAGTAAAATATGTTTTTAAGATGGTAGGCCAAATTCCACCCTGATTGAAGCCCATTGGCTTGATTCTGCAAATGGCCAAATGTAACCATTTATAAAAAAGTTTGGAGATGGGAAGCATTTGGAATTGGATATGGAAAACTCTGAGTTAGGATGAGATCTGAAAACATTGGCTCAGTGGAATCATGATATTTAAAATACTTGACTAGATTCGCTCCTCAGTTTATGCCAGTTTCAGAGGATACAAATACTGGCGAAGGGCCATAGCTACAGAAAATCTATCAGAGAAAGAAGTTGCAGCACAAGAAAGTGGCCACAATCTCCCTTGCAAGGGGGGGACCGTATAATTCCTGCATAGCCCATAAGTGAGCAGTGCTGACTAGGAAGGGGAAATGACAGTCACCCGAGCGACTGGGAAGTGCACAGATTTAGCTCTGGCCTTCCCTCAAGAGCTTCCGCCCTCAGAACTCCCATGCATCTCTTTGGGGAATTGAAGCTGCTTTCCCATACACACACCCAGCAGGAACTCTGAAGTCAGGTGACAGTGCTAATACCATCTGCCCTTCCTTAGGTTGAATATCTGAAAGGGCTTTGCTGGCATAAGGAGGCTTAATGTACACCTCCCTCCACCAGCTTCAATTAATCTGACTCACTCTTTACTCCTCATTAAAAATAGGTTTCTTTAGAGGTTTTTTGTTTTGTTTGTTCAGTTCAGTTTTATAATGATGCAATGGTTTTAGACACCCTAAGGTGTGATTATACTGTGAGAGGTTATTTCGAGGCCAGCAACACGCCCTACATGCAACACTATCTTGTGGTATCATCACATATTACTGTTCCTTATTGCTTAAATATTTTGAGATGTACATCATGCTTTGGCAATGCATGTCAGTCTTTTGAGGCATAAGAATAAAGATTGCTAGGGCTAAACTGGATAATACAGAGCTTTACATCCCAATGGAACCAAAAATCCTTTATTCATCACACTGAAATGCAGCCACCTCGGGGGGTGGAACACAGTAGCCATATAACAACATATACTGACATTTCACAAGTGTTTAGAAAAGAAAGTTAATATGTTGTGACCTGATTTCCTGCAGATAATTTGTATAACTTCAAATGAATCCTTGTTCAAACTAAGTTTTAGGAAGAATGGCATGACTGCACACATTGGGACAGATCCTGACTCTACACTGATGCCAATAGGGATGCAAATGAAATTATACCTGCATCAAATCAGAATCAGGCCCCTACTGTTGTTAACACTGAAAGTAGGAAGATAGATTTGATTCGTTCTGTCTTATTATTTCACACAACTACTTAGCAGGGAAGGAGAACTAATAATGGACAACACCAAGAAGGCTGAGGTGTTCAATGCCTATTATGCACCAGTCTTCACTGAAAAGGTTAAATGAGAGCAGATGCTTAACACAATTGATATTAACAACAAGGAGGAAGGATCACAAGCCAGAACAGGTTTAAGAATATTTAGATAAGTTAGATGTGTTCAAGTTGGCATGGCCTGACAAAATTCACCCTAGGGTACTTAAGGAACTAGTGAAGCAATATCGGAACCATTAGCAAAGATCTTCAGGAACTCGTGGAGGATGGGTGAGGTCCCAGAGGACTGGAGAAGGACAAACATGATACCTCTCTTTAAAGGGGGAACAAAGAGAACCTAGGAAATTATAGACCAGTCAGTCTAACTTTGATACCAGGAAAGATACTGGAACAAATTATTTAAACAATCTATTTGTAAGCACATGGATGATCATAAGATGATAAATAATGACCAGCATGGGTTGGTTGAGAACAAATCTTGCCAAACCAAACTAATTTCCTTCTTTGACAGGGAGTGAAAGAATATGTTGGCGGGGGGGAGGATATACTACCCCTTTAAGGCCCAGGCTGGAGCCTACAGCCTGGGGATAATCAAGGAGACCCTGTCTGAGCTATTTAAACAAAGGAAGGGGCAGATGAGAGGAGTTAGAAACCAGGCAGGCTGTAGTGGTTGATGGTGTCTCTCTTAGGCACCAGGAGACAAGCCTAACCTGACTCTCAGACTTGAGTTTGTGGACTTTTGGGGAGCTCTTACCAGGGTCCTGATAAATAGTCTTATAATGATTCCTGTCCTGAAACCTTATTGAAAGGGAACTTGCTATTTAGCTAGTGCATGGTAGCTTCTCCTTGCCCTGGGTGGTTAAAGTGAATCTATTGCTGCTCCACTTGAGGAAATTCAGGTGGAGAATGCCTGCAGTACCACTTCAGGTCACAAGGAGGGAGTTTACTAGCATAATGGATAGGAGAAAGCAGTAGAAGTCATATAGCTTGATTTTAGTAAGGCTTTTGACACAATCCCACGTGATATTCTCATAAGCAAACTAGTGAAGTGTGGTCTAGATGAAATTTACTATAAGGTGGGTGCATAACTAGTTGAAAGAACATACTCAAAGAATAGTTATCAGTGGTTCGCTGTCAAACTGGGAGGATGTATCTAGTGGGGTTCCGCATGGGTCAGTCCTGGGCCCAGAACTATTCAGTATTTTCATTAATGACTTGGATAATAGGGGGAGGAGTACACTTATAAAATGTGGGGTGACACCAAGCTGGGAGGAGTTGCAAGCACTTTGGAGGACAGGATTGGAATCCAAAAAGACTTTGCTAAATTGGAGAATTGGTCTGAAATCAACAAGATGGAATTCAATAACAACAAATACTGTAGGAAAAATCAAATCCACAACTACAAAATGGGGATTAACTGGCTAGCCAGTAGTGTTGCTGAAAAGGATATGGATGTCATAGGGGGTCACAGATTGAACATGACCCAGCAATATGATGCAGTTGTGAAAAAGGCTAATATTCTGGGGTGTACTAATAGGAGTGTTGTATGTAAGAAATGAGAGGTAATTGTTCTGCACCACTTGGCACTGGTGAGGCCTCAGCCACAATACTGTGTCCAGTTTGGACACAGAAAAGATGTGAACAAATTGGAGAGAGTACAGAGGAGAGCCACAAAAATTATAAAAGATTTAGGAAACTTGACTTTAAAGGAAAAGTTAAAAAAAACTGGATATGTTTAGTCTTCAGAAAATAAGATCCGGGGGAGTGGGAGGGGGCTTTGAACAATCTTCAACTATGTTAAGGGCTGTAATAAAGGGCTGTGATCAATTTTTTTTCCATGTCCACCAACAGCAGGACAAGAAGTAATCAACTTAACCTGCAGGATGGGAGATTTAGGTTAGATATGAGGAAAAGCTTTCTAGCTATAAGGGTGATTAAGTACTGGAATTAAGACTGCCGAGACTCATCAAGCCCTCGGATCGCTACCCCTTCCTGCTTCTCCACGTGGGCACCAATGATACTGCCAAGAATGACCTTGAGCGGATCACTGCAGACTACGTGGCTCTGGGAAGAAGGATAAAGGAGTTTGAGGCGCAAGTGGTGTTCTCGTCCATCCTCCCTGTGCAAGGAAAAGGCCGGGGTAGAGACCGTCGAATCGTGGAAGTCAACGAATGGCTACGCAGGTGGTGTCGGAGAGAAGGCTTTGGATTCTTCGACCATGGGATGGTGTTCCAAGAAGAAGGAGTGCTAGGCAGAGACGGGCTCCACCTAACGAAGAGAGGGAAGAGCATCTTCGCCAGCAGGCTGGCTAACCTAGTGAGGAGGGCTTTAAACTAGGTTCACCGGGGGAAGGAGACCAAAGCCCTGAGGTAAGTGGGGAAATGGGATCCTGGGAGGAAGCACAAGCAGGAGAGCGCAACAGGGGAGGACTCCTGTCTCATGCTGAGAAAGAGGGACGATCGTTGAGTTATCTTAAGTGCCTATACACAAATGCAAGAAGCCTGGGAAACAAGCAGGGAGAACTGGAAGTCCTGGCACAGTCAGGGAACTATGATGTGATTGGAATAACAGAGACTTGGTGGGATAACTCACATGACTGGAGTACTGTCATGGATGGATATAAACTGTTCAGGAAGGACAGGCAGGGCAGAAAAGGTGGGGGAGTTGCGTTGTATGTAAGAGAGGAGTATGACTGCTCAGAGCTCCGGTATGATACTGCAGAAAAACCTGAGAGTCTCTGGATAAAGTTGAGAAGTGTGAGCAACAAGGGTGATGTCGTGGTTGGAGTCTGCTATAGACCACCAGACCAGGGGGATGAGGTGGACGAGGCTTTCTTCTGGCAACTAGCAGAAGTTGCTAGATCGCAGGCCCTGGTTCTCATGGGAGACTTTAATCACCCTGATATCTGCTGGGAGAGCAATACAGCGGTGCACAGGCAATCCAGGAAATTTTTGGAAAGTGTAGGGGACAATTTCCTGGTGCAAGTGCTGGAGGAACCAACTAGGGGCAAAGCTTTTCTTGACCTGCTGCTCACAAACAGGGAAGAACTAGTAGGGGAAGCAAAAGTGGATGGGAACCTGGGAGGCAGTGACCATGAGATGGTAGAGTTCAGGATCCTGACACAAGGAAGAAAGGAGAGCAGCAGAATACGGACCCTGGACTTCAGAAAAGCAGACTTTGACTCCCTCAGGGAACAGATGGGCAGGATCCCCTGGGAGAATAACATGAAGGGCAAAGGGGTCCAGGAGAGCTGGCTGTATTTTAAAGAATCCTTATTGAGGTTGCAGGAACAAACCATCCCGATGTGTAGAAAGAATAGTAAATATGGCAGGCGACCAGCTTGGCTAAACAGTGAAATCCTTGCTGATCTTAAACGCAAAAAAGAGGCTTATAAGGAGTGGAAGATTGGACAAATGACCAGGGAGGAGTATAAAAATATTGCTCAGGCGTGCAGGAGTGAAATCAGGAAGGCCAAATCACACTTGGAGTTGCAGTTAGCAAGAGATGTTAAGAGTAGCAAGAAGGGTTTCTTCAGGTATGTTAGCAACAAGAAGAAAATCAAGGAAAGTGTGGGCCCCTTACTGAATGAGGGAGGCAACCTAGTGACCGAGGATGTGGAAAAAGCTAATGTACTCAATGATTTTTTTGCCTCTGTCTTCACGCACAAGGTCAGCTCCCAGATTGCTGCACTGGGCAGTACAGCATGGGGAGAAGGTGACCAACCCTCTGTGGAGAAAGAAGTGGTTCGGGACTATTTAGAAAAACTGGACGTGCACAAGTCCATGGGGCCGGATGCGCTGCATCCGAGGGTGCTAAAGGAGTTGGCGGGTGAGATTGCAGAGCCATTAGCCATTATTTTTGAAAACTCATGGCGATCGGGGGAGGTCCCAGATGACTGGAAAAAGGCTAATGTAGTGCCCATCTTTAAAAAAGGGAAGAAGGAGGATCCGGGGAACTACAGGCCAGTCAGCCTCACCTCAGTACCTGGAAAAATCATGGAGCAGGTCCTCAAGGAATCAATTATGAAACATTTAGAGGAGAGGAAAGTGATCAGGAACAGTCAGCATGGATTCACGAAGGGGAAGTCGTGCCTGACTAACCTAATTGCCTTCTATGATGAGATAACTGGCTCTGTGGATGAGGGGAAAGCAGTGGATGTGTTATTTCTTGACTTTAGCAAAGCTTTTGATACTGTCTCCCACAGTATTCTTGCCACCAAGTTAAAGAAGTATGGGCTGGATGAATGGACTGTAAGGTGGATAGAAAGCTGGCTAGATCATCGGGCTCAACGGGTAGTGATCAATGGCTCCATGTCTAGTTGGCAGCCGGTTTCAAGTGGAGTGCCCCAAGGGTCGGTCCTGGGGCCGGTTTTGTTTAATATCTTTATTAATGATCTGGAGGATGGTGTGGACTGCACTCTCAGCAAGTTTGCAGATGACACTAAACTGGGAGGCGTGGTAGATACACTAGAGGGTAGGGATCGGATACAGAGGGACCTAGACAAATTAGAGGATTGGGCAGAAAAAAACCTGATGAGGTTCAACAAGGACAAGTGCAGAGTCCTGCACTTAGGACGGAAGAATCCCATGCACTGCTACAGACTAGGGACCGAATGGCTAGGTAGCAGTTCTGCTGAAAAGGACCTAGGAGTCACAGTGGACGAGAAGCTGGATATGAGTCAACAGTGTGCTCTTGTTGCCAAGAAGGCTAACGGCATTTTGGGCTGTATAAGTAGGGGCATTGCCAGCAGATTGAGGAACGTGATCGTTCCCCTTTATTCGACATTGGTGAGGCCTCATCTGGAATACTGTGTCCAGTTTTGGTCCCCACACTACAAGAAGGATGTGGAAAAATTGGAAAGAGTCCAGCGGAGGGCAACAAAAATGATTAGGGGTCTGGAGCACATGACTTATGAGGAGAGGCTGAGAGAACTGGGATTGTTTAGTCTCCAGAAGAGAAGAATGAGGCGGGATTTGATAGCAGCGTTCAACTACCTGAAGGGGGGTTCCAAAGAGGATGGAGCTCGGCTGTTCTCAGTGGTGGCAGATGACAGAACAAGGAGCAATGGTCTCAAGTTGCAGTGGGGGAGGTCCAGGTTGGATATCAGGAAAAACTATTTCACTAGGAGGGTGGTGAAACACTGGAATGCGTTACCTAGGGAGGTGGTGGAGTCTCCTTCCTTGGAGGTTTTTAAGGCCCGGCTTGACAAAGCCCTGGCTGGGATGATTTAGCTGGGAATTGGTCCTGCTTTGAGCAGGGGGTTGGACTAGATGACCTCTTGAGGTCCCTTCCAACTCTGATATTCTATGATTCTATGATTCTATGAATGGGTTACCAAGGGAGGTTGTGAAATCCCTATCATTGGAGGTTTTTAAGAACAGCTTAGACAGACACCTGTCAGGGATGGTGTAGGTATAATTGGTCCTGCCTGAGTGTGGAAGGACAGATTAGATGACCTCTCAAGGTTCCTCCCAGCTCTACATGTCTTTGATTCCATTATTCCCACTAGTTGCCAGCCCTGTTTAAGAGTCTTTATTCTGTGTTATTTGGAGAGTAACGTTCTGGTTTTTTCAAGGACTGCTCTGTGTGTATGATCCTTTATTATATTCTTAATTTATAGTTCTCCCATGAGCTATAACATATGCAGTGTTAGAATAGCAGTTAAAGGTATAATACAACTTGGTAGCTGTGTCATGTCAAATTGGGGGGGGGGGGTGAATGACAGTGTGATCCCATAATTACCACCAAAAAGTGATGAAATGCTCCAGTTTGTCTGAATTTTTTTCTGAATGCCCCCTCTCACATTTCAGATTTTGCCATCTTTTCAGCCAGCAGCAATGAGAAGTGGAGAAATGCCATAATTACCTAACTCCCCTAAATCTCCCTTTTGAACCACTGAAAGTGTTTTAAGCACTTTAAAAATCAGCTGACAGAAGTTTGTGAATGCTAACATGCCAATAATTAGGGGGTACAACTGACTCGATATGACCAAAAACATTTTTTAGGTCAAGGCCTAAAAAGATATGTAGCTAAATTGTCAAAATATGTATTGGTGTCTTAGCATCATGAATAATGGCAATGACTGACCAACCTCTGAAACACCTGGAGTTACTGATACCACTGCCTAGAAAAAGTACATGAGTATGTGCAGGGAATTTATGGAAAATTTCAAACTCTCTTTCATGGAGTTGGGTCACCAAATTCCAGTTATGCCTTTTAACTTTATGATGATGACTTTAGTTTAGTCAAAAAATTGAAGTAACATAATAAGTGAAGGAAGAGGGTGTCATGTTTATTAACTATATCCAGCCCCATTTAATTCTCAATTCATTCTCTAGCCTTAACCCTGGCCACATGGGCTTCCAAGTGACAAGTACTCTATTACACCCAGAATGTTTCAGATCTTAAAAGTACTGCATCTGTACACAATCACCATGTCTGGTAGAGCTCCCTACATCACAGTTATAATACTTTAAAGTCTATAAAATCTTCCATGATTATGGCAGTCCAGTGGCTTAGAGGGAGACCCTACATTTCATAGGTACAGTCCACTTCTTGTCCTCTCCAGTTTCTTTCCCTCTTGATTTCTCTCTGAGATCTCTGGCCAGTGAAGAGACAAGGGGAGGATAAGACTGAGTCAGTCATTTGGTTACATTTTTGGCCACCTTCTCAAAAGGCTCGCAGTGGCCAAAATCTGGTATTTGTGCAAATGTGCCTTGGCACTCAATATAGTACCTCAATAGTACATGTTTTACCAGGTAAATTAATACAGTTGTAGTTCAGAGGGGTATATGCTGGCTTGGAGTCATCCTGGCAATCAGGCATACCTGTTCTGGAGGCATTTTTTTATTAATTATAATTATATAACATTGGGGAGTTTGGCATTGACTGAGAAGTTGTGTACCAGCTCACTAGAATGTTGGAAAGACATTATAATATAATAATAATGGAGATATCCCATCTCCTAGAACTGGAAGGGACCTTGAAAGGTCATCGAGTCCAGCCCCCTGCCTTCACTAGCAGGACCAAGTACTGATTTTGCCCCAGATCCCCAAGTGGCCCCCTCAAGGATTGAACTCACAACCCTGGGTTTAGCAGGCCAATGCTCAAACCACTGAGCTATCCCTCCCAAAGAACGTGGATTACCCTGTCAGCCTTGAAAAAAGAAGGATTAGAGATACAGGTTGCACAATGCATCTCTGATGCCACTTAGGGGAAGGGTGAGGTTTGTGGTGAAGAGTTCGTCAAAGCACCCATGTAGACAATAGTGGAGGACTGCATTGTAAACTGAGAGACTGGGAGTCTGTTCTTACTCTGTTCTGACATTGTGGGAGCTTGATAGCACCTGCTGAATTTGAGTCTGCAAAACCGTTTTATTTATACCCTTCACCCTCCAAATCTTGCACATCTGCACACTTGGGAGTTTTTGTAACACTTGTCTTTTGGGATGAAATTTTCTATGCTTGGTCTCTGTCCAAACACAAATGTAATTACCAAGTTGAAGCAGAATCCCTTCTGTTATTGACCCTTTTTCCATTTTAAAATAGTCCAGGCATACCGTTTAGACAAAGCTAAAGAAAAAGTGGCTACAGATTGGAACTTGGTATGGACATAAGTCTTCACTGAAGCCTGGTTTGGTTTGGTTTGTGGGGAGGAGGAATTGGTTTTGAACCATTTGGGAAATCCATTTTGATCATGTGTAGCAGAAATAGCCTTATCTGGAACAATGCAGATTTGCAAATTAAGAACAGATCTATAATTTGGAGGAACTGGCTGAGCATGGTATCATGGATTTCTCAATTAGTCCATCATGAGGACTTTGTCCCTTTTCTAATACTAAAGGAACATTACGACCTGCCATCCGCAGTGGAGTGGCAGTACTTACAAATAAGACACTTGCTAACTTATCAGTTTGTGCCAGAGGCCCCAGAACTATTGGGAACCTTAGAAATGCTTCATGAACTCCCCAGGCCTGTGTCCATAGGTGCCAGCTTCCTCATTTCCCCAGGGGTGCTCAATCCCCACTCTGTCCCAGGCCCCGTCCCCACTCCACCCCTTCCCCCAAGGCCCCACCCTGCCGTCTCCCACCCCGCCTCTTCCCACCCCTGCTCTGCCTCTTCCCTCCACCCTTTCCTACCCCCTTCCCCAGACGTGCCCACTCTCACTCCGGCCCCACCCCTCAGCACCTCCTGTACACCATGGAACAGCTGATCTGTGAAAGGCGGGAGGCGCTGGGAAGGAGGGTGAGGAGCTGATCAGTGGGGCCATAGGCAGGCAGAAGATGCTAGGGAGAAGGGGAGGAGCTTATCCATGGGGCTGCCAGTGGGTACTGAACACCCACTTTTTTTTTCTGTGGGTGCTCCAATCCTGGAGCACCCACGAACTCGACACCTATGCCGGTGTCCACCGTGTACACTTTACTAATGAAAATTAACTCCATTGGTCTGGAGTTCTTTGTGAAGGCAATTTATCACAGCCCTTAAAAAAATCCCAGTGGCAGAGCATATTATGGAATGTTAAAAATGCTTCTGTTGATTTCAGGCTCCACTTGATACGACAAAAGATTTTATTGAAAATGTATTGGATGCCACCGAGGTTTCACAGACTAAAGCCCTTATCCTTGGATATTTGTTGGCGCCATCCCAAAGAAAAAGGAACCCTGATGCATATGCTGTGGGACTGTCCCACAGTCAGGCAGCTGTGGAAAGAGGTGAAAATAGTGCTTGACTTGAGCAACCAAACCTCAGCCAAAAATTATATCCCAGGTGATATACCTGCTAAGCTGGGTTTAATTCCACCATAAAGATTTTGGGCTACAATGATCACTGAGCGCATGATTTTACAAAAATGGAAGAGTAGGCTTATGTCCAGAATAGAGCAGTGTTACTCGGACATGTCTACGTTAGCAGCTTATCACTGTACAGAGCAATTGTATGAATTTGAAGAAATTTGGACGCTGTTTCTAGATACATTTGGTTAAAAAATGTTGAGATAGCTCAAATAATGCCAGACCTCCATTCCACCTAACCTTTTCCGCTTTTTCTCTCCCTCTCACCTCACCCCACTGGCCTGCTCTTGTATGTCTTCTCCTTTTATGTTACTGTTACCCCCACCCAAACATGTAATGTCTGTGTAAGTACTTGTCTTGCAGCTTTGACAAGTTGTAAAATTGCACAGTTGCATAACTCAGTTGATGATCCCGTGAAACGTATGGTATTTGGAAACATACACAAGATGTAAGTTATTTACCATTTTGTACTTTTCATTGGCTGTTTCTTTATTAAAATAAATAAGAAATTAATCACACAAAAAAGAAATAGCCTTAAGCCCCAGCTCACTGCAACACACAAACACTGCATCTCTGTGCACAATTTATGTCAATTCGGAGTCTGTTGATTTCAGCGGGCTTTTAATCAGCCCCCTAGTTAGGAACACACTTGTTGGGTGAAAGAAATTACAAGCTCTGCTGGCAAAGCTGGGTACATTGGTTACCTCTAGTCTCCACTGTTGGGGTTTCCTTCTGTGTCGCAGAATTTTTGCCACATTAGTATTTTACCAAAATGTACGATAACCTTTGAGGAGAATCCATTATAATAATTGCTTTCAGTAGCACGTTTTCCAGTGACGTTAAACTGCTGTAAAACTCATATTTCCACTGCATATTCTAGTGGCTAGCCCTTGAGTTTTACTCCCGGGTCTGACGCTGACTTACTATACATATTCGGAAGAGTCAATTAACCTTTCTCTGTGTCCGTGTTGCTTGGAAATTATCTGATGAATGGTACTATGTAAATGCAAGGAATTATATTATTAATATTATTATTTAGTATTAGAACTTGTAATTTTATATTCTTGAATTGATTGTTGTGGACGAGCTTTTTATCATAAAAGGAAATAGGATAGTATGTTTGTCTGAAGGGGGAAGGGTAATGAGTCAGAAATTAAGTGGTTATCAAATACCCTTTCCTGGCAATTACAAATAGAACTATTTGTTTACATTACAGTGGTGGTGTTTTAGTAATTTTCCTGGTGATAGTATTGAATCAGTGATCCTGGTATCATTCCTCACACTTACCACTGCTAATAATAATTATTGCATAAATAACTATTTATAAATACTCCAGGTCTGTTTAAACCCACAGTTAACATCAGTATCCTGCTTGAAAGCATTCCAAACTTAGCCAGTGTCATAAAACAATAGAAAAAATTGACATTTTTATTGTGGACGCAAGTTACAATTGAGCAGTAATCTGGTGGATCATCTGTTTTTTATGATCCATGATGAGAAATGTAGCTGTCATATAAAGAATAGATTTCCCATCATAAAACCTCCGTATCTAATTTCAGCACCAGACTGAGCGCTGCCTCGGTTGCTCATTCTACTAGTAAACACTGTTGGAGGAGTGAGTTCCCCTTCTGCTTCCCCTCCCTCCATTCATCTACACATTTTGGCAACAAGTGTTTTAATGGAGCCTACCTTCCTCAGGCAACTGTTGTTATCAGCGGTCCCCACTGGGTAGCTGGCGCTGCTGAAGATTGCCCATGAAGAAGTCTCTCTAAAATAGTGGAGTAGGATATTATTTCTGTCAGTATTCTGTGAAGAAGTTTCTCTTCAGGGAGTTACGTCCACTAAGTATCATCCACGGTGGAGCAAACAGAATCAGGTGGCTAGTGCCATCAAAGGATCCCCTGTCAAGCTGCAAGCGTCTCAGTTTGAGCTGAACTCAGAGCGTTTCATGTGAGAAAACTGTATGCATGTTGTGTATTAGGATCAAAACACAAAGTTACTATAAACTGGAACAGCTCATTCATGATCTTTGAGATTTTTGGTATAAATTTCATTGGCGCAAATAGGAAAGAAAATTAAACATGTAACCTGATGATTGAGCAAAGGTACAAATTCTGCTTTCAGAGTCACACTGCAGATCTCCTGTATTTGGAATAGGCTGCACGGTTTGCAGTGCTGACAGACACCACTACCCGTAATGTTTGATTTGCCATTGTTCTGCTGTCCTTCAAAGGTTGTGGCTCTCGGGTCCACATGTCTTTGGTATTTATGATAGGGAATCAGAAGGGGGGCTGTTTAAGCTAAACGTGGGTGATTTTCACAAAAAGAATAAATTATTCCTTTGCTACTGTCTGAAAAGGGCAGATCTGGAGCCAATTTAGTGAGCATAAGTTACAATTGACTTTGGAAGCAATAACTTCTGCTCTAGAGCTTTCTCAGATGGATAGCCAAGGAACTGTCTGGCTGCAAGTGTTTTTACACATCTTTCAGCTAAATCAGAAATCCAAGTGCAAAATCTAGTACTTAGAGACATCTTGTAGATTTGTGACCCTCCCAGAAGGACTTGGGACCATCAACCAACGAATGGTTCACACTGATAAATATAGTATACATAGATTTTTCATCTGTGGCAGATACAGTAGCCTTCATTTTAATATTTACTGATCTTAAATAATAAATCCAAATATAATTTACCCCAATCCTTCCAAGTGAGGAACTATTTCCACTGGCAAGCTGATTAATAGAAGAATCCAAGTTAATGATACACCTGCTACACATAGAATTATAGAATATCAGGGTTGAAAGGGACCTCAGGAGGTCATCTAGTCCAACCCCCTGCTCAAAGCAGGACCAATTCCCAACTAAATCATCCCAGCTAGGGCTTTGTCAAGCCGGGCCTTAAAAACCTCCAAGGAAGGAGATTCCACCACCTCCCTAGGTAACTCATTCCAGTGTTTCACCACCCTCCTAGTGAAATAGTGTTTCCTAATATCCAACCTAGGCCTCCCCCACTGCAACTTGAGACCATTGCTCCTTGTTCTGTCATCTGCCACCACTGAGAACAGCCGAGCTCCATCCTCTTTGGAACCCCCCTTCAGGTAGTTGAAAGCAGCTACCAAATCCCCCCTCATTCTTCTCTTCTGGAGACTAAACAATCCCAGTTCCCTCAGCCTCTCCTCATAAGTCATGTGCTCTAGACCCCTAATCATTTTTGTTGCCCTCCGCTGGACTCTTTCCGGTTTTTTCACATCCTTCTTGTAGTGTGGGGCCCAAAACTGGACACAGTATTCCAGATGAGGCCTCACCAATATCGAATAAAGGCGAACGATCACGTTCCTTGATCTGCTGGCAATGCCCCTACTTATACAGCCCAAAATGCCGTTAGCCTTCTTGGCAACAAGAGCACACTGTTGACTCATATCCAGCTTCTCGTCCACTGTGGCCCCTAGGTCCTTTTCTGCAGAACTGCTACCTAGCCATTCGGTCCCTAGTCTGTAGCAGTGCATGGGATTCTTCCGTCCTAAGTGCAGGACTCTGCACTTGTCCTTGTTGAACCTCATCAGGTTTCTTTTGGCCTAATCCTCTAATTTGTCTAGGTCCCTCTGTATCCAATCCCTACCCTCTAGTGTATCTACCACGCCTCCTAGTTTAGTGTCATCTGCAAACTTGCTGAGAGTGCAGTCCACACCATCCTCCAGATCATTAATAAAGATATTAAACAAAACCGGCCCCAGGACCGACCCTTGGGGCACTCCGCTTGAAACCGGCTGCCAGCTAGACATGGAGCCATTGATCACTACCCGTTGAGCCCGACGATCTAACCAGCTTTCTATCCACCTTACAGTCCATTCATCCAGCCCATACTTCTTTAATTTGGCGGCAAGAATACTGTGGAAGACCGTATCAAAAGCTTTGCTAAAGTCAAGGAATAACACATCCACTGCTTTCCCCTCATCCACAGAGCCAGTTATCTCATCATAGAAGGCAATTAGGTTAGTCAGACACGACTTCCCCTTGGTGAATCCATGCTGACTATCCCTGATCACTTTCCTCTAATCATAATTGATTCCTTGAGGACCTGCTCCATGATTTTTCCAGGGACTGAGGTGAGGCTGACTGGCCTGTAGTTCCCTGGATCCTCCTTCTTCCCTTTTTTAAAGATGGGCACTACATTAGCCTTTTTCCAGTCATCCAGGACCTCCCCCGATCGCCATGAGTTTTCAAAGATGATGGCCAATGGCTTCACAATCACATCCGCCAACTCCTTTAGCACCCTCGGATGCAGCGCATCCGGCCCCATGGATTTGTGCTCATCCAGTTTTTCTAAATAGTCCTGAACCACTTCTTTCTCCATGGAGGGCTGGTCACCTCCTCCCCATACTGTGCTGCCCAGTCCAGCAGTCTGGGAGCTGACCTTGTTTGTGAAGACAGAGGCAAAAAAAGCATTGAGTATGTTAGCTTATTCCACATCCTCTGTCACTAGGTTGCCTCCCTCATTCAGAAAGGGGCCCACACTTTCCTTGACTTTCTTCTTGTTGCTAACATACCTGAAGAAACCCTTCTTAGTTACTCTTAACATCTCTTGCTAGCTGCAACTCCAAGTGCGATTTGGCCTTCCTGATTTCACTCTTGCATGCCTGAGCAATATTTTTATACACCTCCCTGGTCATTTGTCCAATCTTCCACTTCTTGTAAGCTTCTTTTTTGCGTTTAAGGTCAGCAAGGATTTCACTGTTAAGCCAAGCTGGTCGCCTGCCATATTTACTATTCTTTCTACACATGGGGATGGTTTGTTCCTGCAACCGTAATAAGGATTCTTTAAAATACAGCCAGGTCTCCTGGATCCCTTGCCTTTCATGTTATACATACAGATAAATGACCAAGGATTCAGGATTGATATTTATGTGTGTCATGGTTAGAAGATTTTCAGGGATTCATGAAAAAGTAGGATCAGAAACTGGAATAGATTGGGAAATTGAAGGTAAGGTAGTAGTAGGAGAGGAGCAAAATCCAGCTGGGACTCAGGGAAAAATGCAACAAAGAATGATCACGATCAGTAGAAAGAGGGAAAGTCATGAACAGAATACCCTGGGGAATGGACCAGAGCAGCCTATGTAAAGGGCAGGAAAAGTTGGGAAGGAGCCTCTTTTCTGCTGTTGATACCCACAAAAGAGGACCTCTCATCCAAAGTCTACTGAAGACAGTCAAAAAATTCCCATGTACTTCAATGAGCTTTGCATCAATTTCAGATAAAGGAAGAATAAATAAAGGTGATAGAAAGAGCAGGAAATGAGACAGACACAGGGTAAAAATATATACTTTATTTATATTGTAACATTTCAGGAGTTTAGCCTGATGGGATGCTAAAAATAATGAACAATGTTAAGGATGAATATTAAAAAGCTCCTGTTTATTTAATATCCAAAAGCTGCTATATCCTTAGTCATTTGTTTACTCAGTCCTTACTTGGCCACATTCCTGTTTATTTCAGTAGGAGTTTGCCTGAGTAGTGAATCAGGATGTGGTCATATATATGAGAACACAAAAGAATGGAAATTACTTATACAAAATATTCTGCTAGACATATTGGAGAGTTTTACTGAACTGCTAGAGTTTACTTAGTTTGTGATCCTAACAGTTACGATTACGCAATATGGCCAAAACGTTCAACCTTGGGTATGTAAAATTAGGTGCCTAAATCTATATTTGGGCATCTGGAAAAAGGGGATTTATTTTCAAAGGTGCTGAAAACCCACAGCACCTGCAGACCTATGAAAATACCTGAACTTTTCATTAGGTATCTAAATATGAATTTAGGTGCCTAGCTTTAGGCACCCAATTTGCAAATGTTAGTCTATGTGAATTGGGTAATCCTTATATATGCTGCTTTATCTTGTCGTACATTAATTGGATATGTTGTACATTGTCATTTCTGATGAAAATATACTCATAATAGGGAGCTAGATTTTCATAATTCTGCACTGCATTGTACCTTGTCTAGTCCGCACCTGTGCAAAGCATGTGCAAAATGAGTGTAAAACACTTAATTAGGTTTGTAGTATCTCTCACCAACTTTACTCAGGTGTATAAATGACTATCTAAGATACAAGGTAATGGAGAATCAGGACCTATGTGCCTTATTTTTGCATGCAAGTAACCATGATTGATCATACAGTTCACACACAATAGTAATTGCATGTCCAAATAGCCAGTTAGTTGTCTAACTGGTCATTTTAATATGCAGTTGGCCAGCAAATAGGCCAGCAATGCATACACAGTGTTATGAAAATCTGGCCCAAAATATCAATCACTGTTGCTATTCTGTTTTACATTGTCCAACACAGAGGTGAGTCGGAAATCATTCTCAAATTAATCAGACAGAGCAAAACACGTAAATCGACACAAAAATGGGAAAGCAGAGATTTCTATATTGACTGTATTTATTTAAACATTGACCATATTTGGTAGAAGTGCAGATCTGGAAATCCCATCAACCTAGAGTACAAACCTACTGAGCAGGAAGAGCAAAATATGATCTAAGGTACATTGTCCTGGTCTCTCACACACGCACGTCTTTCTTCTCTGGGGGTCTCTTGTAGTCACATTAGATTGCTATTTTAATCCAGAACCACTTTGGTTTATCAGTAATAGTTCTACTTTGAGCCTTGCTCAAATTACTAGCAGAATAAAACTACCAAGATATTTATCTAGCCCGTTATTTCAGCTGCTTTTTAGTTTCTCCACAGATACATGACAATTCTGTCAGTCATTGTTTTTGTGTTGGGTAATATTGCCCCCTGACTTTAGAAATAGATAAAATCAAATAAGCCAAACAGTAGGAATTATAAGTGACCTACCCAGTAGAGAAGGTATGAGATTTAGAAGTATTCTGCTTGCATTTTTCAGAAGTACATTTTATTCTGACAGCTTTTTGAAGTAGGGACTGTCATTTATTATGTGTGTTGGGAATGTACAATGGAACCTCTGCCTGGCCTCTATGTGCTACCACCATGTAAATGAAAATTAAAAGAATGTGGGGGACAATTGAATATCAGGGGACGATGAGGCCATCTATAGCCTGGTTGAAGAACAATTCAGCCTGAAACTTGGCAATAGGTTACTGTTTGAATGTCTAAGGCACAGTTTAATCACAAGATAAGTAAGTAATGGATGCATCTTGCATTTCAAATATCACACAGGTGATGGCTTAGGGGATTCCAATCCAGTGCCCACTGCTGCATATGGAGCTTCACAGAAAATTGCTCTGGGCTTCTTTTTCTCTTGGACTTAAAAGAGGTTTGGTAATTAAGGAAGGATCACTAGACAATGTTAACTTTCCCCTTTCTGTAATGCCTTTTCATATACGACTGTTACAGAGTGAAATAATCAAGATTTTTTTGGTAGCAGATCAAAAGGTCCTTTCTTGATTTAATTGAAGGTAGTTAAGCTAAGAAGGTCATCGAGAGAACAGATTTAAACCAGTGCTCTTTGCATTTGGCAATGCTGTGAAAAGGAGTGGAGCATATTATGCATATGTTTAATGTATATATGCTGAGTGCATTGCCAAATTTATGGAAGCCTCATTCCTAGGCAACTTCTGTGAACAGTAATAGTGGTAAATATCTGCTTTTGTTACTCTAGGTGAGAAGATGCACCTTAGACTTCAGTGAATCTTGTGTGCTGTTTTTCATTTGCTTCCAGATGCTACAGTAGTTTTAGCCCTATCAGCTCATCTGCATTGTGGGGATGGCATTGTAATTTCTCTCTCACCCTCTGCAACATAGTCATCAAAATTCAGAGGCTGATGAGGTTTGCTTTGCAGTTTCCTCATATCATTGACTCAGAAGAGTCCCTGGGAGGACAATGAGGACAAAAAAGGAAATGAGGTTGGGGGAATAGGGAGAGAAGACCAGAGCAGAAGAAGTTGGAGGTAGAAAATACCTATGGAGACAAATAACATGAGAACGAAGCATGCAAAATCAGTGTCGAAAAAAAGAGGAGAAAGGACCAGGAGGGGCATCTCACTACGAGGTGACTAGAGAGCATGGAGAAGAAAAATGGAGGGAACCTAAGGTATGGGAAATGTGGGAAGGAAATAGTGCTAAACAGAAAAATGTGAGAGAGATTGAGTTAGCAAGAAAGGGAGAGAAACATCAAATGAGAAAAGAAAAAATGTCTTGAAAAAGAGAGGAACTAGGTTTAACAAGGGGGGGAAACCTAAAACATTTCCTAAGAGTGAAAAAAATAGAGAAAATGTAAGCAAGTGCAACTCCCCAGAGCTGTGGAGAATGAAACCTCTTACCCCAGGCTTAATTTGGCCCAGGTAGTCTATGGGAAAGTACAGACACTGAAAAATGACTGAAGAAAGAATGTGTGAAAATGAAGAAGACGCAAAAGGGGAATAGAAGAAGGAAAAGATGGAAGAAACAAAGGAGGAAATGTTTGTTTTATTTTATAGAAAGATAATTTTATTAGCTTTATTGAATTTGTGGTTAGATGGTGGTTTGTTGTGTTGTCTTTGTTCGTTCCTTTTAAAAGGGGGAGGGGGGAAAAGCATTCTGAAAATTTTCCTCAACCTTTCCTGGCTAGAGACCTTCCCTGGATCCAGCATTCTTTGTGCATAGTATTCCTATTTTCATTCTCAAAAGTTGACTAGTAACATAAGAATTTGCTTTTATTACCAATCTCTGAAAACACAAAACAATAAGTTTATTTTTTCACGTCACATCAGCAAAACTTGGGCATTGACCAGTAAGAGTTCTAAGGCCAGATTCTAAGGCACTTTGCTCATTCAAGAACATTACATAAATGCTGGCCAGTTCGCTCAAAAGACAATGAGAGTTTTAAATATGTTGTTTACTTAAAATATGTGCATGATCATATATTATGTTCTAGAATATCTAATTTTTAAATCAAAGAAATGCATTCATTTGATTTATTTTGTAAATGCAAGATTATTTGATTTTTCAGTCATGTTTCACTTCTTGAATTAATGTTAATTGGAGATTTAGAATAACATAACATTATGATAAATCCATGTGTATTGTGACAGGGTCAGGCCAGATGGCTACAGGAGAGTAATAGAAGGCAGATATATTAGCCCCAGATTAAGTAGGTCTCTTTTCCCTGGGTAAGGTAACAGCGAAGGTTCCAGAACAATCAGGAACTTTCTGGAAACAATTAAGGCAGACCGGATGATTAGAACACCTGCAGCCAATCAAGAAGCTGCTGGAATCAATTAAGGCAGGCTAATCAGTGCACCTGGGTTTAAAAAGGAGCTTACTTCAGTTTGTAGTGTGGGTGTAAGGAGCTGGGAGTGAGAGGATGTGCTGCTGGAGGACTGAGGAGTATAAGCATTAACAGACATCAAGAAGAAGGTCCTGTGGTGAGGATAAAGCAGGTGTTGGGAGGAGGCCATGGGGAAGTAGCCCAGGGAATTGTAACTGTTGTGCAGCTGTTCCAGGAGGCACTCTAGACAGCTGCAGTCTACAGAGCCCTGGACTGGAACCTGGAGCAGAGAGCGGGACCGGGTTCCCCCCAAACCTCCCAGCTAACCTGGACTGATGGTTCTACCAGAGGGGATGGTCTCTGGGCTGTTCCCCAACCCACATGGTGAATCTCTGAGGCAGGAAAATCTGCCAATAAGAGCAGGACCCACCAAGATAGAGAAGGAACTTTGTCATAGTATTTTCACTGGGCCAGAAAAACCACCCATTTAGAATACACAGAATGCCTTCTGTCCTGGATAGACAGACAGGCAGAACTCTCTCATCTTTGTAAAGTATTTTTGGATCCTCGGATGAAATGTACAACTTACATGCAGTGTGTAAGTAATGGTGGGTGGAGGGCTTCCTTGTGCCCAGATTAGGATTTTAATTTTTGTGATTGCATTTAACAAATGATGTTGGTAGAACACTTCAACCAACCTTGAGGATGATTCACAACTAACTTGGAGATATTCCCTCGTGCTCCACCTATAGCCTGATGTGACTCTGCGGCCTGATTTTCAGAGGTGTTGAGCACCACCCCTACTGAACTCAACAAGCTGCAGGTGCTTGGTGCTGAAAATCAGGCCACGTAATGTATAAGTGAGCCTTTTTTGATGGATTAGCTTGTGAGCCCAGCTCTTGGGGCTATTTGAGCATGCTCAACTCAGAAACCAAAAGGGGAGGGAGGCAATGGTGTCTTTATACCAAATGTCCACCCCAGTGGCCATTGCAGTAGCTGAGGATCATGAAAGCTGTGCTCAGACTACAACTCTGAGGCACCTGCACCAGGGCTTTGAGGGTGAGGGGTGCATAAGACCATCGAAATCATCTCTGAACTGCTGGAGGGATCTTCCTATGCAAAGCGGGTCCTCAGTTGGCCACTTAGGCCACTCTGAAAGCAGCTTTCAATCACCAGAGTGGTGCACAGCAGACTTCACGTTGGCCAGGATCTGACCCTTTGTCTTCAACCGTCTGATTTGGTGGCATACCTATACAATATAAAAATAAACTTATTTATGAGCACGAAATGCAGCAGCAGCCTCCTATTGGGTAAAACATGAGTCTGAGGTGTTCGCTATGGTAAGTACCTGCAAAGGGTTACTATTTGTAGCGTCCTACTTGGACTTGTATTCTAAAGCTTTCATCAAAGTAAATCTGATTATTTTGCACATGGTTTTCCTGAAAGGATGTTCTGATTTTCTAGATGTTTGGTGGCTGGTGATAAATTAGGCTTTTATGATGTCATGTGAAAGGCCACTGCTTGGATTTCCTTCTCTATCGAGCATGCTGAAGAATACGTTCAGGACATGCTCAGACTGTAAAATTATCCTACTGTGTTTTACTTTAACCCTTTCATGGATCATTTGTTTTGTAATGAGAAATGTTTGAGGTGAAATAAAGTAACCTATGTGCCAGCTTCATGGAGGGGCCCATAGCACCCCCTCCCACCCTCCGTTGTTTTACTCTTTGCACATTTAAATGGCTTTCTTTAAATACAGGTAATTTTTGTGGCTGTTATGTTTATCTTACATGCCTAACCCTTTAACTTTTAAACATTAAAATCCTACATTATCTCCAGTTATCTTCTACTGATATCTGATTCTGACAATTGTCAGTGATTGATTGAGCTGCAGGTAGAAAGAGTGCTTATAGACAATGAATTAAGTATGATGGGTAATGAAGACATTTAGGGCTAGATTGTGTCTCTAGGACACAACCTATAACAAGGGGCAGCATATAGTTGTTTTGTGCTAGGAAAGGAATTGTGGCTCTGGGATATATATTGGCCTGTAACAGCAGCAAATTATTAACCCCTCTCTCATGCTGACTCCACATGAGTGGGTGGAGATAAGAATCCACTCATTCCCCCCTCTTCCCTCTCCTGCTGCTTCCTGTCCACCTGCTCCTGGGTAGAAAGTAAGTGAATCCAAGGTCCGAATAGCCAAGGTAGCAGTGGAAAAGGGGGTTTTACTTTTCTGCCCAGGCCTATAGTCCGAGTCACAACTTAGCCTTTAACTGTTTGAGGTTATTAGCTAAACATATATCCAAGAAAGGGAAATAATATATGATGATCCACAGCTGTTGAAATGTTTCCATCAAAATGTTTTTAGACAGAAAATAGTTTTTTGATTAAACTCAAATTTTTGTGGGGGGGGAAACTGTTTTTGTTTTTAAAAAAATCAGGTTTTTGTTTAATAAAAAGTTAATTACATTCTCCTTCATCAGCTATTACATTTACATCATAAAGTAGTGATGGTAGAACAGTGATAGGGATGTACCTATAGACATCCATATTATAGAATAAAAATATATTAGTTTGGGGTTTTTTGTCAAGTAGTCGTGATATGCTTGACAAAAAAGGGGGAGGGCTAGCTCAGTGGTTTGAGCATTGGCCTGCTAAAGCCAGGGTTGTGAGTTCAATCTTTGAGGGGGCCACTTAGGGATCTGGGGCAAAATCAGTACTTGGTCATGCTAGTGAAGTCAGGGGGCTGGACTTGATGACCTATAAGCATCCCTTCCAGTTCTAGGAGATAGATAAAAAATAAATATATGGAGATATACCTATCTTTATATACATGTGAGTCTGTAAAGGGAAATATTGTCGGTGACCTATCCAAAGACAAAATGAAACTCAGATTTCATTATCCATTTTGGAGGGGAGGGAGGTTGTTTTTTAGTGAAATGCTTTATCCCTAGTTCTGTATCAAAATAATCTCCTGAGATTTCTTAGCAGAAATGGTCATGCTCAAAGAAATGAAGAGTTAATCTTTCATGTGTTAGCAGCCGCTAGCCTACTGATAATCTCTAATTGGAATAAGAAAAATAGCCCAGAACTAGAGAAATGGGTCCCAAAAATATATGAGGTTGTTATGGAAAAATTAACACATCAATAATGTACCCAGCAAAATAGACAGAGGACAGATAGATACTTTGAATTTTGATTAAATGGTAACCAAATATCTAACAATGTGCATCCACCTTGGAGGTGGGGGGAGCACTCCTGTCCAATTTTTTTAATATTAATTTTTTAGAGAAATGCCTGGTTTGCTAAATATGAGTAGAGACAGTAGTTTCACTCAAATTAATGAAATACCCAGAAATCACATGGCTTGGATGTTGTAAAGAGGTTCACTCTGTAATATGGTAACACCCTGTTAAATAGAGACTTGATTATTCTATTACTTTTCTCTAAACCAGTGGTTCTCAACCTGCGGCCTGTGGGCCACTTGCGGCCCAATCAACACACAACTGTGGCCCATGTGACATCCTCAGGGCCATAAAGGTAGTATTGGATGTGGCCCACAGTGGTAAATAGGTTGACCAAAAAAAAAAAAACAAGTTCACTGTTGTGATTATCATTTTCGTTTCTGATACTTAGGTAGCAATGATTGGCAAACCTACTAACGCTTCTTAAATGAATAGTTTTTAAAAGTGATGTGCTGTATTTCTGTGGCAGAGTTAACATTTAGCAACACAGCAGGAGGCCAGTTTTCATTTTCACCCTGCTGAGCAGATCAGTGAACGTATCCAAAGGTTTTTAAGTTTGGGTCAGCAGCTTGCCGCATAAGCATTGAATACCTGATTCCACCTCCTTCATTCACATTTCTTACTACATAATTAATCCTCTTGAAATTAAACAACTTTAACAATATAGTAAAAACACATGAAACGCATGACAGGAAGGGGAAATGATGAGGAAAATAATCTTCAGACGTAATTAAAAATTATCTATGGCAATTACATTTAAAGAGCCTCTCACTTGCAATAATAAGCTCTCTGCCTGGTAACAAGTGCTTGTAGGATCAGAATGTGATTACCCAATTCTTCATTCCTTATGCAGGCAAAAGTCCCATTCACTTCCACAAGAGTTTTCAAAAGATCAGGGCATAATGGAACACAAGATACAACATAATACAGTTCAGTAATTAACAAACAAAAACATGGAAAGATGGGCTGATAGCTAGAATGGTATTCTTCTATGCTGTCACAATTGGAAATGACCTCTTCTCATTTTGCCTCCTGTTCTGCCTTCTAAAAGGAGCCCACTATTAGTAAAGCTCACTCATTTCTCTAGAAGATTTAAGCAGTTCAGTTTTGTTTGTAATAAAATGTGGTTTCAAGTTATTTACTTCTAAGATTTTTTTTTTTTTTTTTTTTTTTTTTGCAAGGTAACCCAAAGGTTTTTAGCTCTGTGCACATGTGTGGGCCTGGCTGGCTGGATACACAATATCAGAGAGACAGAATGCGCCTCTTTAAGATCTGGTCTACCATTAGAAGTTTTACTGCTACTGTATAACTATTTCAGTTAGGGGTATAAAGGTGATTTGTAATTATTCCCCTTCCATATGGGAATAGCTACACCAGTATAAAGTACCTTTATATCACTATAACTGCATCCACACCAGGGGGGTTGTATCACTTTAACTCTACCAGTGTAGTTAAAGCAGCACAACTTTCTAATATAGACAAAGCCTGCTTGAATAAGTTTTCTGTGTTGCAGTGGGGGGCAGCAAAATCAATGTGTTGTCATTAAGATTTCAGTCTTCAGCTGCAATGTGGCCACTCATTTAAACAGTGTGTGTGTGTGTGTGTGTGTGTGTGTGTGTGTGTGTGTGTTAAATTTGTATATATGCACATGTTTTAAGTTTTTTTTTCACCATACTCAGGATTTATATAATAAATGGTATGCGCAAGTGTAGTTGATTTAATCTAATTCATCTTCCCTGGAATTCTCACTGTTCTTATCATAGGCACCTGTTACACTTCAAAAGATCTCATTAAGTGGAAGCCTTCATTGGTGTCTGCAGTGTCCCAAACTGGGATTATCATTGTGTTTATAGAATCATTGAAGCCGGAGTTGGCTCATCCAGTTTATCTCCCTGCAAATGCAGGATTGTGCCCTACGGTACACTTCTAGGGTGAAATCCTGGCCCCATTGGTGTCAATTATAGTTTTGCCATTGCCTTCAGTGGGTCCAGAATTCCATCTCTAGTGTCCAGTCTAGTTTTCAAAAGTCCTGAGTTGTGGGGCTTCCTGGACTCTCCTTGAGAGACTATTCCATATGTATGGACAATGACATATGTAAACATGAATCTCATGTTCCTAAAGAGTATCTGGGCTCAAACTGGTTACACTGTAACAGTAGCTGGCCTGTAAAAATCTCCAGTAAAGAACACTTTTGTGTTGAGCAACTGAAGGCCTGATCCAAAGTCCTTTAAAGTCAGTGGTCTTCTCATCAGGCCCAAACTCAAGAGGAATTTTATCTGGACCAAAGAATAATTTTTGCCAAGACATTTTCTCAGGCTTCATCTGGCAAATTAAGAGTGACTAATACTTGACCATATTAGGCATGTAACTCAGTTCACTTTTGCACAAAGATAATAACTGTAGTAACCTAATGTCTGCATATGCTCTCCTAAGAGGTACACATGCATTATGCTCTTGTGTTGATTAACTTGTGCACTGCCTCCATCAAAGTGATAAAGCTCTGGCGACGAGAATCATTCTACGCAGAGGGCCAGCTCCCTCTGTTTTGCTCCATTTGCCATTTTATCTTCAATGTCAGTGTGCTTGTCAGAGCCAGTGCTGACTGACTCAATTTCCCTGAAGTTGAGCTGAAGCATTGTTTTAGCACTGACGGCATTCTGTTGGCCTCCCTGATGGACAATGCCACTGATTCCCAACTTCCTGAGCAGACCAGACAGTTTGCTGTTTTCTTCGTGTCTCTTATCACCGCCTGTCATTAAAAGAGAGGTCTGGCTTCAGCTTCAATTTGTGCTGATATTCAGCAATAAAGTGGGAAAGTGGTGCGGGGAGGAGGGGGAAGAGAGGAGAGAGAATATTCATGACTAATTATCACCCTTCTGTTTATTACTGCTGTGAGTTCTCATGCCTGCTTCTTTGGAGACTGATCAAATTGAAGATTATCAAACAGATCAATTAAAGACTCTGCTGTAATGTGTCTGGTTTGTGGTACAAGAGGAAAGGCTGATCTCATTTGGTTTATGTTTAGTTGATATTAGCACGTACAATGGAACCCTTTGATTGGGCCTTATCCTGAAGGTACTGAGCACCCGTAGCCCGCTCAAGTCAATCACACGTGCAAGTGTTCAGCACCTCTCAAAATCAGCCCCAGGCTGAAGTCCTTCTATTCCACAGAACTGTTTGCTTAGGAAACTTCACATATAATCCAAACAATTTTTGCATATTAAAATACATTTAGGAAAAAGGTCAGTATTTTCATTGCCAATGGAGTTTCACACTATCCGAACTCATTTTGAACGGTTTCCACCATATAGGCATTTGCCCTTGTCTTTCTCTGGGACTCTTTGTGAAAAGTACTATATTTTGGGGGGGGGCGGGAAATCACTGACACGAGAGTGAAAACTAGCCTGCTCATGCCACCTTAAAACAAATTTAGATAGGGAACTAAATTCACTGGCATTCTTTTATTCCCTTGATATGTTAACTGTTCCACAACTTTGCTTTTCTAAGAACAGTGATGGAAAATGAAAACGGAATGCCACTCCATAACTGCCCTTCTTAAATTCCTCAAGATGTTTTCTCTGTTTGTGTGTAGATTTGGGGCTTTCCTTATTGACACACTTCATCATAACCCTCCCTTCTTCTTCACAGTGCTTGCAGGAGTCAGTTGTTTTATTATATATTTATTATTTCCATGGCACTGTGTGTGTATGGCATTTTATAGACAAATTAAGACCGCAAAGAGTCCTGTGGCACCTTATAGACTAACAGACATATTGGAGCATGAGCTTTCGTGCGTGAATACCCACTTCTTCGGATGCATGTAGTGGAAATTTCCAGAGGCAGGTATAAATATGCAGGCAAGAGTGAGTCAGGCTAGAGATAACGAGGTTAGTTCAGTCAGGGGGGATTAAGACCGCGTCCCCTGCCTTGAAAATCTCAGAGTAGAAGGGCTCAATCCTGCAAGCACCTACTACCAGACTATTATGACTAGCTCCCTGTACTTCTTCGTTTGAGTTCAGTAATGTGTATTTTGAGGCTCTTCGGCTCTAATCCTGCAGATTTACACACGTGATTAACTTTACACAGTGAATATTTCCATTTAAGTCAACGGCACTGTTCACACGCCTAAGTCTTTGCAGGAACAGGGCCGTAGTTAAGACACACAGTATAACACAGCCTGGTGACAAGTAATGGGAGTGTTAGGGGAATAGAAGATAAGGGCGACAGCAATTGAATTATGCAGTTGCTGCAGTGAGCGATGTATACATCTTGAGTATCATGGGTTGTCTGATTGATCAATCTCCTCCTAAACTAACTGATTTCAGGAAATGGTTTAACAAAGTCTGCTGTGTTTTAACAGTGAAGTGTAGCAGACACCCAAACATGCTATGGGGCTGACCTGTCAATGAGCTGCGTTACAGGATCTCTCATTAAAACTACATATGAAAACTGCTCCAAAAAGTACCTGAAGAGAGAGGAATATTCTGTGTAATAAAATACATATGGGGAAGATCAGATGGGCTCAGCATGTGCCCCAAAAATTAAAGAAATGGAGAAATTATACAATATTACAGACTACTTAAATGGTTGGTTTTTTTCATAGCATGGGTCAAAGATGAGAGGGCTGTCTTGATAAGGAAATGCATCAGATAGAGGAGAAAAATGGGGTTAAAGGAAACCTTGTATTCAAATTACTACATTCTTGAAAACTTTGACCTAGAACCCCAATTCTGACAACCTTTCTCAGGCAAAGAATTGCAGGAACAGGCACTTAGTTTAGTGACTTCTCAGAGCTTCGTCTAACCCCTTTATCAGTTTATAAAAGATCTGTGACATAAGAAGTCACCTTCCAGAAAAACCTTATGCATCATCTTGTGAATGTGACCACCACAACTTTCCGACGGCAGAACTATTACAATTCAGGTCAACTCTGTCTATTTTAGGGATGAAATCCTATCCTCATTGAAGTCAATGGGAGTTTTGCCATTGACTTCCGTGGGGGTCAGCATTTCATCCTAGGTGTTTTATAGCACCCATAACCTCATTAGGTTTGTTCTGGATTTACACTGGTGTAACTGGGGGCAGAATCTGACCCTAAATGTTGAGCTAAATGAATTAATCTAAATGTGATTAGATCAACAATAGTATTAGGAGAAAACTTACAGTACTTTTAAGCAATCTGTACGCTTTTTTTTCCCCTCATGTTGTCTTGAGGCTTTTCAAATTTTCAGTTAAATTTAATTGAATTAGACAGTAATAAATTGCACAGTGAAACCCGATCATTCACCTAATGAGTCAAAATAAAAGTAGTGATGACACTCAGAACCAGAGCTCATGAAATGTGATATTTACACAGAAATATTTTACATTTTTTTTATCCTGGTTTTAGAACTCTTTTTTTAAAAAATGCCAGCCCACACTACACAACAAGTTTCTCTGTACTCATGTGTGCACCTTTTTGTTTGTTTGTTTTAGCTTGGTTTGGACTATAAAACCGAATCTTCATAAAATCAGGTTTAATAAAATTTAGAGGTGTTTTTTGTGGGGATGTGGTGGTTGTTGGTTTTGGGTTTTTTTTTTTTTTTTTTTCACATTTAAGCTTTAAGCTATAATTATAAACAGAGGGGGAGAGGGCTAGACAAATAGAAAAGATCATATCAGATGGACTCATTCTTTTCCCTGGCCTAGAGAGAAGATCATATCACAGCTAAGTGAAGTTAAATCTGTCAGAGATTTTTACAATAGTGTTAAATGGCAACAGACAATTTGGCTGTTGCCTTTTTACCCCTTAGCTACTTCACTGAATGCTCAGCTTTCCATATTCAAGAACAAGTTGTAACTCACATGTAAAACTTGCCATTTATATGCTTCATTTTCTTTTTCATGGAAAATAAGAGTCTGATGGCACTTCCTCCTAAAATGGATACTTAAACACTTCACTGTTATTTTATTTGCAAAGTCCAAGTACTGTAAAATAACACAATACAATTAACATCATTTTCAGCTTTTGTAAAAACAAAACAAAAAAAAAACCCTCTTACTTGCCTATCTATTCCCTTGAATTCTACATGAAGTCAAGGAACTTTCTTTTTATACATTGTATGCGTAAAACACAATGATAAAAAAAAATCCTGCAGAAATACCTACTACTATGTGACTGGTTTCAGAGTAGCAGCCATGTTAGTCTGTATCCGCAAAAAGAACAGGAGTACTCTAAGGTGCCATAAGTACTCCTGTTCTTTTTACTATGTGACTATACTTTACCTGCTACGCTATCAGAAACAGGAATATTGGCTGGTCTGTATTCAGCAGCAGCTGTCTTTCAAGAGCCACAAAGATCCATTTTTCCTCGTGGGACTCACCTCATCCTCTTCCTTCATAAACTTTTTTGATCTGGTTGTGCCTCCAAAAAGTAAAGCCTTGGGACTGAAAAGCTGTAAACCCCTGGAGTGATAAAGTAGGGCTTTACAAGACTGAATTTGAAAGTTAAATAGGTGCAGCTCTAGTTTCAATGAAAGACTTTAATTACATAAACAAGCAGTGATTCAGTTCCAAGCATTTTTTTCAAATATTCTTATTTAATTGTAATTACTTTATTGTTTTCATATTATGAGCTACTTGTAGAAAAATACAGGAAACATGACTGCAATACAATCCTCTAATCAGTAATAGCTTTTTCCAGTCATCGTTAAGAACATTTCCATTCTGTGTTTCAAGCTTTCACTAACAATACATTCAATCCTCGAATTTAGGTGTAATGTTATGATGATTGGTTTAAACTATAATATTGTTTTTCATGTCCATGTTATCTTCTATCTACTAATTTTTATAGTTTAACAGCTTAAAACATCCATAGGAAGAAATAATGCTATTTGTAATTAAATCTTATTGAAGAAATAGGGTTTCAAGAAAGTATATAAACTTCTTTAGGAAAGTGATTTAAAATGTTTTAACCTGGGTCAGATGCGGAAAATTGTATTATTATATATAGTAAATCTTTTTACAAACTAAGCACCATAGTACTTTTACTATTTTATTGTTAAAATATGTGAACTTTTTAAAGGTTTCTCTTTTGTTTTTTATCTTACATTCTTAAGTTGATTTCATATACTAGCTTATGTGTTATCTTATATACACCATACAGCTGTAATCACTGCAACTTTAGAACTTTTATTGATTTGAAAAACAAATCTTATTTTTTGCTTATCAACAATTGAGCACTTATGTTTTTGAAAGGTTTTTTGGAGGGTTTGAATTGAAAAAAACATTTTGGGGATGAATGGTTTTAAAGGAGAACATTTGTGTTAGAAAGTTTAAAGACTGCTCCCAAACCTTTTAAAGCAACATATATAGTTTTCCTGTAAACTTATTTGCTGTGCAATGAGACAATGACATCCCTTGTCTCTTGACCTTTTTCCACAATGAATTAAAAAAAAATCAATACCCTAGATTTGGCAGGGTTTTGAAAGAATGTTTTTGAAATAAAGATTGTGGATGTAAAATTATTACTTCATACAATGTTTATAAAAATGAAACTGGTTTTATTATATACCTTTTTTATTATGACTTTAAAATTAGATTATATTAAAAATACTAAGTTACTAGCTAATGGTTTAAATGTTTAAAACAGTTTGCATTAGTATTGATTGAAAGGGTACTGTTTTTATACAGAAATTTGTATTTTAAGCGGGTTTTTCTTACTTCTAGACGTATATAATGCATGTTAAACTAAAACGAGAGAGAGGGCATGCATTAAATACTTCCATTTGGATTTAGAACCTGATCCAAAACCCATCAAAGTCAATGGGAGTCTTTCCTATTTCAGGGCCAGATTTTGCAATGCTATGCTCACCTGGGTATTCCTTACTCAGAGGAATAATCTGATTACTCCAATGGGGATTACTCAAATAGGGAAGGGTTTTACTGAATTTGGCCCCAAATGTCTACTGCAATTTCCAAACGCCATGATAGAATTGCAATAGGAAATGTTTAGAATAACTTAGGAAAACAAAATGATTTTGCTTGTCATTTTATTTTGTTTTGATCTGGCTGTTTAGTCTTTTCTGGAGGAAGCCGACATTATTTTTAGCATACAGACTGAATTATTAAAAATGCTGCCTGGAACATTCTCAGCAGACCTGTTTGTTCCACATCCCCATCTGCAGTACAGTACCTGAGGTGATTTTCCTCTGCTCCTGGAAGGGAACTCTAGTTTGATGTAGCACACTTATGAAGAATTTCCTGCGTTTGGCACAGGGCGAGGCAATTTTGGGAAGTTAACATGATCACAGGCACGCAAGAAGATGGTATCTGGAACATTGTGTGTGCAGCAGTACTTCTTTTGGAGCGCTAATGCCACAAAATGCTCATTCGCTCCACCACTGGTCAGAAAGGATGGAGGAAGGAGGGGGGGAAACCCCACATTTTTCCAATTTTAGAGACCCCAAATCCTGCTGCCCTTACATCACTGAAAAACAGTCAAATATGAAGGCAGAATTTATCGCAAACATTTTTTTCCCTTCAAGGGGAAAGACCATTTGCTGTGGAATTATACAGCTATCCTTTCGCATACAGCAAGCTTTTAATTGTGAGCTTTGTATATAAATTCAAGCAAAGGGGGTATTTGTATAACTAATGTTTAAGCTAGAAACAATTAATAATAAAACATAGTTCAGTTTCATTAGAGATGCAGCATGTGTGTGTTTGTGGCACTTTAAATAGGCTTGAATCATAAAGATGTGGTTGACTGACAGTGTCTGGGTTCCTGTAATACTATTTCAGGGTAGTTTCTCTGTATCTAGTTGTTATATATCCAGTTACTTTTGTTTCCACGTGGATGTTCAAGTTACTTCTTGTAAAAAAAGTGTGCCAAAACCTTTCACTCTCCACGTTATCTGCTGGACATGCTATCACTGCCCTATAACAATGCAGTAACCGGGGTATCCGGCACTGTCTGTCCATGATCACATGTTTTTTATTTTAGAGAGAACATTTCAGTTGTCATGTTTACTTTGTGATTTACTTCTGTTTAACCAAAAGGGAAAAAATGCAATAATTTGAAACAGCTCTCTTAGTAGCATGATCAGGACATATGACAACTTAATGTAAAGGGTTCACCATTAAAGAGTCAATAAGGTTTGATGTAAAAAAGAATTACTCCTTACGTTTTAAATAGCCTGTGCGAGGTTTCTTAAATGTGCAGCCTGGTGATTTATAAGCATCTGAGCTTCAACTGAAATTGCACAATGAAAAATAAATGATTTTTGTCAGAGTTTCTAAGTGTGTCCTGTAAAGACGCTGATCTAGCCCAGGACTTATAGGGAAATGCGTGTGGACAGAGGAGTCTCTTATAAAAGTGGTGCTAGACAATAGCTGTCAGCAGTTTTGTGTGGCCCTTGCCTTACCTTTCCACCTCAACTGCAACCTGTTAAGGGAGTCAGGCCGATGGTTTCGTTAGCCTGAAGGTTTTTGGTCTAGCTTCATTCTTTTAAAGACAAATTATAGCTGCTGGGGGCCCCAAGATGCTTTAGATAGGGAGGGAGCAAGCAGTGCAGTGGCAAACGTTACACGCTGAAACAAGGAACACACAAAGAGGTCCTGCAATGTTTTTTTTGTTTTTTTTTTTTTTTCTCTCTCTTTTCCTTTTCCCAGGATTTTCTTCAAGGAGATCGTACCAAAGCAGAACAAAAACTGAATTGGAAACCCAGAGTCACTTTTGATGTAAGTTCTCTTACTGGAGTGTTTTATTCCTGCCCTGTTTGTGTAGCCTTGTGGAACGAGGGAAGCTCTTAACTGGTGAACAAAAAGAGAAATTACAGTTTCAATAATGATTACATGAAGGCTATTTAAAAATCGAGCTGCTCCTATTGAAGGATTGAATGCTTTACTATTCTTTCGACTGAATATTGTGGTGCTGAACATTTTGGGAAATAGTTAGCTTTAGTTAGAGTTCCAGCCTTAAAAGACAAGCCATGGCAGAATAAAACTGGAGAAAAGAAGCACAGCACTCACTTAAAGCATGGAAATACACAAAGAAAACAAACCAAGGTTTCTATTAATAAGGCATGTAAATGTCATGTCACTGCTATTTTAATATTGGATCCTTCAGGAGGGTATTTTTCTCATAAATTGTGGTATTTTTTAAATTACTACACAGTTGTCTCTGGATTTGACAGCCCCCTGGAATTCTGTTTGCTGCCCTTAACATCAAAGTTAACTTTTCCCGACAAGTAAAATAATAATTGAAATGATACATAAAATGAGGAGTCGGAGGGTGGGGTTTGTTTTTAGTGCGTTGAGTATCGCACAATGGACTGGCAATTAAACTTAAAAAAACAACAACAAAAATACAGGCGTTTAAGTCTTCCAAAAGACAAGAATAACCACTACATGCTGTTCCTTCTCGCAGGAGTTGGTGAAAGAGATGGTGGAAGCTGATGTGCAACTCATGAAGAATAACCCCAATGCCTGAGCCTGTTCTTTGCCTCCAAATGGGCTTTTCATCTTCCCTAGAAAAATCACTCCCTACGGTTGGTGGAGGCTGCCGTCTGCATCTTAGCTGGACATAATTGATTGGAGGAGAATCATGATCGGTGTGAAATGTTGGGGGGGGGGCTTTTAATTAATTTTATTTTATGTACTTGTGTAAAAGATGCATTTAATTTCCAGACCTTTAATTTGCAAGTAAGAGAAGATCTCAAACACCATTGCTACTGCTTCTGTTTAACTTTCTTAAATTTGAGGTTTATCTCCAGGGTTGTTTCCCCTCATCATGTACCTGAAATATATTGGCTGGGATCTGACCGGTGGGCTGTCCAGTTAATTTCCTTTTGATATTAAAAATCATCTTTCTACAAAGGACCTGAAGTGCATTTTAGTCCTTTCTCCAACTAAAAATGAAAGAAAATCAAAACAAACAACCTTTGCCACTAACATTCCTCCGGCTCTTTTCCGCTAGTCTTCCTTTACTGTACACTCCTTGTTTTCATTTCCTGCTGCTTACCTCCACCTCAATGTACCATTTCCACTGCTTGAACTCTTTAAAGTTTGGGTAACTGATATAACTTTCAGTGAAATTGCCTTTGGTCCATGACGAATTAATTCCTAATTGCTCAAATATATTTCAAACTAGTCAGGGGGATTGTAAAGCTTTTTTTTTGAAATCGCCAGTTCGTGTATGCGTGAGAGACACAAGAAATACAATAAGCTTCTCTATCCAGCACCTTTAAGATCTAATTCCTGCAGAATTGAGCCATTCACATTGCTATTGACTATAATTAGAGCTCAGCCGGGAGCTGCAACCATCTCGAAAGATGCCTTAAGAAATAAAAACCAAGTAAATAAATAAAATAGCAACTTCAAGGTAAGTAAATATTGTTGAAAGATTTCGTGCCAAGGTACCCAGGTTATCCAGAGGTCGCGGAGCCCATACATTTCCCTTTGGTTGAAGATCTACCACCCAGCAATTAACTCTTCTCTTAACTTTGTCTGGAAAATTAGCCAGGCTTCGGTCTTAGGCAGCATAATTTAGAAACATAAAAATTAGATCCTCTCTCGCTGTCGTGTGTGTGTTTAAAAATCTGTATAAAGTCAATACTGTCATATAAGGATTAGAAGAGGGGGGAAGCCTCAGCCTATAAAAGGAAAGGTGGGGACACAAGGCGATTTCAGCACCAATGTTTGAACACGATCGTGTGTGTATTAGCCCCAGAAACGTTCCTGAATGTATTCAAGAGCCATTTCATGATGTATGGGTATGTGTGGTGGCTTGATCGAGCTTTTCACAGTTTGTGAGTAACTGGGCTGCAGGAGAGAGAAGGCTCTTTGTGTGCCTGTGTGAAAGGCAGGCAGTTGCCAGAGGTGTAATGGAAAAAGCTGGTGCTGCGTGAGGCGGTGGTTTCAGTGTGATACAGAGCAAACTTGGGGCCGGGCTGCTTTGAACGGAGCCGGGTGCTCAAAGGGCCCCTCCTCGCCCGGGAACCGTGTGCGTCTCAAGCAGGAGCTCGGAGACTGCTAATTGGAAACAGATGCTTCCTTTAAGGCTGACCCTGCAGGACGGAGTCTAAGCACAATAGCTATGTATATACACACACACACATCTCCCATCAGCTTGCATTGCTCCATACAGGTGCATAGCGCGCGCTTCATCTCCAGACTCTGAAAGCGAGAGGGTCTATTTTCTTTGCGGTTTAAAAGGCCAGGACACTGTTGTATTTGCAAAGTACCCCCGTTTCATTCTGAGACGTGAGAAACAGGCAACATCGTTGGGCTATTTAAAACAATCCCAAAGTGGTAGAAATGTTTGCTCGAGGCTTCTCTGGGACAGGCAGAAATAAGGAGCGGATACTTAATACACGTATAGTTTGAAATGGCTTTTTTAAAATATAGTAGCTCGTAAGATGGAATAGCATATGTTAAAGAAAAAAAGTGTCCGGCAAGTATTTTTGTCCCTTTCTGTGTGTGCTTCTAGATATTGGTGATCTTGTCTCTTTATTTCACTGCCTTCAGAGCCTCAAACCCTTCCCCGAGTTATCCCTGAGGATGCTTTTTTTTCCCCCCATTATTTTTCATATTTTTTCCTTGTAAGGGGAGTAATGCTGTTAAAACAGGTATGACTGTTCCTAGCTGGGATTTTTAAAATTTAAAACTCCAAGTCTCTGTGAGTTAGTCTCTACAAACTATGTACGGCCTATGCACCAATGGCTAAGCATTGTTTAAAAATTGTTAGTGTATGTCAGGCCGGTTAATTTTTATCGTGTGTAATTAGCACATGAATGGAGTTGTGTGTACCTATACTCTCATTTTCATGTGTCCCTCTGTACACACACAATTACAGACAAAACAAACACACACCAATAAGATGAAATACAAATTAGACGAGAGCCCCTGGTTTTGCATTGTAAAAACAGGCGATCATCCCAAGAGATTTCCTACTCATTAGAGAAGCTGTAACTTTCACACGTGTCATTTCAGAATGTGCGTCTCGTGTGCACAGAGATTGCCTTGCGCCGGTGAAAACGACATGAGTATTTCATGGATAGGGCAATCATCACGTAAAATTCTTCAATTCCAGCGGCTCTTGCTAGCTAAGAGATCGGTCCTGAAGGGAGATCGATGAGAGTTTTGCCTGAGAAGGGAGTCCAGGATCGATCTTTTTTTCTGACGAACTACACTGCCGACTTTTCCCTTTTAAAGAGCTCTGCCCAACATCACTAAACGTTTTGCAGCTCGTTGGTGGCACCTATAATTAAAGGCACGAAAACAAGGAGCTTTTGTATCACAAAGGACAATTTACTGTGGGGGGGATCTGTAATTCTGGTATGTTTTGATATCCATATAAGTATAAACGCTGCGTTTGAATATTGGTTGACATACCTATAAAGACGAACTGGACTATTTTGCACAAGCTGCGAAGGTTTGTTTCCTCCCCCCTTCGCCCCCCAATCTTAATTTTTCTTCAGCAACTTGAACAGTGGAACATTCAACAGTAAAATCTTTATAATCAGTTTTTAGCCTGTATAGTTTTGGGACGCTGGTCCTACCATGGATGCCCTTGTGCAGTGTAATTATTGTAAAATTGAGGAACACGAGAAACCGAAGTGTTCCCATCATTTACTTTTTATTTTTAGGAAGAACCACATCTGTATTTCAGAAGTAGCCCCAGGCTTCTAAATTTTGTAAGGGTTCAAATTGTTGTTAATTTGAGACTGCATTACCTGTGATTGTAATTTACTACATCGTCCTCCTGCTAATCTATTGCTCCCTAAACTGTATTACTGAATCACTCATTTGGTAGAGCTATTTAAGATAGCTAGATAATATCCAGGTGCCAATTATACAATGAAGTTTTGTACACTGGTTTGACATGTACATTTTATGTACACAAATATATAAACACACTTTTCCCTGTAAGAATGTGTGTATATATACAGCTGCATGGTTTTGTTCTATTAGCGTTTTAGATATAAATTGTAAATAAATAAATAAAAATCCTCGTTAATTAAAAAGGGCAACGGCAATTGCAGCTGTTAACTCATCACACTTATGAAGCTGCCCGTGCAGTCTGTGCTCAGCCAAGACTTCCATTTGCTTTAAGTATTGGGTGTTCACGAGTAGCAGAAATAAAAAGCAAACCGAGTTTAGAAAAGGAAACTACTCCAAATCCTCATCCCAGCCTCTGTCCTTTGCAAACCAAGGAGCAGTGACAAGGGAACTCCTTCTGCAGTGCGGGCCCGATTCTGTAGTCGCCACTAGAACGCCATTCCCTGTGGAGCCTACTCCTTCAGGGAGTTTGCCTGAATAAGGGATGCAAGACCTGACCCTGAAATAGGACCAGCCGCTCTGTTTCTAAAAAGATCCGCAAATCGGTCGAAATCTCACGTAGGATTGTGCTAATAGGACAAATTGCGTTCAGTTGCCTAATTCCTTTTTCAGGGATACAGAGGCAAGGCGCCTCGCTTCATTTTAACTTCGTCACAGTATGTTGGTGGACATAAATTACTATATTGCTACATCAAAATATAGAATATCAAGGCTTCCTAGGTTTTCCAATTGACTTGGGCGCATCATTACAAAAATATGGGGGCTGCAATTAAAAAAAAGTTATATACTTTGTGACACTTTCTTAGGGCTGGGTCAGAAACGTCTCACTCTTTCTGGCATCCCTCCCCTATTAACTGTAGGTTGGGGGGAGGGGGTGGAGGATCAGAAATGCAAGAAAATCAGAGTGTAATGAAAGCATTAGCTGTAACAAGGCTCTGATGCATTGTTCTGTTGTCTGCGCTTGTACTTGTTAAAGTCTAGTGAATAAAAACAAGTGTTATTACCAGCTAATGTATCTCTAGGCCATTCTCTGCTCCTCTTTTTACAACTTGTCAGCGCAAGAGACTGCGGATGAGGGTTGATGTCTTGCAGCAATAACTCAACCCCTAGCTGAACGCGTGAAAATGCGAGTGTCTTAATTAGTGAGCCTCACTACAGCTCTGTGCGTTGCACTGTACAGAAGGACTAAAGTGCATTTTCAAAGTTGCTGCTTTTGCTCCTCTCTACTCATTGAGCGCCTCTCCCCCTCTTTCCAAGTTTCTCTTTATCACTATTAAAAAAGATCTTTCAGAGAGCGTTACTCTTTGAGCGATCCCTACCACTACACACAGCCAAGGTACAGACAGTAGCTAATAAGATCTAACTGTGAGACGAAAATAAGAATATAACAATGCCCAGCTGGACCTTCTTTGGCGACATGTAAACATTTGCACCTGATAAAGCATGAGAGCTCAGCACAAGATCACAAGCCCCTTTCATCTCTACAAAAGGATAGGCACAGGGCCTAGTGCTGATCAGGGCCGCGGGGGGGGGGACAAGTGGGGCAATTTTTCCCGGGCCCTGCAGGGGTCCCCAGGAGAATATAGTATTCTATAATATTGCAACTTTTTTTATGGAAGGGGCCCCCGAAATTGCTTTGCCCCAGGCCCCCTGAATCCTCTCAGCGGCCCTGGTTTTGATCTCTGATTGCCGGCTCTTTGTGTAAGATCAGAATCTGGGCCCATCGGTGATCATAACACACCAACTTCTGTCACAACTCCTTTTCTTGGTACTGTTGTTCAGAGAAAAGTTAGTGTTATAAGGTTAGACGAGCCAAAGCCGAGGGGTAGGGAGTTCTGCTGATCTTTCCTTTAAAAAAAATAAATACTTCCCCGCATTGCAATCCTCAAAGATATTGCTCTGTAGAGGATTTACCCTATCAGCTAAACGATATGTGATACTCCGGTGGGCACACACACAACTGCCGCCCAACTCCCCCCCCCCCCCCGCGAAACTAATAGGTGATTAGAAACGATGCTGAAGGCAGCCATGACTGAAGGGTGAGACGGATCGATTTTTTAAAGTGTGAGATTTAAAAAAAAAAATCGACCTTAGAGACTGGAGTCCCCTCGTGTTCCCGTGAAAATAAAGAAGACGCTTTTCTGGTGGAGACAGGAGCAGCTTTTGGCTCATCCTTTTGGCTTGTCACTTCGTCTGCGGGGCCTAGAAAACGGGCGATTCCCCCACCACCCACCTCTGGGAAAGAAGAAAGGCGTGGGTGCCAGAGACTTAAGGCAGTGAAGGAAAGATCCCTGGCCCTCGGCACGTTTACTATTGCCCTTCGGCAGCATCAGAACTACTGGCCCGCTAGGTGGAAGACTGAGTTTACTGCCTCCCTGTGACCCCCCTTCACCTCTGACATTTCATTGGCGGAGCATTGTCTCCAGACACAACAAGCCCAGAAAGGATCATTACAGCAGGCAACGCTCCAACGTTTTGTCGGGTGTAAGAAAACCATCAACAGATACCTCGCAATTATTGGGGGTGGAGGGTGGGAAAGAAAGCTAGAGGGGACAGAGAGGCAGCCTAAAGAGCCAAATCTGTTTGCAAGCTTTCTACTTAAATAGTGTCACTTCCCTCCACTGGTTACTTGGGCTGTAGGCGGCTGTTGGGAGAAAGTTGTATATTTTTGCAATTTAAAAAAATATATAATTTCCATTATAGGGACAATGTTTTAGAATTGTTGGTTGTGAGTATTTTAATAATTATACGTTACGAGGAAAACTGTGGTCAGTGCTTTACTAAAAAATAATAGGGCGCTTGCTTTTTTCTATCCCGGTGGCTGTTATCCTGTACTACAGTCCTGTATTACTAGTGTTTCCATTTCATAAACGAGCAACACTATTCAGAAGAAGGGGGGGGGGGAAATGTCCCTCCACGATCCTGCAACTGCAGCCCTGTTTCACCTACTCAGAAAAAACTCGAGCAGAACTTACATCAAAACCTAAACTCGGTGTGAACGTATTTATACTAGACAATCTTGCATGCACCGACATTATTTAAACAATTCGCTTCTGCTTTGGATGATATCAGTATTTTTACATTATCGTGCTATGAAAAAAAAAACCATTTCTCCTTATTTCAAATATTTATTTAAAAAAAATACACTCCGCATCTTAGAGATGTTCTGGCAACTAAATAAATTCCAAGAAGCTTGGGGAGATGGGGGAATTGCGTTGGTATTTGTTTTAAAGCGAATGCTTGTGTTTTTACAGACATGCATTTTTAGTGATATGCCCTGTATATTCATATATAATACGTGTAATAATATCCTGCACACAATCATGAGCTCAATAATTTGAATTTCTTTTATACTCCAGGAAATGCAGCTATTTTCAGAGTTAATGGCTCTAAATGTGTTGGTTTTCCTGCTCTCTTTCCCCAGAGGTAAAGGGGGAAGGGATTCTGTCTTTTTTTTTTTTTTTTTTTCAAAATTTGTTGCTGAAATCAGTCTAAAGAAAGTTGAGCTGAACTCAGGGTAATATATTGAGCAGCCCCTTGACAGCTAAAGGTCAGGTGAAAGTCTCCAGCAGGTAAGTCTCGGGCCAACTGCCTGCCCAGAGCTCGCTCCCTGGCTCACAAATTGTTCCCTTCTGCCCACCCAAGTCGATTCAAGCTGTGTTTATTTAGGGGGCAAAAAAATTGCCGACCACCCAATTCCCATCCAGCCGGCGACCTACAAGCCCTGGCCTTTGCAGGCAGAAGTGGCTGAGACATGCATTTGTTCTTTTGCACAAAACTAAAGAAGACAAGTTGCAAAATAAAGAGCCCTGCATGTCTGATTTGGGAAGAAGGCAGAGAGTAAACAGGCACCATTTTCTTCCTGCTCTGCCCACTACTCTCCGGGAAAAACACCAGTCAGGATGTAGGAAAATCCAGAGAGGGCTGCTGCACGAGGAGATCCCCGCAGCGATGAGCTGGGGTTCAGAGAAAGGGATACGCATTGAGCGTGTGCCTGGGCCCTGCCTGGGCTGCGTTTTCTCTGCAACATTGCAGATTAGCTGCAGCTCTAGGAAGCTTTAAACAGGCGTGCGGGCCGCCCACGGAACAGGGGAATTCGGGTCTTGTCTCAGCAGCAATAAGTGTGTTCGGCAGAGTTAATCCACTTTCAGTCCAGAGGAAAATGAGCTGGAGATCTCGCCTTGCTGGCGGGGACAAACTGATTTTTGTAGTCGTTGTTACAGTTAATAAAGCAGGCATTGGAACTAGTCTCCCTGGGTTGGAATAGCAGTGTCTCACTCCCAAAACCCTGGGATGAAGCTGTGGGAGACACATACCGACCGCCTGGACTTATGTGTATGGGCATCGGTGCGTAAGCACTCACCCGAGCACACTACACAGACATTTAGAATTCCAGTTGCCCTCAGTCTCCCATAATATGCTCAATATGCCAGCAAATTTAAAGTCAGTCGGGGGGAAAAGTCAAGTAAACACATTATATATAATATATAATACAAAACAGAAGGTCTCCTCCTAGCAACTAATAGAATGTCTGGAAATAAATGTAACAAAAGAAAGAATGCTTCGTGCAGGGCTTTTTGTTTTCAGTAAGGCGGATATGGTCCATTTTCTTCAATTTTACACCCCTGATCGCTTTTCTAACCTTTGTCGTTTCAATCTTTCTTAGACAAAACAACAACAACAACAAGACGACAAAAAACAAACAAACAAAAACCAACCCACAACTGGACCGTCAGCTCGTTTGTTAGTCCTCTACTGATTTTTCATAGATTGGGTGTGCTGAACTTGGTGACGCCTGCGGGGCTGTGCAATATATCCCCTTAAACCTCTCCCTCATCTAGCCCTCCTCCCCATTATTTCTAATCGGTTGCGCCGAATTCTGCTTTTCGTTTACACCAGCATGACACTGAAAGAAAACTCGGCCCAGCAGCTCAAACAGCCTTTGTCAAAAGGATCAAGCAAATATTAAATCGGAACCTAGCACAACTCACTCATGCTAAAACCAGGACAGCTCATACAAAATTATGTTAATGGTTAAAGGAAAACAATGGTGGGAGGGAGGTTTTGTTTTAAACAAAACAAAAACCGAGCAGTGTCTCCACCAGCAAGTCAAGAGATCTTAACACTCACATGATGATTTGTGTAGGGTTTTGTTTTGTCCAGTGAGCCATTTTAAAACATAAATTATAAGATTGATACAAAGGAGAAAAATAATCACTAAACTGTTCTTCACCGATTCCTGATAAGCCCCTGATCCTGTCTTCTGACCCCACAAATTGTCAGGGTTCGGCTCATTAGGACTTATTTTCCCCAGGAACACTCGATTAATACACTTTTAACACAGCCAGACTTTCCTGTACTAGAGAGTTGCATGCTCCTACAACACTTCCCTCACCCTTTTAGCCCCCACTGAATAAAGGAACCACCCGAGTAAAGATGGGTAAGAGTGGGCTCAGAGGTGCTAATACCCAAAGAGCTGGGATTTAAAACTCGCCCACCTAGGCTTCCACCCCTCTCCCACTCATCTAGCGATTGTTTGATTAAATCAGACTCCACTTGATAAAAACAATAGCTCATTAACGCTTCCCTCCTCCTCCTCCTCCGGTGTGTTGTGAAATGGTGACATCCTCTCCCTTGACCTCCGTCTCCTTTTCTGTCTTTCCATCCCCCTGAAAAATGATGCCGCAGCTCTGATTGAATTTTATTCCTTCCTGACCTGGCCGGCTTTTATGGCACGAGACACCATCAATCGCGACCTAACGCGACGTTTGTTTATGACTTTGGAAAGAAGAGAATGGCTTTATGAGCCTGATCATAATTAGAACTGGAGGGACAAAATTCATCCCACCACCGCGCTACCTTTGTGCGTATTTGCCAGCACATTAAAACACTCCTGAGCTCGAGCCTCTGCAAACACACAGAGAGCTGGGGTAAGCGGCAAGAGGGAGAGGATATTTGGAATAGACACAGATAATGATCGAGGAAGATTCTCGGATAGCACAGAAAATGGTCCTATTCCACTACAGCTGTTACTCCAGCCAGAAAAAAGGTGAGCGGTCGCATTATGCTTTTTCATATATAGAAAGCTCTTGGTTAGCAGGTTTCTCGCGCCCGCCCTGATAAAGCCATATCCTAGTTCCATCTCTCTCGCTCATACACACACACACACACTTAAACATATGCTTCAAGCACCTACCAAGAATCGCAAAATTTATTTGACCCACTTATTTTATTAATGAACTCGGCTTAAAAAGAAGAAGTTAAAAAACGAGCAATGGACTGAACAGTAACGAATGAACCCGAAAGAGAACAAAAATGAACCAGCTACAATAATGGGGAAATTTTAAATGAGAAGTTCCTCCTTCTAAAAATCAATGAAATCTGGATAAACCTGGAGGGCACGCTATGACTGAATACACTGCCATAGGAGCAAGTCTTTCTAAAAGTCATGCAAGCACGCTCTCACTCACACCTACACATGACACATATACTGTCTTATTCAATGCATAACTAACGTTCAGGTGTTAACCGGAACAATACACTTTTTTCTATATCCTAATGCTAAGTAGCTGGTTACATTAAAAATATTAGCCACAAAGTATGGGCCCATGTTAGAACGTGTAACTTGAAACACACAAAATAATTGAAGCCTCGAGGTGGCTTTCCATAAACAGAATGTTCGCTTAATTCAGCTTTAGCATGGGGGGGGGGGGGGGGGGGAGAGAAGGGACGAGAGAACAAAGGAAAAGAGAGATTGTTGTTGGAACTAAAAAGGATTTGAATAAAATGTAAACCACAAGGGTTACTAATAACACGCGAAGATTATGACGTTGAAGTCCACATATGGAAAAAAATATCCTCAAGCTTCCTTTGAAACATATTTTTTCTGAACTTCGTGAGTATTCAGTAAAGCCTTGAAATAATGTTAACGAATATATTGCATCCTGAACAAAAATATACCCGCCAGTTTAGTTTTATTCTTACCTGGCATGTGTGGGTAAATAAATGTAAATATGTTCAACAAGGCTTTTAAATTATTTAAATGCGCCATTTCTCTATGTGAAAAATATACAATTTTTTTAAAGATAAAAGAGGGAAATTATCTAGGAAAGGAGCATTTTACCTTTCTATTTAATGGAATTAGAAATTAATTTTAGCTTCGTTTAACTGATGGATTAGGAAATAATCATATTTAATCAGCTAAAATACAATATTATCTAGGGCCAAAAACAAGAACAATTTTTTCCCCGAGAGAAAAGCAAATAGTTAACAGTGTTTTCAAATTTAGTTTTAACTTAAAAATACTGACCCAAACATTGAGCTAACCATTTACCTACTCAACCCTACTGAAGTTAATGCAGATACCCGGGATGTATGTCAGTGCAGAATGTGGCCCACTCTGTTTGAAGGATAACACCACAGATGCAAGGGGTTCATAGATGCATCTTTCATCTGCTTCATTGGATCCAGTTCCTTGCAAATTCATTACAGGGTTTGATACTCATCTCTACTCGAGCTTGGTGTCAGACCGATCGCTACTGGGTGGTTAGCGTGAATAATAAGAATGTATGGTTTGCTTTTCCTATTTCTCACGGGGGGAGGGGGGAGGGAAAAGAATCTATTATTGGTTGAATGAACGTCAAGGGTGATCGCTTGTTCTGAGCTGGGCTCCCTCTCTGAACTGCTGGAAGTTTATGTCCTAAAGGCAAAATGTTTGCCTACAAGGAGGGAAACGCAGCAAACTGCAAAGAAGAACCTCTGTCAACATTTGCCAGAGTCCAAAAACTTTCCTAACAAAGACTCCCAATCGTCTCCGAGCCTTTTAGCCTTTATCGGCAGCAACGTATCACGGGCCAAAAGCAACTTTTTATTTCTCTGCCTCCCTCCCATCGTTATTCTAAATGTTAGGTTGAAAGTTGTATCAGAACAGCTGATCAACAGTAGGAGAGCACCTAATTATATTACCTAGCTGTCCATTGAGGTAACCTTTGCCAATTTGCTCTGAGTCACTGTCTACCACGGAGACTCTAAGCACCCACTAATATTATTTACATTCTCATTTTCTGCGTTTAAAAAAAGTGTGCGGCTAGCAAATGCACCTCTTCCTTCCTAAACGAAATGAGGGAGAGCCATTTGCGTTGTAGTAACACCACCAGCGCCTTGTATGTATTACAACTGCGCGCGTGGACACACAAATCAATCGAAATACCCGATAATCTGATTTGAGATGTTTTCATTTGCTAACATCTAATGCACAATCAGGCCACACAGCCCAAAGGAGCAGCACAGAACCGTCTTGAAACATCAGCTCCTGTTTTTTTTTTTTTCCTGTTTAAACGAAGAGGGGCTGTTAGGAACGCAACAAGGCAAAGTCCAACTATCTGTGACGCGTGAAGAATGAAATGTCTCTGATCTCTCCACCTGTGACTGTGCTCCTCGGCCCACGTGTGTCTTCACAACAAAAGAAGGCGGCAATGGATGAGTAAATAGTTAATAACAACAGCCTGGATCAGGCAGGCTCAGCTCACAGAAGCCAGCAACGCCAATTTTCAGAGAGACAGTGAGAGAAAGAACATAGCCCTGTTCACCAGGCATTGGTGTTTAGCCACTCCTGGGGCAAGCGGGTCGTCTCTGTTAGAGCCCCTGGGCTGCTTTGACAGTAGGAGTAATTATCCTACACTTGTTCAAACTCCCCCACCGACTAACCCCGCTCGCAATCCAACGGGTGATTAAACAATCAAAGCTAACACTGCTTTGCTGTGCTATTTATTCCCGCCCTCCCCTTAACATTTTATTTTTGCAGACCGCTGAGACAACAACTGAAGACTTTGGAACCTAGTTTTAACCAACTAAAACAATCACAATCACAAGCAACAGAGTCTAACAGACAAATGGCACGGGCAATTATCTCGGTACAGTCTATAATTAAGTTAATTAAATGGAAAAAGTCAAAGAAATTACCATACAGACAGCTCCATGGTAAACACAGTTTTGTTGCTGCTGCTGCCATACTTCTGATCTGCTTTTAAAACAGAAAGAGCTGAAAAGCTAGAGTGGAAATATCTCTCCGTTTTTAAGTAAGTCAAAGAATCTCTTCCTCCAGGGACTGATCTCAAATATAAAAATATTTATGTCACGAAAGAATCGGCACCTGTTTGAAGCCTGGGGGTACTTAAACATCAAGCTACTCCCATCTAAAAATTAGTAAACGTCACTTTCTCAGTAATAAAGTTAACAAGCCTAGAAATTTTGCTATGCAACATTTTGTATCGCTTCTGATGGAGAAAAATAATTGGCACACAGAGATTAGATTGTTGCTGTGCTTTACAACAGACAAAACCTTGGTATCTCAATTTCATCTTTATCGACTAAACGATATTGTGTAAATATATACACAATAGCTATTTAGAGCCAGTAAAGGGGGGGGAGGGGAGAGTAAGCATGTAGGAGGTTATATTAAGTATATTCCAAACCACTTTTATGCGAAAAAAAATCGAACCGTGTATTCGAGCTGTATATAACATTTTCTGAATTTTAGGTTATTGCTTTGGAGAGGCGACCCAGAAGCCACATAAAAAGATTTTACTGAAATTACCATGTATTTATTTACAGTGTAATCTTTAACAATGCAACAGCAATTACTGCTAAGTGTTGCCTTTAGATAAGAACGGCTGATAGGAAACTGTATTATCTAAAGCAAACTTTAGGCCTTAAATATCTGTAATCAAATAATCGTTTTCCAAAGTCTGACTGACAGGGCGGCTCATTCTAAGCTAATGAATTTATTACATTTTCTTAGTTATTTACAAAGGGAGAAGGTGATCCTGGATGCCCTTAAGATCTAATTGTAAATTGACCAGAAGGCGAGATTCTTTATCTGACAAGGCATCACCCTCTGGAACATGGTATTTTCTTCTGAGTTAAGAAAGAAAAAATACGTAAGAACAACTCTCCCATACAAAGTCCTCCTAAAATAATTTTATTTAGAAGAGCAGCTAGTTATTTCCAACAAAGCAACAACGTTCTTTATATTAAAAAAAGAAAAGAAAAAGGAAAAAAAAGTCATAGCTTTGGGCTGAGGTTGGCAGGGAAGGGAAGAGATTTAAAAAAAAAATAACGGCTTCATTTTATAAGACAAAGAATTAAAACTGTACTTTTAAAATGTATATTACATAACCTGTTTAGTGTATGTATATATAATTATTAATTCTATAGAGCACAGATCTTTTATATTCTTTCATTACATTTAGAGCTATATTATAGAATGTCTCCTATATAAAATCTGTACTATGTCGACTAGATACAAGTATGTGTGTGTGTGTGTGTGTGTGTGTGTGTGTGTGTGTGTGTGTGTGTATATATATATATATATATATATATACACACACACACACACACTACCCAGAGGGAAAATTGCATATATAGGAGACAGTATTTAAGATATCCCTATAAGCAATATAGGCATATTTTAAATATAGAATATTGTGATACTGTTAGATACGGTCAAATATTTCCCAGGTCCTGTCTAATCAGTGCTAAGAAAACGTGTTCGTTTATTTGCCAAGTTACATCTGCCATGGGAAAGTATTTTTTTCTCCTAACGGATAAAGCAAGCTGACTAAGTGGAACATATTGCAGAAGAGAGAGAAAAAGGCCGAGCTGGCAGTTTCTAAGCGGTCGCTGGGATTTGTGCGGAGGGGAACGAGTTGTTCCATCGCCAACGTTAGCCATGAAGTCTCTCATTTTAAAAAATGTATGAAAGTATCCAGACGTGTCAGGTATTCCAATTGAATGGTAATTTATTAATAAACAAACAATGCAATACCTCAGAATATTTTCAAGAAAAAAATCGATAGAATAAGATTAATACAGTTTCCCTTTTTATATGTAATGAAAAAGAAATCAACGTTTCAGGCAATTGTAATGTCCGTTTTCGGGGGGTGGGGGGGGACACTTTCTGGCGTTTGGTCCACAACATCCAACTACAAATTAAAAATAAATTACTATGTCGCAATTTACATTTTAAAACAAGTCCTTCGGGGGTGGGGTGGGGAGGAGCTTGTAATCTATACTGCATATTTTTATCCTCTTTTAAACACAGGGCATAATAATACCTTATGAGATGGGGGAGGGAGAGAGTATTTCTCAAAAGCAATAAAAAAACTTACGTGTTATTTGGAGTAACACTGTCCTTTTAACAAACCAAGGCATGACTTATTTTTATTTTTTTTGGCTGTCTCTGTACAAACTATGTGAGAGTTCGCTCGCTGCTTGCAGGAGGCGGCTTGGTTTGTTAAAGAAAAGATCTAGTCCTTGCTTGAAGTTTGGCCTCTTTTCTGTATTGTTCGGGGTGGGGTGGGGGGCCCGCGGGGACCGGTTTTGGTCAGAACTTGCTGCAGTCATACACGAAAGCCCCTGAGGTGCGGTAGAGAGACTGGCCGGAGGGAAAGGCCATCTGACAGCTGCTGCTATTCCCGTTCACCGGCGAGTTATTCAAGCCCAGCCGCTGGGACTCGAACATCTCCCGCACCGCGTGGAAGTTCTGCTGCTGGCCGGGGTAGCCGGCGGCGCTGGCCAAGTGGCCCAGGTCTCCCGCCGCCGTGGCTTGGTTTAGGTACCAGGAGGCCAGGCGCCCTTGATGCGCGGCGGGGTGCGCGTGGTGCCCCTCCTGGTGGCCGGCCGCCGTGCTCAAGCTGCCGTGGCTCAGCGAGGAGGCGCTGCTGCTGCTGGGCATGGTGTAGTCGGGCAGGGGGTCTTCCACCGGGCTGGCCCCGCTGCTGGCCAGGTGGCCGGCCCGCTCGCCTCCCCCAGCGGCGGCGGCCGCGGCGTACAGGCTCATGGCTTGCATGTTGCAGTGGTAGGTGCCCCCGGCCGCGGCCCCGCTGCCCGGGTTGGCGCCCTGGCTGCAGGGGGAGCTGTAGAGGGAGCTCTGGCCCGGGGAGTAGCTGCCGAGGGCCACCGAGGGGGGGATGCCGGTCCGGGACGAGGTGGCGGAGGAGGAGGCGGCGGAGGCGGCGAGGAGGCTGGAGCTGAGCTCGCTGGCGCCCTGAGGCGAGCCCCGCAGGGAGGTCATGATGTTGTCCACGCTGAAGCCTTGGCTGTGGTGCGGCTGGTGCTGCGGGTCGGGCGCCTCCAGACTGAGCGAGCGGCTGGAGGGGAGGCTGCTGTGGGGGCTGCTGCCGCTGGACAGGCTGCTGCTGCTGTCCGGACTCTCGATCTTGGGCACGGCGCTGCTGAGGGCAGCCGCTCCCCCGCCGGGAGGCGAGACGGCCTGCGGGGGAGACGAGGTGCCGTTCTCGGTCTTAATGTCCTGGATGCGGACCGGCGGCGGCTGCTGCGAGCCGGCCCCGCTCCCCGCCGCGCCCCCAGCCCCGCCGCTCTCCTGCTCGGCCTGCGGGTGCTGCCGGGGTTGGGGCTGCTCCTTGAGGTGCAGCCGGTCCTTCTCCTCCTTGTCCTTGACGGCGTCTTTCTTCTTGAAGCGCCGCCTCCGCCGCAGGAAGCTGCCGTTCTCGAACATGTTGTAGGAGTCCGGGTCCAGCGTCCAGTAGCTGCCCTTGCCGGGCTTCTTGTCGTCCCGGGGCACCTTGACGAAGCACTCGTTGAGCGAGAGGTTGTGGCGGATGCTGTTCTGCCAGCCCTGCTTGTTGTCCCGGTAGAAGGGGAAGCGCTCCATGATGAACTGGTAGATCCCGTTCAGGGTGATCTTCTTGTCCGGCGCGTTCTGGATGGCCATGGTGATGAGGGCGATGTAGCTGTAGGGGGGCTTCACCATATCCTTGGGCTGCGGCTGCGGGGTGTAAGGTCCGTAGGCTCTGGCCATGCCGGCCGGGTACTGCTCGTGGGCCGGGTGCGAATACATGCTCATAGGGGCCGGCATGGCGGTGTAGCCCCCGCCCGCAGCGGCCCGGTAATAGCTCTGCTCCCCGCCGAGGTAAGGCACGACTCCCAGGGAGTTGGGACTGGACACCGAGTAGCGAGCCTGCATGTCCTCCCGTCAGTTTCCCCCACCCTCCCCGCCGGACCAAACAACTTTCCCTCCCTCCCTCCCCCCCCAGCCCCTCCAGACCGAGTTCCAGCCGGCGATCAGTCACCCCCCGGCCTCGCACAAACGCGGAGGGGGAAAAAAAAAGCCTCCTCTTCTTCGGCCGGTAAAAGGCACCAGCAAAAGCCCCGCGCTCCACACCAGTACTCGCCGCGGAGAAAGCCACTTCCAAATGCCAAAATAAACGCCCTGGGCCGAGCGGCTCCCAGCGCCTGGTTCCACCGCGATCGGCAACAAGTTGTCTCTGCCCAGGAGGGGACAACAGTGGTTGTTTCTTTCTAAGGGGAATTTACAAATATCCACCTTCCCGGTCCACCGATGTCAACTTGTTTTTGGGTGGGTTTTTTTTTTTCAGTCTCTTTTTCGGTCGCGGGCAGCTTTGGGAAGCATTGGAAAAACTTCTGAACTTTTGAGCATCCGTCACCAAGGCGAGGACTTTTTTACGCACTTACTGTTTTTTTTCTCCTCCGGCTGCGGAGCTCCGCCCTGCCTAGGCCGGACGGCCAATGAGAAGGGAGAGCCGGGCTGTGAATGAGGAAGGGAGGGGGAACCCTGGAGCAGCAGCAGCCCCAAGGGTTCCAGCTTTGGGACTGGCCACACACACTCGCCCACACTCTCCCCCACACGCAAGTACCTATCGCTCTCCACGCATGCCACAGCCTTTCTCCCTCTCTCACACACAGAGTAGAGATCACGTACACCGGCCTGCGAATGCACACATTAAATACACACACGCATTCCTATACAGGTCGTGCATTCATACCTATATATTTCTCTCAATACATTTGCCTAGTCCTATGTGCAAATGTACTGTCTCGGAGGACACAACTTTTCACATACACCTAGATATAGATGATTCCTCTGCACGCACTCTCACCCGCCTCTGCTCAGATATACACAGATATATGTTCCTCGCCTCTCAAACACCCTTCCTCCCCTTCTTACACATTTACCTTCTTCAAATATATCTGGATATAGACAACTTCCACACGTATATACGTGCTCAGAGCTCACTTGCTGCTCTCCATGGCAAAAGAAGATCGGTGTTACCCACCCACCCCCATCTTCACACCAGGCAGGATAAAGGGGAGAAGGGGTGGGGGGTGGGAGAAAGGGGATGGGGGAAAGAGAGAGAGACCCACTCCTCACCAACACCAGCCTCCTTACAGGCAGCTGCCTGACCAAACGTTTCTGAAGGGATTCCATTCTTCCATTTGACAAGCTTTTGACGAGTCCTGCAAAGCTCCTTTTTATTAATCAGCCACGAAGGGCTTTCCTCTGTCAGTTTGCAAAGAAAGCGCCCGCTGCCTGTGCTGTTTATAAACACAGACAGATGTCTTTGTACTTGTCTCTAACCGGCTTGTTCAGGTAATCTTTACAGACCTGCTGGGGTGTGATAGGCTAAGCCCCTTTTTCTGAGAGAGAGCTCGAGCGAGCATACTTTTGTATGAAAGATATTTCAGACTGCGGAATCAGTGGCATAACAGGTGTGTTGTTGACAAGAGAAAAATAAGTGTATTCAAAATTGTTTAACGGTTCGACTATAAGGACTTAATTTCTGCTAAAACCAACTGTGTTTAAATGGCTGAAGTAATAATTGTGCTGTAAATAAATGTTTGGATTAACATTTAAAGTGGATTTAAGACTGAGGAGGATAATTTTTCTTACTTTTGAAAATTGTTAATGGAAATGAATAATTTCTTGTGCGTTGAACAATGACAGCCGTTAAAGATACTGATTGGACTGAAAACCAATCCTACACCCCCTTTTTTTAGCCTGCTGCTTTTTACCTCTACAATCTCATTGCAGTTAATAGTGGGTCAGTTGATAGGAACAAGCTCAAGGGCAGACGTCTGGGAACTTGTTAAGGAAAAATGGTATTGAGTACGTGTGTTTTGTGAGAGATGAGTTCCATACTCCCTTGGGTTTGTGACAAACTTTCACTCTGAAGATGAGTCACAAGACCCTTTTGGCTCCATTGATTTCCTCACTTTTTACAGTGATTGATTGCTCTCGAAACCACAACAGGTAGAAGAGACGTGAAGGTGTTAAGGGAGCGTGATTTGCTTGGTAGTATTTTAAGTCAAACCTTTTCTCTCGAATAATGAATCAACTGGTAATTAAAACAAGTGATGGAAAAGGAAAAATAGTTGATATGTTCTTACCTTTCCCCCAGTTCATACTCAGATGTAGCTGTTCTACTTTTGTAATAAACATAAGTCCTTTAATGGTGACTATACTATTCAGTTTTGCCTGTTGTGTTTGATTTTCTGGAATCCTTTCACCTGCTCCTGTCCAATTCTACATTTCCCCCAAATACTGACGAATTAATCGTCTCAGTGGCACTGTCCTATTCATTAGTTTCGATGTAGTTTCGACATTTTGTGTCTTCAAAATCTCTCACTTGCTTGACTAGAAAGAATAGCATTTTAACGCATATACATAGAACCCAGGTCATCCAGTGTTGCCCACGATTTTACCTGCAGTTAAAACGATTTCCACGTATTTCACATTCATTTCCACTAACCATTGTACTGTTGTGTCCAAAAAGCCTATCTTTCGGTGATTTATAAATTGAACAGGATACTGTGTACGTTTAATGCTCACGGTTCTGAAGTGAGATTATTATTATTTATTTTATTGGGATTATTTAATCCCGAATGTATTGCATCTAATATATTTTGCAATAGCTACGCTCTTACATTACTGTGAAGTGATGCAATAACTAATGTGTGTTAAATTACACATCTGAGAGCAGCAGCACTTGTGGTTCTCTACTTTGGGTACAAAAATTGCCTTTGTGAAACTAGTAACTGGCACGCGCAAACAGTTTTAGGAAAAACAGTTTTATAGAAGCAGAAAGATCAGTTTTCTGACTGGTTTAATTTTGGATACAATCCAGGAAAAGTAATTTGTGTTTGTGTTTTACATACTCAAGTGCAGGACAGGAATGAATTTCAGATGACTTGTTTATTTGTTATTTATTGTCGTACCCACCATGGCCTCTAGATGAAAGAGTAACATTTTGAGGTATGTTTTTGGTGTGGGACAGAAACGAAATCGTTTGAGTAAAGTTAACAATCGTGTATATTGTGAAACCAAAATCCCACTTGGAATTAACTATTCAGCGTCCTTTTTAAAGCTGTGCAAAGGGCAGTGAAGCCATTGTGGGGGCGTTTGTTGCATTTGCTCTTAACGTTATTTATTTAGATGATGGAAAGATAATATCACAGCAACCCGGTGAAGGAATAACATTTAAAGTGGTTAAAGCCAACAGGTGGATCCAAACAATTTGCTGAAGGGGTTCCTCTCTGCTCAAAGACCTAGAGGTGAAATGTTTTTCAGCCTGAGGCTATTTATGTTTATACCTACTCAGAGCTTCACCTCTCTCTCTCGCTCTCTCTTGGTTTTAACATCACGTCAGTATTCCTGCAATTCACACCTCTATCTCCCTACCCAATCCCGGTTCCTTGAAACTCAGGATAAGGATTTCCATCATGTTTCCCAAACGCTAGTGCAGTTCATTCTATGAGCTAAGATGTGAAAAAAATTATCAACGTTATATCCTTTCGGGTGAAAATATATTGTGGTTCAGCAGCTGAAAACCATTGTCCCAATTAAACCGGCTCAAATCGATCTATGCTGCTGCTAAGAATAGGTAATTTCCTATTATTACAAATTCATTATTTCTGATCTTTGCACAAAAAATAAGGCACGAGAACGCCAGAGAAAGGCTGTTTTAACGGCAAAGTAATCAAATCTAATGAATATTAGCTAATATGATTATTTTATTGCTCATTGTAAGCGTGTAGCTACATAGTCTTTGAATCCAGGAACACTTTTTAGTTTATCATCTGAATTAAATAATAATGAAAAACCTCTTGCATCATTTGACTTTCTATCCCAGTTGAAGAAAAAGTAAATTTTCATTTTAGCTAGATGACTGTAATTGGTGACTTATTTCACAAAAGGAATAACTTGTATTTTAAATCTACACAGTATATACAATTAATAATCTACAAAGAAAAATCGAGACCCTACATTGTTTTGCAAACGGTGCTTCCCATCTTTCCACAATAATTGTCTTGGCAAAACATTACTTGGTTTTCTATAAAAATATTGTTCTCTGAAGAATAGTTTGAGACTGAATGATGACATGAATAGATCATTAAAACACATAAAATGCCTATGGGATCCAGGATTTTTTAATTTTTTTATTTAATTATTTATTTTGCTATTAAAATGCAAGTCTAATAACTTCAAAAATGCAAGTTCCTAGGGGAAATAATAATCCAGTGAGTTTTCTAACCATTGGCATCTGCAAAGTGCTAATATCTGGGGGAAGATGAGAAATTACGTCTCTCCTAAAAAGATGAGAAATATCCAGGGCTGAATTTATCTCCTATTTCTCTTCAAGGTCTATCTCCTGTCTCTTTTGTATTCCCTTTCCTTCCTTGCTAACTTCCTTTCTCTGTCTCTCAGAAGCTCTAGGGAGAGGCAGAAAAGGTGGAGGGGGGCTGAATCCATTGGGTTCTCCGGCATCCAGTAACTGAACACACACATTGACAAGTAGCACGGAGCCATTGGGCTGCTGCTGCTCTCCTCCCCTTATTGCGGGCAGGGGGTGGGGAAGGGAGAGACTTATTTGTTTCCAATGGTTTATTTACGTGAGAATGAAGCGACAGTTCCCCGCTGGTGAAGGCTGGGAGTGATAGGCGTTTAGCAAGTCAGTGGATAACAGGCAGGGAGTTCAGTGGTAGGCTACCAAAGAAAGCTTGCAGTCAGTCTCTGGTTATATTAGTCAATAGTCAGTGGGTTTACACACACACACCCCAGTTTGGAAAGGAATACTGACTGATTTGTTTTGAAGCACCTCTGCTTCAGTAAGTCATGCCAAAGCAGGCAGGTCTCTCTCAGAGTTATTTGCTGGGGAAGTTGGACGCTCCTCACAAGCATTTGCAAATTCACAACCTGCGGAAGGGATGCTGCCAAGTGCCACTCCTAGAGGATTAGTCATTGAGACCAGAGTCTCGGAAAGTAAGCCGAGATGGAAGCAGTACGTTCAGATGTTATCGCCTGACAGAAAGATACACTGAGTTTCTACGCTGGGTGTTCCTTTCCTGTGGCTACTTCAAGCAGCTCCTACATATTCACCCCTCGGGATCCATCTGCTTTTTTACACGAGTCCAGTTCCCATTACTGAACTGATTACAGTCCCATCTCTTATGCCTTTCACCAGAGGCGTTCAGGGCACACATCCTGTCGCTACTGTTACCTCCCACCCTCCCTTGGGCGATGATGTCCCGTTTCCTGCACGTGGCTTGGGGCTGGACTTGCTGCATATGCGGCCGCCCAGCGGGCTGGGAGCCTCTGGGTCTCCAGTGCGCTCGCTCTGCCCTTTTTTTCCAGCTGGCGACCACCTGGGCTGTTGGTTCAGGCGCTTCTTGTGGCTGGAGCGCCCCCTGATGGACCAGGTTAGACACATGCCTCGAGTCCCTGGGCACAGCCGTCTACCCTCCATCTCCACCTACAGGATCCGCTGTCCCCCGTTCCCGTGTTTGCCGGCCATTCCTCGCTCCAGGAGGAGCAGCAAGTGGCAGTAAAGCCAGGATTTAAGCAATGTCACTGAGCAGGCGCCTCAATGAGCTATGCGATCCCAACCCCCTCCAGGCCCAACCCCCTTGGGCTCTTAGCTGGCCATTCCTCCCCACTCTTTTGCAGCGGGGCTGGTGCCAGGAGATGAGAGAGACAAGGTAAGTGAGGTAATAAGTAATATCTTGTATTGGACCAACTTCTCTTGGTGAGAGAGAGAAGCTTTGAGCTCCACAGACCTGAAGAAGAGCTCAGTGTAGCGCCAACACTTGCCTCTCTCACCAACAGAAATTGGTCCAATAAAAGATATTACATCCTGCACCTTGTCTCTCTCATTCTTCCCTAGGACATTCTCAGTGCTCCCTGCAACAAACACATATGCACACACCTCCTGCCAACACCCCAACAACCTACACTAGCCTACACTCGATAAACACACACCAGCCAACATAACTCCCAACCCACCCACACAAAATATATATCACCTACTCAACCAAAACACACCATCCTGCCTACCCAAGTCCAAATTCCCCTGCACTATTATCATCCTCCAACATGGCAAGGAATCCCCAGCCCAACTGCCTTACACCAACCAAGTACCCCACCAGCCAATTGCTCCCCCTCCTCAGCATCCTCCAGTCATACCCAAACCCAGCAAACAGCAGACAACCCAGCCTCAACATCCATCAACTAATTACAGCACTTTCCCTCCAACATCCACCCATCAATGACACCCACTCCCTTCTCCCCACCCCAAAGAGGAAAAAGAATCCTTAGGCCACTCTCTTTTTTTTGTTGAGAACCTTGAATTTTAGCCAAAAGGAACAGACTTCCTGAAACAACTCTATTTATTAAAAGTGAACACTACAGGAAAGCAGTGCCACTTTAGCAAGACCATTATTTTCTAGGCAATGCCAAGGAATGCTTTCATTGGTGGCCATGTTTGCCAATAAAAGTTGCAAAGGAAACGTGCCGGTTTCCAGGAAAATGTACTTCTGTGTTTTAACCTCCCCCTTTTCTTTCTAATGACTAAACACTGAACCTCCAAAAAACAGGCTTCAGAAAACTAAGCACTAATGAAGAGCTAAATTCTTCTGGCAATTACAGGGGGTGGTAACACATACATTTACATATAGGGAGGCATTTATACACACCCACACACTTTAGACACATACATATATTTTCCAGTGCAGAGATTTAATAACATTTATGCACAGACATAGATTCATGCAGATATTTGCCCACACATAGTTACACAAAAACACAAATAGTGATTTAGCATAAGTATTTGCATACAAGTAGACCGAAGACACATATAGATGTCTATACACAGAAAAATGGCTAGCTACACTAAGACGGTTTAATTTGTAAAGGAAAAGAGTAAGATAAGATAGAAGAATTTAAAATAATTAATGGTATTGAGAAAGTTGATTGAACCTTCCTATTTACCATTTCCCATAAAACTGGAGCAAGAGGACACTGAATTAAAAGGCAACAAGCACAGAAAATATGAGGATTTTTAAAGTGCATCATATAATTAATGCATGGAACTTTCTGCTGGAGGATAAGACTAGCATCTGTAGTTATGCTAGGCTAGGATTAAATTATAGGGCTATCTGGACTCTTACTTTTAGGCCATAAACATATTAACAATTAAGGTAAGAAGAAGGCATCCACCTCCCACACTACTTTGCCACTTTCTCCCCACTTTTTCCAGCTGTCCTCTCCCTGCATCCTTAAGGATATGTGTATTAGTTCTTTAAATCTTAGCAGGAAGTCAGGCAGGATGGTTCTAGACAGAAGCTTTGCACTAAAGCAGAGGGAGAGAAGCTTTGGAGATGTTGTTGTTCTCTTGTTTCTAACTGATCTTTTTGTTCAGTCTTTAGAGAGAGTGACTCTTGCTGTGATTCTTTACCATTGGCCCATGATTTTTAGCTCCTTTTTTTTTTTCCAACCAGCAGTTGATAGAAGTGTTGATTTGTCATTCCACTTATACCTGCCAACTTCAAGCCCTGCTGAGAATGGTTGCCCAGCTGTGGTAGGGGAAGATGCTTTATCTTCAGGTACAAGTAAAGTGAGAGGGCACTTGAGCCTGAGTTGACTTACTTCTGTTGCTTTGCACAGAGGCAGAGGTTGCCAACCTAATTCTAATAATCAGATTATCAGCTTGGAAACATTTCATTTTGTAACTACAAACCCAGATTTGCCTTTTACTGAATCATATGAAAAATCTGACAGTTTTTTTTAAAGTAGTTATTTTTAAGTGTCTAGTTTGGTAGCCCTTAAAGTAGACTCTTAGCATCTCAGCTAATGTATACATTTGAAATCAGGTTTCACACATATGAGTGTGGGATGTATCCATGGGTGGATGGATAAATATATATTTATTCTGGTAAATTTTATGGCCATAAGTTATACATGAGAAGTTGCTAAAATGGGATATCCTGGTGCATGTCTTTTTGCCCTAATTAAACAAAATAGTTAATAGAAAACATCATTTCAGTATTAACAGAGCTTTCTGGTAGGCCACAGTGAGTTCCTGACATACTGGACAGGCTCACAGAGGTAGTAGGCTTTACCATATGTACTGGGATAGAGAATGAATCTGTTGCTACAGTCCCAGTGGCAGGTAGTTTGCTTGTTGAACACCTACTAACAGCCAGTTCTGCCTGTTAGAGAGACAAGGCGGGTGAGGTAATACCTTTTTTGGACCAACTTCTGATGGTGAGAGAGACAAGCTTTAGAGGTTATTTAGAGCTCTTCTCAGTTTTGCCTGTGTCATTACTAAGGAAGAACTGAAAATGTTTTAAAAGGAGCAGACAGACAAGGCCATTTTGAGACACAAAAAACCCCCAAGCAGTATTAAGAACCACTAAATCACACTGAAAGATCCCAATTAAGTGGAATTACCATTCCCATCAAGATAAAGTGATTGTTAGTAAGTGTCATTGATCTTCAGTTCAGATATCCCAATTAGGTACATTTCCTGACTAGGCATGTCTAAACCATAAGTAGAGTCAACTGCCTGTGGTGATATGTGTGTTTGTTTATGTAAATGACTACCTTTTTCAAAAGTGACTAGTAAGTTTGGGTGCCCAACCTGAGAAACCTTAAAGATGGAAGGGGTATTTTCCATGAGGCTCACTCAGCACTGTTTGAAAAGCAGTCCATTTTCAGGTGCCTCAAGTTGGGCACTCCAAAACTGAGATACTCAAAATCACTAGCCACTTTTGAAAAAGATGTGTGTGTGTGTATATATATATATATACACATACAGAGTTCACTTCACTTAATTTACACATGCCTAATGTCTAGAGCTTTGGATGTTTTGAAAATAAGCTGTGCTTTGGACCTCCTAAGGCCTCAGCCAGCTCAGAGCCCCGTTGTTTTCAGATGCAAAGATTTCTGTAAGATGTAATGTGCCATATGTTTAGGTGGAAAGTTAGGCACATAGCATCTTACATCAGTGCCTCCTTCTTTACCTAGTTGTTTATGTTCAAGCTTGAAGTCTAAAGCTTGGGTTCAGCAGAAACAGAATACTAAGAGCACTATGGAGAAGACCTTCTAAGTAGGCTTGTTGCAGTGGCCCTGAGCTGAGCTTGCCAAATGAATTTGCAAAGATGGGGAGAAGGATCTAGGACTAAACCTAATCATCTTGCCCTCTTTAATATTTGCTGTCTACATCATTATATCTGCAATTATCTTCTAGTCAGGAGAGTTTTCTAGGCTGGATTGGAGGAGGAGGTTTTCCTGGCAATTGGTAGTGCTTTGTCTGTACATTCACATGCTTCCCTCCCAGAGCTGAATTTGCACTTCATCCATGTGCAGAATGAAGAAAACTCTCCACCACACCCATGGCTTCCAACATTTGCCAAAAGTCTATTGTGTCTTTTTAGATGGTAATTTCTACAGGGTAGGGGCTGTATCTGATTCTATATGGGTACTGTGCCTAGTACAATGGAGTCCTGATCCTTACTGGGTCCTTTGTGTGGCTATTTCAGTACAGAGACCCATAGATTGCATGCCCTTCTAACTAACACACCACAGCTAGGGAAATGCGCAGTTAAATCAGCACTGAGAATTGTGATTTAGTTTCATTTTTTTGTATTCTCCCGTTTGCTTTCCACTTTTCCTTAAAAAATGGGGCCAGATCCTCAAATCACTAAACTGAATTACATCAGCAGTCGAGCTGGCTCAGGGAAATTACAATGTAAACACCTGTTTCAGCGCTGAGGCTGAGCAATTAATCATATAGCAGTCAAGACACTCGTACGTTAACATACTTCCGATATGGGCAACTCTGCCATACTGCACGTATGTATTTTGCAACTAGCTGCCTTTGAGCACCACAGGGAAAAACCTGATGCTGCTTAGCCAGAGGATTAGGAATTCACCTCTCTCTACCTCAGGGTAAAGACCATCCTTTAGTAATTGCAAAATGAAATAGTGGCCAGTCATAGCTTTTTGCAGTACAAAAGTTTACTAACTAATCCTTCAAGACTGTTAATATCATAATTCAATTGCTGTTGAAGTCAATGGAAAGACTCCCATTGACTTTAATGACAGCTGAATCTGGCCTATGTGAAGCTTATAATCTTTTTTCGCTTCCACTTTTTTAAAAACTTTATCAAGCATTTTCAGTAGGAACCTGTGAGTGCTGCCCAACTTCTAGCTCACTTTGCCCAGGGAAAAATAGAACTATAAACTGAAACGTGATGCTGAAAACCAAGTTGAGTAGAAAGTGTTTAGTCTAGTGCTGGATGAATATTGAAAGCACGTATTTGCGAATAATTTCTCTGACAATCAATGGAAAAGAAAAATTATTGAATGAATTCTTTGCCAATTATTCTTTGACTGTCTCTAGAGTTGATATAAATATTGCAAAAACAAATTGCTAATATTTATTCAACAATAAAAAATAGCTTTGTCAGACTAGCTCTGAGTTAGTCTAATTTTCCAGTGTCCTTATGGATGGAGATAAAAGGACAGTATTGTAGTAATTTTTGCATTTGCTGTGTGTATGTATCTAATCTGTCGGTTACATTCTACTGAAAACTGCAATTATACCATAATCCTGCAAACACTTATGCACATGCTTAATGTTATGTACATGAGTAGCCTCACTGGGGCTTTAGAAATGCGTGCAAGATCACAGAATGCACTCGCTGTCCTTAATGACACACGTCCATCCCCAACTCCTGCCAAGTACCACACGCAATACTGTACCGTGCACTATGTACCAGGCTGGGTTCGAAGAAGCTAACCTTGTAAAATCGAAGGCATATTTTATTGGAATAGCTGCAATCTCCGTATGTGATGATGCAAACTACAATTTATTAGCTGAATTGTTGTACAGAAGCTGTTTATTAATTTTTTGTGAGAGAGGGAATACCGAGTTGTCTTTATTAGCTTGACCTGGCAGGGAGAACTTGTTCACCTTAGCCTCTAAGGATAGAACCAGAAACAATGGGTTTAAACTGCAGCAAGGGAGGTCTAGATTGGACATTAGGAAAAAGTTCCTAACTGTCAGGGTGGTTAAACACTGGAACAAATTGCCTAGGGAGGTTGTGGAATCTCCGTCTCTGGAGATATTTAAGGGTAGGTTAGATAAATGTCTACTAGGGATGGTCTAGGCAGTATTTGGTCCTGCCATGCGGGCAGGGGACTGGACTCGATGACCTCTCGAGGTCCCTTCCAGTCCTAGAATCTATGAATCTATGAATCTATGAAAAAAAGGTGTATAGAGGTGTTTTGCTTGGGGACAAAATTTACAGTATGCATTGCAATTTAATAAGCTTCTCAGCATCTTTTCCCACATTTCCTCCTACACCACTTCCCTCTCCTTACACTCCACCCAAGCTTCTTTCCTGCCACTCCCTGTGTCTCTTTCGCCCACTACCACCATTGTGCTGCCTTCTGTGCCACTGCACACACTTAGAACAACCCTAATTAACATTTTCCAGGCTCTCTCTGCCTGGCACCTCCTTCATAAGAAGTCTTGAAAACTTGCCTCTCCTGTGAAGGACTGATGCCACAAGACAATCCATGTTCATTCTGAATTGCTCCACTGAGCCAAAGCCTATGCGAATGATTGTCTTTCCAGTGTTATTGATATCAATGGGCTTTGGATTAGACCCTTAGATTGTGAGTTCTTGGGGGCAGGAAAGATTAGAATGGCTTGATTTCCAAAGAAGTGCTGAGTACCCACAAATCCCACTGAAGTCAAGGGGAGCTGCAGACCCGTTTCTTAATCAGACTTGGTTGGTGCACTTTATCTGTTGCAGAGTGCTGCACTGCTATAGAAATACATAGTCATTACAACTGCTTGTGCATCTCAGGAGAGAATTTTTCGCTGTTTGATTTAAGCTCTTTGGTTTGATTTAATCCCATTCCATTGTAATTATATATTTGATTTGTTTCCGCAGGGAGCAGCCCTCCTAGTATACATCTCGCTGGAAGGGTGTGAGAGAGAGGCAGGCTTTAAATAAACGCTTAACAGACAACATGTCTCCATCCTGCATCCTGGGGATCCTCCAAGGCAAGGATCATCTGCTCATCAGTCCCTGCAAAAGCCCTGCTACCAGGGCTACCCCAACTGGCAGCTATTCCAGGAAGCACCCTTAAGGGGAGGAAAGGGGTGTCCGACACTTTGGAGCAGACTGAAACTTACTCTGTTCCCTGAGCATAGGGGTAATGCACTATGCTCAGCCTATCTCCTGCCCTATCCACTCCATATATGTGGAATGGGGACCACAGAGCCCCTGTGGGTTCGGGGCGCCTGCCTGCTGTAGAGCAAGCGAATGCAGGGGAGGCCTCAGTTTTTAACCAGTTCTTTCTTTGGGAAACATCCCAATACATTTCAGGGAGTTTTGCATGATTAAGAACTAGTTCTTTTATTGGTGCCCAGGGATACACTGAAATGAGTTAAATACTTTGCTGTGGATCAAATTCTGAAGTGATTGCTCAGGGCTATGTCCTCAATCAAGGCCAAAGTTCAACACAGCTGAGGTGGGGAGCAAAGCAGACTTTAAGCCAGCTGGCCATTGGCATAATTGCAGCAGCAGCCTCCAGAGTTGGACAGGCATATCCTGCTGCCACCGACTCTTTCAATTGCCTATGCTGGAATCGAGGGAATGCAGGGATATTTGTGCCCTGTGTTCTTTACCCTGGCCACGCTCTTTAGGCTGGGGAACTGGGATCAGGTCTCCTACCCCAGCCTGAGAGCACTGATGGATTCTGCAATGCATTAGCTGGTTAAGCCAGACTTAAGGCTGCTTTGTGCTGCTGAAACAGCACAAAGCAGCCTTAACAATGCCAAAGATATGGCCCTTTGTTTTGCGTTTGTCCTTATTCAAGCAGAACCCCCTACTGAAGACTTTGGGTAAGGGCTGAGCGAAATCTGAGTAGGGACTTCAGGATTTGGTGCTGTAATATTGATCTTTTGCTGTTTGTGTTCATTTATTTCCCTCCCTCGGTGCATTATTTAAGGGATCAGCCTTGCAAGATGCTGAGCCTTCTGAGCTCCTGTTGAAGGCATAAGGAGTGGAGGGCAACCAGAATCTTGCAGGAATAAGCTCAAAAGCTGGAAGGACCTAGGGTGACCAGATGTCCCGATTTTATAGGGACAGTCCCGATATTTGGGGCTTTTTCTTATATAGGCTCCTATTACCCCCCATCCCCTGTCCTGATTTTTCACACTTGCTGTCTGGTCACCCTACAGGACCTAGCATGGTTAAAGCTCATTTCCAGTTCACCAGTTGATTCAGCACATTTATTCACTCTCAGAAAGGACCAAGCACCCATTTCTCTTGCAAATGACCTGCTTTTTCCATTTATCAATATGGAAAAGCAACTCATCCTTCCCCCTTTGCAATAGTATTACATATTCATGATAACTGCAATCCTTAGCACTTGTATCTATGCTTTTAATCTTCAAAGCACTTAATGAGCACTAGCTACCCATTACGATGCAGCAGAGTAATGTGGCACCCTGTGTAGGCAGAGAGTCATGTAAGAGCACTCCAGTGCACAAATGTATGAAGGGCACAGGGAGTGTGGGCCTGTGACTGCACCAGTCACCCCATCCTGCAGATCTAGGGGGATCTGCATGGAGTACCTGCTCCTCTGTATAATTTGCAAGCCGGTATCTCAGCATTGCTGGCATATTTGACCCATTACTTTTTCTGCTACTGGTCTGTTTGCCATGCTGTCTGGTTCTTGACCCCTAGGAGGCTGTTGAAAGGCATAGAACCAAAGTTGATGCTGTCCTGAGTGGATTTTTCAGCTGGGTTACATAGGCGATATGGGTTGGTAGCTGCTCTCCAGTTCCAACCCCTTTCTGGCTGAGCAGGACTGCGAGGTTTTCTGTGGAGTCTTAACAATGTCTTGCCCATGACACAAGACTCCTGGGAAAACAGGAGCACACAGCATTGCCACTTCTTCCCTGCTTTGGTGAAGTCTTGGTCATAGCTATTTTTTCTGCTTCTTTGGCCATCCAAGCTGCAGAAAGGAGCATCTGTCATGGTGAATTTGGGGAAAAAAGAAGGATTCTAAAATATGATTTTACTGGAGGGTCAAATTTCCAAAGGGCCTCATCTTTGTCTCCATTTGTTTAAAAAATGGTTATTTAAATACATGGAAAGTAGCTCTCTTTTTTTCTCCTCTTTATCACTTATGGATCCAACTGCACATGTATAAACCTATTTGCTCGTTATGCTTATAAACAGGGTTATTGTGTGCGTGCAAAGTCTATCATCTAAATGCAGAAGTGATAGTGTACAAAGCTGCGTGCATTAGTGTTTCCATGTGCAAAGTAACACATGACAAATGAAGGTTATGTATTGAACATTTGACCCAGACTGCTTAAGTAATTTCAGGAGGCTTATACATGTCGCAATTTCATTAAAAGAAAACCCCAGACCCTATCACTGCAACCTCTGTTTCCCAGAGAAACACGCTGTTCTCTGGGAATATTTGTAGTTGCTGCTGTTTGTGAGAAAAATGAATGTAGTATAGATCAATGCACATAGTTACTATTTTTCTAAACAAGCTAGATTTAGCTTTGTTTTTATTTTAGGGTAATGTGGTTTTTTGGAGACGAGGGTTGTGTTGGTCCTAATGGGAGGTAAGCATGGCCAGTCTGTCTACACTGCCATTTTGTTGCTTATCCTATTTGTAGGGCTGAGAAAATGTGGTTTCATAAAATAAGGGAGTATGATGGTGGCATCTCTGATCATGTGATCAGTGAGGCATATGAGATTAACTCTTGCCAGATCATGTGACTTTTATTGTGAATCTTGCTATACTTTTTTCTTTTTTTAAGGCGTCAGCTCCAGAAATCAGTTGATAGGTAAGAATCTCAGCTTTCAGTTAAAAAAAATATATATTTGTAGCCTTCACAGTTGCAGAGAAAAGCTGCCTGAAAATGTGAACCTCGGTGTGCTCTAATGGCTCAGTAACTGGGAGGCAAATAAGAATCTGAAGTTTATTATTTTAAAAATCTCATGATTTTGAAGCTGATCTTACGCTTTGTGGGGGCCTATCTCCTGGTGCTTTTTGAATGCTTGGGGTTAGCAATACTGTGAAAGGGTTAATTTCTAAAAGCCATCTGCTTCCAAAAAGCCAGTGTGCCCTGCCCTCTGGGTCATCCTGCGGGTGAAGAAGCCAATAGGAGTTTGTTTGGAGGATTTAAGTGTGGTAACAAAATGTCCTGCTGCTGAGGTTGTGGGGATGGAGTTTCTGTGGGTCCAGAAAAAACTGGATCCCTCTCTCTTGCTCATGCAGTTCCAATTAAGCTCAATCAATTAACCTTTTGCTCTTAATAAAGTCATTTGTTATCTTTTCTTTCTAATTCACCCCTAGGCTCTTTAATAATTGTTTAGTCAGACACAGCAACCAGCTTTTGTGAAAAAAGAATAGGGTATGCCTAGGCTGCAGCTGGGAACAAGCCCTTAGGCTTGAGAGCCCAAGCTCGAGCCTGAGCCAGAACATCCACCGGGCTATCTTTAGCGTGCTAGATGGAGCCGAGCTAGCAGGAGTCTCTCTACCTGAGTTGGGAGGCTTGCTTCTAGCTGCAGTGCAGACGTATCCCAAGTGTCTCCTTTGGCTGATTTCTGCCTGTCATCACATAATTCCCCTCACGCTCCCAAAATCCTGATTGCCTACAATGAGTGTTTGGGGAGTCAATGTTTCTGTTTCTAACTGAAATGGAATATACACCCTCATCTGAAAGCAAAACCAAACCAAAATGTATTGGGGAACAAAATTTGGTCACCCAATTATTCGTGCTGAGTCAGATGGTTTAACCCAACAAAGATTTGAAAAGAGAGGTGAAACGCATGGCTGTCTTATTTACCCTGAGAATCAATTGGGTAGAAGGAGGAGTTGAAGAAGCTTGAATAAATATGTCCCTCATTCAAGCTTACTTGAGAGGAATAAAGGGGTCTGCAAGCTTATGGGAGTTGTATTAAATTGTATGTGTATTGCTGAGTGGTAGTGAAGGTGAGAGAGAGGCCTCGTCTACATACAAAAGTTGTACCACTTTAACTGTACTGGTATTCTCATATGGCAGGGGAATAAGCTATACTGATATAAGGCACTTTTGTATTGGTATGACTGTGTACACATTAGGGGTTGGATCAATATAACTATATCAGTTAAAAATCACTCCTCTAATTGACATAGTTATACTAGTACAGAAGCTGTGGCAAGAGTCTGTAAGGAAGACTGGATTCGTTCAGAATGGTGGAAGAGATTAGCTCAAGCAGGCCAGAGCAGCTACAAAGGCCTGACTGGAAGAGTTCAGCATGACCTGAGCAGGAAGAATAGATTTGCAGGGAGTGGCGAAGCTAAAAAGCCCTGACAATGCAGTCCTTACTCAGCTTGCACACAGGTTTATTTCAATGGGACATCTCCCTTCGTAAAGATTGTAAAATCAGGCCCATCGAGTAGAGTGTCCTGTAGTGCGTAAAGCAGAAGGGAAATTTCAGAGAGGTGAAGTTACCTCACTCTAGGAACATTTAAGTCTGTTCTGTACTTCAGTGTTTTACCTTTATAACTGTGTTGGTTGGGGTGCAATGTTTTTACTGAAATTGTTATATCGGTATAAGCCCTAATGAAGATGCAGTTATTATCCATAGGAAGGCAATTTATATCAGTATAGCATACTCCACTTCCAAACCAGAATAAACTATACCATTTTATACGGGCATAACTGCATCCACACTGAAAGTGTGTGTGTCTTCTGCTTTAACTGTACCTCTATAGTTAAAGTGGCAAAACTTTCCAGTGGAGATGAGCCCTGAGTCTGAAAATCAGGGAAAACTTCCCCCAGGGAGATCTGTTTTGGTGGTGTAATAGTCTCCCAAGGGAAGTGGTGGAAACCAAACCACCTAAGGTATTTAAAACTATGTTGGATAACATGCAGGAGAATGTGCTAATACACCTCTACCCGGATATAACGCTGTCCTCGGGAGCCAAAAAATCGTACTGCGTTATAGGTGAAACCGCGTTATATCGAACTTGCTTTGATCTGCTGGTGTGCACAGCCCCCCCCCCCCCCCCCCCCCCCCCCCGGAGCGCTGCTTTACCGCATTATATCCAAATTCATGTTATATCGGGGTAGAGGTGTAATCTGCTCTGACAGAGGAAGGTTCTAGATTAGCCAATTGGTCATTTCCACCTCTGCTTTCTATGATTGTGTGTGGAGGTGGGGTGGGGAGACAAAAGACCACTCAGAGCTATAATACAGGGGCTTTAAGACACATTTGCTCCTCCCCGATGCATGGCTGGCAGTACGCCAAGCTAGATCCCCAGCAGATATTGGCTGAAAGCTGCTCTAATTACTGTGGCTGCTGATGGTGCCAAGTGGCCATTGTGGCAGTTGGGAATCACTGGGCACAGGGATGTTCCAGCAATGCCCCCTTTGCCCAGGTCAGCCCCTTAGCCTGGCTTCAGGGAGTGGGGAGCGGCTATGTTGGTTGTAAGCTAATAGAGGGGATCAGCTATCCTGGCTTTTGGGTTACTTGTACTGGTGGAGTGGTGCAAAGCAGCCCTACTGCAAGGGAGGATTGGGCCCTTGCTGTTATTTCACATAGATTATTTTAAATAATCTATTTGTCTGCCACATGATTTAGATAGTTCTTATTTGAATAGTCTTGCATCAGACATGCTAATCATGAGGGTGAGAGTCTAGACGAGATTAGCTGGGTTCAGCCTGGCTTTAATCCTCCTATGTTACCCTTTGTTTTCCGTCCCTCTCTTCAAGACTTCCCCACGTTGTGCTCCACATGTTGGCCTGGCAGGCTGAGGTGCATGGAGGTCCCTGGAATTAGACTGAGCGAACTCTGAGTAGCTCACGCAGACTCAGAGTAGGGGTGAAGCAGGGCCGGTGGAAGGATGTTCCGCGCCCTAGGCGAAACTTCCACCTTGCGCCCCCCCTCCGTCCCCAAGCCCCCACCCTAAGGCGCCCCCCCCCGTGGCAGCTCCCCCTCTCCACCCTGAGGCACCCCCCGTGGCAGATCCCCCCCTCCGCCCTGAGGCGCCCCCCTTGCGGCAGCTCCCCACCCCCCACCCTGGCGCACCCCCCCCCCCAGCTCACCTCTGCCCCACCTCCTCCCCGAGCATGATTGGCGCCGCAAGCCTGGGAGGCGGGAGAAGTGAAGCAGCCACGGCATGCTCGGGGAGGAGGCGGGGCAGGGGTGAGCTGGGGCGGGGAGTTCCCCTGCGTGCAGCCCCCCCCCTTGTAGGTGGCACTCCCCGCGCTCCACTGGCCCAGCTCCCTCTGCCTAAATACTGGCGGTGACCGGAGCGGCCGAAGATCCGGCTGCTGTGGTCGCTGCCAAAGCAAATGGTGCCCCCCAAATCCTAGTGCCCTAGGCAACCACCTAGGTTGCCTAAATGGTTGCACCAGCCCTGAAGAGAAGGTAGAACAGCGACTGTATGTGAGTTGTTCATCCGGTTCTACTGGGCCAATTCTCTGTGAGCCTACGGGACAAAAGGTGCTGGACTTGCAGACTCTAGAAGGACTCTGTCACTTGAGCTTGCCTTGTGGCAAACTCTTCTGTGAAGAGCTGCTATAGGAGAGACTTCATTTGGGGAACAACAGAAGAAGGTCTAGAATTACCTCATGCTAAATGGGCTAACGCCAGAATATGGAACCTAAGAGTTAGGAGAGCATAAACAGAACAAAAAAGCATTTGTTATTGTAAAGATAAGCTAAGAAAACCTGTTATTGCTTCAGCTTCTTCCCACCCCCTAAAAAGATCATTATAAAAGTCTAATTATTTATAAAGGGCTGGTGTTATGGCATGCTTGGCTAAACCATCTCTCTCTCCTTTGAAAGGCGTGTTTCAGATTTTGTGCCTCGTTGTCACAAGCTTGTTGTTATGATTTAATTATAAACTGATATTGACAGGCGTTTCCTGTGACACACTATTCATTAGAACTGAATCGTTGCTTTGTAAAACAGGACTGGAGCTTTTGGTTTATCATTTTTCAGCCCCAAATGAAAGAGTTTACAATGTTCAAGTCCAAACCACCAGCCCTAATGGATCTGGCCGCTGAAAAGACTGAGATGGAGCACTAGTTCCATCTAGTGGTAAGAAGGAAGTAAGACACCTTGCTGGAGCTGGGGAAAATCATAGAGCTACCTGAAAGCCACATAACAAAAGCACAAAGACATTTTGTGGAATTAATTGGCCTCTCAGAGTTGGTAAGACAACTCCCACCTGTTTATGCTCTCTGTATGTGTGTATATATATCTCCTCATTATATGTTCCATTCTATATGCATCCGAAGAAGTGGGCTGTAGTCCACGAAAGCTTATGCTCTAATAAATTTGTTAGTCTCTAAGGTGCCACAAGTCCTCCTGTTCTTCATTTTGTGGAATGGTATGTTCTGCTCTAACGGGCAGCGGTAGAGTATTTTGGCCTGGTAGTCCATTTGTCAATTGACTTAGTTTAGTATTAGTCTATACAACTTGAGAACCCAAAAAGGGAATACACATGTGACTGTGGCTTGCAAAATAAAGCTGTAAAAGAACAAAATGTTGTGCTCCTGAAAATAAAATGGTAAAAATCCAACAAAAGCTGGAAGAAATTAGTATATTTGAATGTGAGAAGACTATGCAATTATAAAATGCTTCGAATCCAAGGTTGTCAAAGCATTTTACAAATGTGGGTATTTTCATTCTTAATTTGCTGGTGGGAAAAGTTGGACAGAGCAGGAGAGGCCCACAATTTTGGTAAATAGCCTCTAATTCTGAGCACATCATTTTTTTTGCTACTCAGTCTGAGACATGTGGGGCCTGGTTTTCAGAGATGCTAAGAACTGTCAACTCAAAATGCCTCAAAACGAATTTAGATTGTAAGCTCCTGGGAGCCTGGACTGTTTTTTTTGTTCTGTGATTGTACAGTGCCTAGCACAATGGGGTCCTGGTCTATGACTAGGGCCCCTCAGTGCTAGGGTTATATCTATAATAAATAATAATGGGTCCAAAGTGTCTCTAGTTGGGCACCCAAAACTGAGGCACCCGCAATTAAGTAGACATTTGAAAATATGAAGCCTAAATGTTTTTAAGCCTGAGGCAAAGCTGGGAATAGAACTCAGGGGTCAAATCCTGTTCCCATTTAGTCAATGGCAAAAAGCCCATTAACCTGAAGGGAGACTGGTCCTGGCTTTGCTCTCTCCCAGTCTCCCACTCTAATATCCAGGTTATGCTGCCTCCTTTAAATAAAGAGCTGCTGCAGATGAGGGACGTGTTGTTCCATGCAGCCTGTCTTCTGAAAGGGGATGGGAATTGGGGGATGAGGGGTTGGGGGAAGCGATTATGCACACAACCCTGGTTTCTGTTAAGGGAAGTTCTGAGTTCAAAAGTGAAATTCTTGCTACAAGATCAGAATGAGAGCAACTGAGGTGATTCTTCAGTGAATGGGAATGTCTGACACTTCTGGGCTGATTAAACAGCCAGGCATGACATGAGGTGTGTTTAAGTTATTTTAAGATGCTCTGGGTTGCCTCAGGCATTCTGAAGCTCTGACACACAGCCAGATCTGATTCCCCAGGGGCGTGATGATCTCACGGTAGCCACACCCTCAGGATTGGCTGCCTGAATGCAATTATATAAAACGTCTTTTTATTATCAGGGAAAAGTGAATAATTTGTAGCTGAGGAACACACAGATCATTGTTCCTCCTCACCTGTGTGACTCAGCCAGATCAAGCTGTCTGTTTAGGATATCAACTAACATACTGTATTGGGAAAGCTAAATACTACATGAGAGAGAGAAAACACACACAATTGTTGGTGATGATCTGAGATTTTTCAGATCTTTTAAGCCTGTTCCTTTTGTGCAGTTATTGATCATTATTTTTTAATGAAATAATAAATTATTCTCTGTCCCTAGACTGCACCTTCCGTCTCAGTGTCTCAAAGTGCTTTACAAATATTAATGGACGAAGCCTCACAACATCCCAGCGAGGTAAGCAAGACTGATGCCTAACAAAATGTAACCCATTATCATTGTATAACATCTGAATATAGCCTTACTGCCCCGATCCTGGAGCATGGCATCTCATGGCTCAAGCCACTGACGGTCACTGGGGATCTCTCTGGGACAGAGAGGAGCCATCTTACACTCCGTATCCCCTTTCCCCCCCAAAGTGGCTACAGAGTGTTCTACAATTGCCATAACAACTCCGCTGCTGTAGGTTCTGTGGCTCCTGCATGGGTGCAAAGGTAGCTGGAATCTACGTAGCTGCATATTCACCAGTTTCACTTCCAACCTCCTCCTCCACTCTGCTGCATAACCAGACCCTTCCAGCATGGCAGAGAGCCTGCAGGAGCACCATTCTGGCAGCACCCCCCACCCCAAGGCAGCCTGCCTAAATCCTGTCCCTTTTTGCACAGCAGATCTGCACCAGATCCAGTGTGTCTGGCAAGCCCTCTGCCCACAGAAGGAGGCCGTGTTTCATCCCTAAAAGCAGTAACATTTCTAGTCTCTTTTCCTCTTTGTTTTCAAGTTGACAGACCATTAACTTGTAAATTCTCTGGGATGAAATATTAACGAGAGTCAGGCTAATATCTGAATAAATATGAAACCCAGTTAGAAAAAGGATTTCAGAGAATGCACTATCCCAATGCTGCTTAGGTAGTGGAAGCAGCTGCAGGAAAACTAATAGCAGGGTTGAAACCAGACTTGCCAGCAATTTCATTCTTGGCCAGACAGTCAATTTTTTCATGCTTTTGTCTGGCTGTCTCTCTTTAGGGCTGCAGAAAGGAGGGCAGTTTGATTTTATTTAGTTATTATATGTACATTTTTCTGCTGAATTCAGCTCCGAATGGCATAATAATTTTCCAAGGATGGTTGAGGGACTGAATAATGAAGATGAATCAGGATTTTTTTTTTCTGAAATCTTCCTTTCCGTGCAGCCCAAACCTAAGAATCTGCTTTTAAAGTCCTTACAAAATAAAAGAGAGCCATTCATTTGTCCCTACTTATTTTTCCATACATACAGTGAAAAGGATTTTGTGTGTGGCTTTTCTGTCACCCTCCTGGGTACCCTCCACAAAACAATCTGTGCCCGTGATACTCCAGGAAATGCACAAGAGCAGTGATTTTTTATTTAATAGGAACTCATTTAACATACCTGCGAGTTGGTTTGCAGCAGAGGACACACTCTGTACTTCAGTTCACCTAGGATACTCCTCTTGACAAAGGTGATGGGTCTAAAGCGTCTTTGGCTTGGCAAGAGCGTTCATTAAAATACCACAAGTTCAGACAATGCCAGTTCCGAGGAGCGCACAGCGCGTTACAGTGTGGGAGTAGCTGTGCAGAGTTTCCAGTAAAATGAAGTGATTTAGAAAAGTCTCTTCTTCAGCCTTGTGTATCCCAAAGAGCTTATTTTGTGTCTGGGTTTTTGGTGAGGCTCACTATGTGAAATGTGTGCGTGTGTGCCATTCCCACAGAAAATCTTGTGAATCATTTAACTCCTAACAAACACACAGGGCAGCGTTCAAAATGTCCCAAGAATATTCTTTTGTGTCCAATAAAAGGAAAATGTTCTGCTTTGGACTTGGAGCATTGCGCGTATTGGGCCAAAGCTCTACCTGCTGTAAATCAGCATAGTTCTATAGAAGTGAGTGGAGCCAATGTATGCCAACTGAGGATCTGGTTCTAAACATTCCTGATACTCTGCCTGGAACAGTTGGACATCTCAGACAAAAGGTCCAGAGTTGCAAAATAATCCCCACTGTAACAGCCTGCCATTGCATTGTGATGTCTGTGTTGTCTTGTTGCACACGGTTTCATCATGTATTCATGCAATGCTGTGATGTCAGCATTACAATTCAGTGCCAGGACAGATTATTTTGTGGCCCTCTGCGACTCCCTCTGCACTATAGTTTTATTCTCTTCTCAGCCCTCCTTGGGGGCAGAGAAGAAAGAGGGTGATGCAATATGTAGCAAGCAGGCTGGCAGGGTGAGTGTAGCTAATGTCTATCATCTACGTTGCTGGACCAGATACGTAGCAAGTTTAAGGTGGCTTAAACGGAGCTTAGCCACCAGCCAAAGATCTAGCCCAACATTTTTCCAAAATGAAGTAAACCCCTGAGACTGGATTTTATGGCTGAACATATTCACTGTTTGCTCCATCTTTTGTCATGTTCTAACTCACTGTTAACCTGGCTGCCAGTTTGAAATATGTATCAAATCTGCGTTGGGACAAAAAGGAAAGTAATTTGAACTTCACGCTTTAAAGCCTAATGGAATGATTTCCCCCCCTAACTTTATAACCATTGTAAATCATTCTTTTAAACACACCAGTGGAGGACCTGACCCAGTGTAAGTCAGCACAGCTTCAGTGAGGTCAATGGAGCTCTGCTGATCTACGCCAGCTGAGGTTCTCACCCAGTGGGCCTGCCTCCCTTTCTGGGTAGGCTATGAGGTTTTATTTTTGACCTTGACCCTCTAAATTGTTTTGGATTTTATTACCTGAGAAACCACATCTCATCTCTTGTGACAAAGGATTCTGGTTACAGGACATCTTCCTTGATTCATACTGTACTCTGAATACAATCCCCACCCCCAAACATATCCAAGTCCTAAAGAGTCCAGAGAAAGGATGGGAATCAGCAGATCTGGGTTCTCTACCTAGCTCTGCATCAGACTTCCTGCATGGCCTTAGGCAAGTCACATGATCTGTCTGTGCCTCAGTTCCCCATTTGTAAAATGGGGATACTACTTCTCTGTCTCACAGGAATGATGTGAGGATAAAGTCCATTCATGTTTGTGAGTTTTTCAGATTCTAGTGACATCCTATAAATAGCTAGAGAGAGGGAGTCCAAAACTGTTTGTCTTCAGGGCACACTGCAAGGCTCATGTATTTTCTTGGGCTTTTGCTGGAGGTGTTGGGTTGAAATAGCAAGATGATGGAGTTTGCTATTGGGTGGGTTAATTTATATATCATGGACTGGATATTTTAGCATAGGCAGATGAACCTATTTTGAATTTTTAGTGCTTTGAGAGTCACAGGGCAGGTCCTCAGCTGGTGTGATGTCACAGCCCCATTGAAGTCAGTGATGTGATGAAAATTTACATGTTCCATTTCTCCATCGGTCCCTAGAAGGTTGTATAACCCCTTTGGGGTTTAGAGAGCATGGCCCCTTTAAATCTTTTTCCTGAGGGGGGAAGTGCTGATTGTTCAAGAAGGAGGAAGTGCTGTTGGTAGGGTTGCTAGCTTTCTAATTGCACAAAACCAAACACCCTTACCCCACCTCTGCCCTGCCTCTTCTCTGAGGCCATGTCCCCACTCACTCCAGCCCCCCTCCCTCGGTTGCTCCCTCTCCCCCACCCTCACTACTTTCACTGAGCTGGGGCAGGGAGTTGAAGGGGGTGAAGGCTTCAGCTAGGAGTGCAGGCTCTGGGGTGGGGCCAGAAATGAGGGGTTAAGGGTGCAGGAGGGGGCTCCGGGATGGGCTGGGGGTTGGGGTGTGGGAGGGGGTGCAGGCTTCTGCAGGGGGCGTGGACTCTGCGGTGGGGCCAGGGATGAGGGGCTTGGTGTGCAGGAGGGGGCTCAGGGCTGGAGTAGGAGGTTGGGGGGTGCAGGAGGGGGTGTAGGATGCGGGCTCCAGGAGGGAGTTTGGGTGTGGGAGGGGGCTCAGGGCTGGGGTAGGGGGTTGAAGCACAGGACGGGGTTCAGGGTGTGGGCTATGGTAGGGGGCTCAGGGCTGGGGTAGGGGGTCAGGGTGCGGAAGCGGGGGTGGGGTATGGGCTCCAGGAGGGAGTTTGGGTGCAGGAGGGGGTTCTGACCTGGGGCAGAAGAGGGTTCAGACTCCAACCGGGCAGCACTTACCTCAGGCAGTTCTTGGTCAGTGGCGCAGTGAGGATAAGGCAGACTCCCTGTCTGCCCTGGCTCTGTGCTGCTCCCGGAAGCAGACAGCATGTCCGGCCCCTAGGCGGAGGCATGGCCAGGTGGCTCTGCACGGTGTGTGCTACGCGCCCGCAGGTGCTGCCCCCACACCTCCCATTGGCCGCGGTCCCTGGCCAATGGGAGCTGCGGAGCCGGTGCTGGGGGCGGGGGCACTGTGCTGAGATTCCCTGATCACCCTGCATCTAGTGGCCACACAGACATGCCGGCCACTTCTGGAAGCCTGCCTTAGCCCCACTGCACCGCCAACTGGACTTTTAATGGCCTGGTCAGTGGTGCTGGCCGGAGCTGCCAGGGTTCCTTTTCAACTGAGCGTTCTGGTCAAAAACCAGACGCCTGGCAACCCTAACTGTTGGGGGAAGAGGGTAGAGACGGAGGGAAGAGCAACAGGGTGTGTGTCTGAAGCTCAAGACAGAAGGGCTGCAGGAAGCAGGTCCTCACAGAGTGCAGGAGCCAAGAACCTGCCTGAAGCCTAGGAGGGACAGAGTGGCTAACCGGGGACTCCCCAGAACAGGAGCCAGGAGGAACACCATGCCAGAGAGCAATCGTCCAAGAAGGACAACCCGGAGCTGGACCCAGTATCACTGCTGCCCGGAGCTGCATGGAGCCGTGAGTACTGGGGCTGGTGACTTTGCATTGGAAACAAGGAGGAAGGTTGTATCTAGTTAAGTGGGGAGGTGGTCATTCTGTGTGGCTTTGCAGACAGCAGCAGAAGAGGACAGTGGAGGGTTTGTTGGGGAAAGTTTACTCATGCTGAAGACAACCAGGAGCACCCAAGACTCACCTCTAGACTGGAACTTTGCCTAGGACTCCTGTACTGTGTGTGCAGACACATTGCTGAGTATCTGCCCTTTCAGACTATGATACCATTGGGCTGGTGGGGCCTGGTGTTGAATGCAACTCCATTTGACGGGTCCCCCTACATTTCCCCCTGTTGTTTTTCTCCTCTCATCCCTCTGTAAATAAATATTTCCCTTTCTATATTCATTGTACTTTTCCGGTGTGTGTGTGTTCACACAGGGGCATTTGGAACAGGTGCCCCTGGGGTGGAAGGGACTTTCCCTGCTGTGTTCCTGTGTGTGCCTTCTCTTGGCCAGAGCTGCCTGCAGAGCAGACTCCATCTTGGCCACGAGGGTGCTAAAGTTACACTTGGAACAGGTGGTTTAAAGACAGATGAATAAAGTTTTAAAAGTGTGAGTTCTATAGGAATTTGGCCTTCAGGTAAAGAGAGATTGTGTGTGCCTCTTCTGTGGTGAAAAATGTAGGGCCTGATCCTTTTGCTCCACCTCCCATTGAAGCCCATGGGAGTTTCAATAGTGCCCAAGTGACTTAGGAGCATCAATTCCAATTGGGACTCGTGCTCCTTAGTCACTTAAGCACTTCAGCCTGAGTCAACAATGCAGGATGGAGCCCTTTGCAATGTGCCTACTTACCAATCCACTTGCCAACAATAACAAAAAAACCCAAATAAAATCCTTTCAACCTGATCCATAACTTCAATGATTGTTAACCATCCACAGCATGGCTTTCAAATATAGGCCTTTCTCATCTCTGACTCTCATTCAAATACCTAGTCCTTTTCCAACACCAGGAAACACAATTTAACTTCAGTAGACTGCCACTGCAGTGATTACTATAGCATTTAAATATTATCTCCTTTTCACTTAATCTTTGTCCATTAAAAACCAAGAACTAATGTTACATCCAGGTCTACTATCTGGCATCAACACAGCCCAATGTGCATTTGCTCTGAAGATTTACATGCAGAGGAGAAATTTGATATGACAAGTTTTATATTTTCACGTTGGCAATTGAAACAAGGCATGAACATTTTAGTACATGCTCAGTACTCGAGTCCATAAGCCAGTGATCTGCAGGCAGCTGTAGAAGAACTATTTAAGGCAGACACAATTCCAGGCCTGATTTGCCTCTTATTTACACTGGTTTTAGGCTGCTGTAACTCTGTTGATGTCGCTGGAATTACTCCTAATTTACTATGAAGTGAGAGGTGTGACACTCTCTCTGAGTGCCCAGGACTGTGAGTCACTGTATTACACAGCCGCCTTCAGTGAGAGGAAGTCTTTCTTGTGGTAGCTGGGTGGGCGGTAGGCATAAGCAGACTAAGCAATTGCTTAGGGCCCTGATCAGCTCAAGGAGGTCCCCTATTCTCTCTCTCTCTCTCTGTGTGTGTGTGTGTGTGTGTGTGTGTGTGTGTGTGTGTGTGTGTGTGAGAGAGAGAGAGAGAGAGAGAGAGAGAGAGAGGGAATATTCCTGCTTAGGGCCACCAGTGGGGTAGCATCACCTTTGCCTGACCCTATCAGCCCTTCAGTCACTCAAGCTTATGCAGCCCTGTGTTTGCCTTGCAGGTTAACACTAGGTGCACCCCAGTCCCCAAGTTCCCCTGCAGCACTGGGCATTCATAGAAATTATGGGGTAAGCTGTCCTCAAAGAGACAACACACACACACACATATATGCTTCTTTGATTCAACTGAATATCAGCTCCAATATAACAACACAGCATTGTAATCTAATTCTATTGAAAACAAATATGTTTATTAGCAAAGGTCAAGATTTAAGAGCTAGTGAGCATGGGTAAAAAGAACAACAGGTGACACAACAAAAGGTAGAATGTGCTTCTTATAGTCTAAACTTAACTTTAACAGGCAAACGCCCTTCTCTAAAGAAGTCTATCTTACCCAGATGCTCTTTACAGTGCTTTCAATCAAACCCTGGTTGAGATCCCATTTTCATAAATTTAGTTGCACTGACCAATTACTCCTTAGGTGCAGGATAAAATGGGGTCCTCTTGCTTTCCTCTTATATCCCAAAGTTCACTGGCTTTGCACTCTAGACAGGACCATCCCCCAGTGGTTTAGTTACAGATGTCTTCTCATGTTGGCATCACTGTCTTCATGTTCAATGCAAATGTAGGGGGTTGGGCCTGGGGCAGAGCAGGGGGTTGAGTACCCCCAGGGCCCAGAGGAAGCTGGCGCAGGTGCTTCCAGGCTTAATTTAAATCAGAGACAGGTATAAGTGAATAGACATGCTTTGTCTGGCAGAAAAACCTGCTTGCCAACTCTGCCTGGTGACATAGTTTAAAACATATTTTTAGAAGGTACACATAACTCCTTACACACTGTTCGTACATACATCTCGCAGTACTTATGATGACCAGCATGTCACTGGCTTACATTTGATACCTTACAAGACACCATTTATGGATAAATACTATGGCAGCAATGTGTTGGGTGTAGTGAGTTTGTCAAGGCCTCTTAGGAGTTGCTGACACAGAGTAGTAGTGAACCCTTTGCAAGTGGGCCTCTGTGTCAAAAGAGGAAACTCAGGTCCTCCATTTTTACCTGCCACACATTTTTATAATGTATGGTGCCTTCTGTGTGGAGATTAAGATGAACTCTTTTGTTCTCAAAACATTAGTCTAAACTTGCATACTAAATATGCCCTGCTAGATGGTGATAAGGATGAAGTGGCTTTGGGGGGTAATTTGCCAAATCACATTGTAAAAACAACTGTGCGTACTGATGGTTATTTGTTGGTGAACATTCTGAAGGGGTAGGCTAATCAGAGACCCATACACCTCAGCTGCAATCCTGATGCCAAAGGAGTCATTTAATGTACTGAAGAAAAAGTCACAGAGTATGTAAGTATGTATACATGTCTTTCACTTCAGCCTCTCTCTTTGATTAGGTAAATGTGGGCTCTATGATCCCACCAGGGTCTTGGAAGAACGTTTAATTGTTTATTCATCCAAGTTATTCATGTAGTGTTTTTTTTATGTCCAGCTTCAATGTTCATTCTTCCATTTCATTACTTTGTCTAATTATTATTTTTAGGTACCCTTAATCATATTCCTTTCTTTAATGCTGGGGCCCTTCAGATCTTTGGAGATGGTTGGTTACACCAAATCTTAATTTTCATACATTACTTTGAACATGTAAAGCACTGCATGTGGTAAGAATGATTCATGACCTATTAATTATTTTAGCTTTATTCTTCTAGCTAAACTACACATACAGTTTGTCCTTTTAGCCTTTCATCACTGATCATTTCTTTCAGGCTCTCAATCATCTTTGCTGTCCATACTTTTCTACTGCTTCCAGATAACTGCTGAAAATGTTTAACTAAACAGGACTGTGGTAGGACCCTGCTAGACACTTCATCCAAACGTATCCTGCAGATATGATACAAGGATCTGTAGGATTTCCTTTCAGAGGAGACAATACATTTGTATTCATTGTAACCAGTATTAATGGTGTAGGAAGCACTGTGATCTAACTTGGATGGACTATTAAATACAGCTATGCTATGCTAAGAGACATAAGAGAAATGGAAAGAGTCATGGACAATTTGCATTGACAACTGGATTTATTTCATGCTATTTACAAATTATTGGGTAATAAGCCTTAGGTCCTGGAAAATTGTGGAGACTTCCTTGCCATTATCCATTTATTGGTGTGAGGCTAGAAAATATTTTGCCAAATTGTCATCTTTGTTTGGTTGTTAGGTACATTTACAAGAAGAAAGGGAGTGAAACATTGGAAGTGGTTTTTGAGTTTATTTCTCCATTGCTTTTCCAAACATCTTCCATGGGCATATTTTCCACTGCTTTAAAATAATAAGGATAATAAAAGGAATACTTAGGATAATAAAATATATTAAACAAAGTAAAGGACTGCCTACATGGTGTCTTCACCTCCATGTTCAAATGTACTGCTGAGACTGAGAGTCGCAGTGAGTGCAGATCATTTGGCAGTGAAATCCATCCAGAAGAACTTTGTCTCTGCAAGCACTGCAGCTTTGGGCCTTACGTGTGAGTCTGTCTCCCTCCAGCCTACTTTCAGACAAATTCCCTTATTTTGCTCCTTTGCTTTGTTCCTTGATTCTTCTTTAATGTTGTCCCTTGTTTTGGGCCTGATACAGAGCCCTTTAAAGCCAATGGAAACACTCCCACTGCCTTCCATGGGTCTTGGATCAGACTCTTTGATGAGAAAGATCTGGCAAGTACGCTGTGGGGAGCTGTATAATGGCTGATGCATGTTCTCTTCAAGCTTAATGCACTGACTTGGAGCGTTGCAAGCATAAGGTAAAAAGTGCTGAGCGGGACAGGGAGGGCAAAGGAACCTGACCCTGCATGAAGGAGAATGCAGCTGAATGAGCCTTGGGCATAGTCTTGCCTAGTGGTGGGAGGCTCAAAGGGGAACATTCAGCTAAATGCCCCATCAGCACTCACACTTCAACCCCCATCTCTTCAGACATGCCTATTGTGAGTGAGCGAGTGAGCATGCAGGAATATTGAGATTTAATACTACTTAGTGCAAAGGATCAACTCTAGGGCTTGTCTTTACTTGCACCCACACGTAGTCTCTGCTAGAACGTGCGCAGTAGTACACCGACACTGGACTGCACACTGTGTGGACTTGACCTTGCACAGAAAAATTGGGTATTTGCAGGGCTAGCAAAAATTGCACTTCCCAGATAAAAGTGAGAGCAGGCAGGGAAAGTAAGGCAGCCCCAAAGCAGAAAGAGAGAACAGTCATACTGATTCAAGTGTAACATGAAAAATTAAAACACCGTCCCAGTAGCAACGAGAAACAAATTAGAAGTGGAACTCGCTTGGATAGTAAAATTAAACATTATTGAGTGAATTCAGAGTGAGGGGGTAAAGACTATGGCCACTGTTATAAGACAACATAATTTTGTATAGATCCAAAAGGTTTGAATAAGGCTGTTAAATGTGAGGATTAGCCCATGAGAATAGAGGACGCGGTCACAGCTAGACTTTAAGATGATATTAGCATCAAGTAAAGGGATGCGTTGTAACATTCTGCAGCTCTGCAAAGAAGGTGAAGGTGATACAGAAAGCGAATGGGGAAACAAGCCAGAGAGACAGATCTCCGCACTAGACGTGCTTACAGAACGGCCAATTTCTGAGTGTGGCGGTGCTGAGGTCGCAGGGCCTCCTCCTTTCTCACAGTCTCCCAGGTAAGAGCAGCTCAATGAAAAGAATAACCGGAAGCTCAACGGTGGGTTCAGGAGCAAATGTGAGAAGTCTGACCATTCTGAAGAGCATGGAACTTGGATGAAAGAAAAGTTAGCTTATGGGCTGGATCCAAACTGGGTTTCCCAGCAAAGATTTTGGTCCATTCTGGGTTTAAAAAAGTTCAATTGGAGATCTTGCAGACTGCTCTTGTGTAAGGCAGGAAGAATTAACTTCCTTTCCTTAGACTCAGGGCTCACCTGGTCTGATCCCCTGAGTGTAATGAAAGCTATAGAAATACCATTGACATAGCTGATGATGTAGAAGAGGACGATCAATCCGGCTAAAAAAACCTTCATTATGAATTAGCCTCATGGGGGGGATCTTAAGATAGGGAATGTGGAAAGCTAGGGAAAGAAAGTCAAACAAATGAAGAAAAGGAGATGGCAAAAAGTGAAGTCTAAAGACAAAGAGAGGGAGGAAAAGTGCAAGGATAAAGTCAAAGAGAATTAAAAAGAATTAAGATCCAGAGAAGAAAGAAGCATAGTGCTTCACTAGAGGACCAACTGAACAGGAGACAGCATAGACCATTCAGTAGGCTCCTACATTCAACAAGTCTAATCTCTAGTTAAAACAGATCTAGTCCTCTAGTTAAAATTTATCATTAGACCATTTGGGGCTGTTCAATATTCATTTATATGAGAAGCTGAGATTATGAAAAGCCCCCGCTCACTCCCTGCTCTGTCTTATTGACTTCATTTACTTAGATGCTATTTTTCTATGCATTCTTTAAGGGACATTTTTATACGTGGTCAATAGGGCAAGATTTTCATGGCATGCGTATGTGTTGGGGAGGAAGAGGAGGAGAAAGTGCAGCTTTTCCCAAACTGGGGGTCATGACCCTCCAGCTTAGGGGGTCAGGGCTGAGGATTTAAAAAAAAGTTTTAATTTCCTTTCTTTCCAGGGCTGGTGTTTCAATGAAAATGAAACAACCCTGCAAGCTACTGGCTACTCCCCCTTTCCCATCTTCATCCAGGAGTTATTTTGTACTCAGCGCAGAAATGGAAACTGCTTGTGTAGATGGCTGATTACATTTAGAGTGGGATGGCGGGGGGAGGGGGCATTCCTACTGATGCCACGGTTTCCAGGATAAAATAACAGGCAGTTCATTCTTGCCATGGATTCACTGGCTGCTGCTGTCTCCTTCCACACCAGCCAAATGCTGGTACATTTAAAAAATTCATCTACTGCTTACAACACAGACATCAGCTATATCATGCATATGTGCAACCTGTGGAACAGAACTCATCAAGACCTTCTGCTCCAAAACCAAACAGGCCTGCTACCTGAGCTAATGGAGAATGTCTGATAGCTATGGTAGTAATTGTAGAAGGGGTATATGCTCTATGGGCCATACATTTGCTCAAGGAAGCCAGTCTCTCTCATGCTCTCTCACACACAAGCACACGAGCAGCTCTGACCAATAGGGGGTAGTAGTGACAGACATTCTAGTCATTACATTACATAAGCGACTGAACACTGTTCCAGAACATCATGAGTTTTTGAATAAAGTGTAGCTATGTAGAATCTCGGAAATGAGGGCAACTCAGGTGAAGATTTGGGAGGTTGAGCACTTGTATTGCTTTTGAATCTGCCTAATCTGGTTTTATTGCCTTATACCTGGCACCCTGGAGAAGTCCAACACAGAGATTAGAACTTGGAAAAATATTGCCATTTGCTCTTTTTCAAAATAATCACAGGAGGAAAAATGCTTCCTTCAGAAACATGCATGCACCTTCCAGGCAAGCCAGTGAGGTTGTGTAGGTGTATCGGTGGAAAAGGATTTAGACATGAGTACTAAAACTAAGATTTTTTAAGATTTCCCAAATACAGACCAGCCCACTTAATATTAACATGCCTAAGAGACAACCACACAGTTTTCCATTCACCAAACCATTTTGCGTTAATTCAGTACCTGCCTGTTTAATATTGATTTATTTTAAACACTATCTTGTTTAATAGCAATTGAAAATCACTGATACCTGAGCCAAACAGCTCATTGTGTCAATTATTGCCCCACAGTACAAACTTTCCCCCCCCCCCCAATTAATTACACTATGGAAAACAACTGTGTAGAACAATGATATGGACTGACTGGAATGATGATTTCACTTTTTTGTTTTATGGATCCAATCTGATGCACACTGGAGTCAGTGGGAGTTCTTCCACTGGCTTAGGTAACTATCAGCTCAGGCTTTATTGCTCTCTGATGAGTTCACACAAAACAGCTGGGGAAAAGAAGACAACCACACCTGTTATCCCAGTGGATAGGTGAGTCACCCAGGATATGGGAGACTCCCTTCCCCAGTTCAAGTACCCCTCCACCTGAGGGGAAGAAGGCATTTGAAAAGGGATCTGCCACCTCTCAGGTGAGTGCAGGGCCGGCGCTTCCACTAGGCGACCCTAGGCAGTCGCCTAGGGCGGCAGGATATGGGGGGCGGCATTTTGCCATCCTCTGCGGAAATTTGGTGGCAGGGAGTTCTTCTGCTCCGGGTCTTTGGCGGAAATTCTGCGGCGGGTCCTTCAGTTGCTCCGGGACCCACCGCCAAAGTGCCCCGAAGACGCGGAGCGGAAGGACCCCTACTGCCGAATGCTCAGAGGAGGAGCGCTGCCGCCTAGAGCGGCAAAAACCCTGGTGCCGCTCCTGGGTGAGTGCTTTAACCACTAGGCTTTGGAATATTCTGATGTGAGGCTCCCTCAGTCTCTCCTATTGACGTTGTTCCACTTTAATTAAATAATTGAATCAGTAATTATGAATTGAGCCCTTGAAACAGTTAGAATGCCTTAGGTGCCTACCCCTCTGAGAAGGGCATGGCTTAGCACAAGCACAATAACCTCTGGTTATTGGCTAGCTAAGATAACTCCCAAATCGCAAGCTAAGGAGCCTACCTCTTCCCATTCATTGTACAGAAGCTGAAGTGCCTCACTCGGCTGTGTGGATTGCAGTGTTGTTCCTGTGATTTTTCTAGGCACCTAAAAGTTAGGTGCCGCAACATTGTGCATAAGTGCCTTCATGGGTCTGGGCCTTAGTGATTTCAGCTGTAGTTTGGGAACACATCACCAGGCCTGCCGACAGGGCTGGGCAAAGGAGGCAATTGCCCAGGGACCCGAGTGATTTAAAAGGGCCTGGGGGCTCCCGGCCACTGCCAGCGGCAGTGCAGCGGGGCTAAGGCAGACTCCACAGCTCCCTTTGGCTCAGAACTGCGACCAATGGGAGCTGCGGGGGTGGTTCCTGCGGGCAGCGGTGCGTGGAGACCCCCTGGGCTCCCAGCCTAGGAGCTGCTGCCAGAGGGGTGTGCCGGTCACTTTCAGGAGCTGCCCGAGGTAAGCACCAACCCATTGACCACCTCCTGCACCCCAACTCCTGCCCCAGTCCAGAGCCTGCACCCAAACTCCCTCCTAGAGCCTGCACCCCGCACCCCCCCACACACTCAAACTCCTTCCCAGAGCCCGCACCATGCATCCAAACTCCGTCCCAGAACCCACACTCCCTCCCGCACCCAAACTCCCTCCCAGAGCCTGAACTGCACACCACCGCACCCCGGGCTGGCTCCAGCTTTTTTGCCGCCCCATGCGGCAAAAAAAAAAGAAAAAGAAAAACCCGATTGAGCTGCCGCCGAAGTGCCGCTGCAGACCTGGACGTGCCGCCTCAATCACGGACGGACTGCCCCTTTCTATTGGCTGCCTCAGGCACCTACTTCCTTTACTGGTACCTGGAGCCGGCCCTGCCACACCCAAACTCCCTCCCAGAGCCTGCAGCCTGCACCCTTCCTGCACTCCTGCCCCAGCCTGGTGAAAGTGCGTGAGGGTGGGGGAGAGCGAGCGATGGAGGGAGGCAGGGATGGAGTGAGCCAGGGGAGGAACCTCAGAGAAGGGGCAGTACAGGGGTGTGGCCTCATGGAAGGGGCAGGGGAGGGGGCAGGGCAAGGGTTTTTGGGTTTGCGCGATTAGACAGTTGGCAACCCTATGCGCAGGCATGAGGAGGCCCTGGCCGGGCCAGAAGAGCGTGCTCAGCAGTGCAGCCGGCAGCCCACTGGGCACCAGCCAGTGCGGGCAGCAGTGCCCAAATGTCAGGTGGACCGCATCCATGTGGGTGCAGCTTGTGCATGCGTGGGAGCCCATTGACTGTTCTACCCTGGAGTCTGGAATTGCTGTCGGCGGGCTGCACTCACCTCCTAGAGAATCCCAGATAATGTCAAAAAGTTTGGCAGGAAAATTTACATTTCCCAATCTTGACTAACTATGGCCTTGTATGTACCAGAATGCTGCACAGTTTAGCCTAACTCAGTTATTAATTTAGATTTACTTAAACCAGTGCAACCCCTTGTCTGGACTCCTTTATTTTGGTTAAAGAGTGGTGTGGTTTGTTTTAGCTTAAATTGGTGCCTAACTGACTTAAACTAAACTGAAACAATGCTGGTTTAAACTGAACTATGCGCCTTTGCACAGTCTTTTGCACTGGTTTAACTGAATCGATTTAAAATCACATCTTAAGTTTAAACCAGTGCAACTTTCTCATATAGACATAATAGATGCATACACAGCCATCATTGGTGCTGCTCCAGAAGTGCTTTTCTCCCTTTTGTTTTGTTTATATTTATGTAATAAAAATATGCCCTAATTTAAAAAACAAACAAATAAAATAAAATGGAAGCTTCAGAGCATAATGGAATGTAAAACATCCAATGATGGTGTTTAACATTCATTGTCTATATTTCTTTAAATAAAAAATGATGATGGAAAAATACAATACCGTGTCAAAAATTTGAATAGAAACTGCAAAGAATTGTGATCTGGAGTGTTTTTGTTTGGTGGTGGCCTCTCAGAAATTTCTTTTGGCTCTTAAGTGGCTCCCAGCAGGAAAAAGTTTGAGGGACACTGAACCTTATTAGGTTGTTATTGGTTTCTCCTATCATGTCTCATGGGTAATATCAAGAATACAATATGGCTTTATTCCCCCTTGTCAAACAATTATACTAATGTTTAAAATTCTGTAGAATAAGAGGCCTCTAAGCACTCTAATTTGCATATCCCTCTGTTGTATTACATAATATGCACAAGAAAACCCATTTTTTAAAATAAAATTATTCTTTTGGGTTCTGATCATTTCTGGATGATTCTATTAGCTGTTAATAGGTGTTCACAGTGGTGTGTTGTAATAGGAAGTCAAGTTGGAGTTAATGGTTTCCATAAGGTTGAACAGTTTTAGAAACAGTCATCTTGTTTAGCTCAGCCATACAATCAGGGCTCTGTCTTTTAGAACTTAGCTTGGTATATTTGAAGAGGCAGGACCCTGCTTTCTGCTGGTAGTTTTATTACTTTTCCTCTACTGCTCAGTTAATTTGAATAGTTATGGCTATATGGGACTGTGCAAGCAGAGATTTAACTAGATTTAAGATTCTTAATATTGGTTAATTTGCCTGTCTCAAGACAGCTCTGTAAATGGCTTCTTCTAAGCAATAGATTGAAACATTTTCTTCACTTTCATAGATTGTAGTTAAGCTTGCTTACTTTACCAACTATAAATTGGCTGGTGATTTATTAATAACCAGCAGATCCACCTGCACTGAAACAAAGTTATTTTGCTCATCTGTAAACATTCTTAGCTATCTATAGCTATACTAAAGAATGGATTCACAATAATTTTGGGAAACAATATACTTTGGTCTTAGCTTATCAAGAGGAAATCACACCTCAGAGGTGTTCACTCTCAGGGTTCTAATCTTTACTAAAAGCTCTCCACAGAAAGTCAGTACAGAAGAGTTTGTAACCAGTGTGTTTGGTCATTTGTGGTGTTTGTGATTTGCTTTTCCTGTCCTTAATAATAAAAATACTATGACTAATAATTGTGACTGTTTTGCTTAGTCTTGATCAGTGTCCCCTAAGATATATAAATGGACTGATTGGCAGTAAAGTATACTGTTAGGAAGAGCTGGCCAAATATTTCTTGTTTCTTTAAACTAATTTTTTTTTGGTAATTTTTAAAACAATTACTTGGTGTTCAACAATTTAAACCTATCCCTTCCAACCCCACAGTGACTTGCCCAAGGTCACCCAGCAGCTCAGGAATAGAATCTAGGTCTCTTACATCACCATCTACTACTCTAGCCACTAGATCACACTGCCTCTCACTTGAAAGTCAGTCGACTAATCGTAAGCAAAGATTGGAAGATCAGGCCTCTGAGGGTTGCCAGTATGTCACAACATAAGCACATCTTGTTATGTTATTAGCTAAATTTAGCATATGTCTATGCTGCATATTAAACCTGGACTATGACTCAGGTTTGAACCCAAATCCCCCTTCTGTCCACACACGAATCATCCTGACTTGGGTCAGCAAGAACTCAGGTCCTGGGATGCTGCTTGTGGGTAGGTAGGAGCCCAAGTCCTGCTGTGACTCAGCTCTCAGCCCCATAATTTTGCAGGATGGACGCAGGTCAAGCTGAAGACCCGAGTTAGAAGGTCTGCGTAGTGCAGTGTGGGTGTGTTAGCATGGCTGTGAGACCTGGGTCCAGTAATTGTAATTGTGTGGCTGCTCAAGTGAGGGGTTGGAAATACTGAGACCATAGACCCAGGCTTAGTGTGCAGTGTAGAATGACATCGGCTATGTCTCCAGTGCAGAAAAAGAGCTCTGGCAGTTAGTCTCTGAGCCCAGGTCAATTGATTCATGCTTGCGGGGCTTGTGTTATGGAGCTAAGACTAGCAGTGTAGCCACTGGGGCTTGGGCTGGAGCCCAGGCTCTGAAACCCAGCAAGAGGAGTGGGTCTAATAGCTTGGCTCCAGCCTGAGCCTGAATGTCTACACCACTGTTTTTAGCCCTGTAGTGCAAGCCTGAGTCAGCTGACCTAGGCTCTACTGTGGTGGGTCCTTTTTTTTTTTTTTTTTTTTTTTTTGGAATGTAGATATACCCTTAGGAGACATTGACTTAGGTATTTTTTTTAATTTTACCCATTACTCCATACAGGAATAGACACGATAGTGTCTGACACTTGTACTATGCTTTCCTCACGGCCAAAAAGTTGTTAATGCAGAAAGAAACAGGGGTCCTGGAACAATTTTTATTGGGGGGGGGGGGGGTAGGGGAGGATGCTGATGATGGAAACCATGTATTTGGTGTTTGTTATTACTATTTCAAGCCAGGAGGTGCGGCAGCACCCTGGGCATCCCTAGTTCCAGCACCACTTGCAATAGAAGAATCCCTCCTCTCACATTTAAGACTAGTTAGTGGGCTTTGGTGAACTTGTACCCTTTGAAAGGATGTCATATAGATGTCAAAACAAAATGTCTGCTTCTCAAGATGTGTATCTTGAGTTACATAAATGAAGCTACTTAGCTCCAACTAGATTGTATCTTTTGTTGTTGTTGTTATTATTATTATTTGGGTTCCTTGTTCCCAATATTTCTAAGAGCTGTGATAATGGGGAAACATTGTCTCCTACCGCTAATTCTGAGACCTTTCTAAGGAGCCTGCCACCTTGGTATCTAAGTACTGTATAGAATGAAGAACTATTGGAGTTCATAATTTTATCTTGACAGCTGTTGTTTCATTCAAATCACCAGGTTAAAATTTATTTTAGGAGGTTAAATAAAAAAGACATTATGATGGCTGACCTCCTGGCTGACCAAGGAGATGATGGAGGGATAATAGTGAGGGAGACCTAAGAGCTCTTAATATGAATGGGGAAAATATGCCCTTGCCAGAAGGAGGCAGGGGCAAAGTATAATAGTGGCCAAAGTCTGCCATGGTCTATAGGTCTATAGGGCAAGAAGAGGGATTTAGCAGAGGTGAGCTGATATTGGGCTAGGGAAAATCCTCTTGCTCAGAACATGGGACAAAAGCACTATATTGGCAAGTAAAAGTATTAGAATTTCTACCTTCCAGACAAAGGCAACAAGGGAGGACTGAGTAACACACCAGCACTGAGCTCTCAATCAGATGAGAGGGAAGCCAGAGGGGTTGAATGGTCATGGAGCAAAGAGATTTAAGCTGCCTCCGAGAAAGCATGGAACGGAACAATAAAGCTCAACTGCCTGTCAAAGGGGAGGAGCAGAAGGAGGGACTGTGTGGAGCATTGACTAGGTTGCCAATCGGCGGTTAGGAGGTATAGGGAGGTAGGGCTGAACGGGGCAAGTGAGAGGAACCTGACAGTCAGAAGGGAGGGGGCATGAATCTCATTGATGTCATCCACATAGGGTGACCTGATGTCCCGATTTTATAGGGCCAGTCCCGATATTTGGGCCTTTTTTCTTATATGGATGCCTATTACCCCCGACCCCTGTCCTGATTTTTCACTCTTTCTATCTGGTCACCCTACATCCACACAAGTAATGCCTTGGGATTAGGCGGAGGGGGCTGAGGAAGAAAAGCACTACTGAGCATGCCTGAGGCTAAGCCTCTGTTTGAAAGTGTGGTTTATGAATGCTCTGAGCAGAGGTTTGTGATAATTTGGGTGAGAAGAGACTGGGTTTGGGTTTGTCAGCTACAGTCATGTAGTTCAAAGTAAGGATCATTGCTAAAAAGGCAATCGACAATGTAACGTTCAAGCCAAGCCAGAGTAGAAGTTCTAAAGACTTGCAACATTAGCAACAGTTGCAGCTACTGCTGCAAGACAGTTTGATTTGAGAGAGAGAGGGAGACTAAAGCTTGCGAACTCTAGGCTGCAGTTAAATCATTGAAAGGCAGTTATTTTTGCTAGCCAGCCAGCCCGTGATAGTTTAATTTGCTAAGGAAGCCAGTGTAGATTTTGTATTAAGATAAACTGCAATTTGATTATTTGCTTCAGCTGCAAACACAATTTGATTTGATTTTTAGAAGGGTGATGGCCTCTCTCTAATAGTCTATTGCAGCCTTTTGTAATTGCAAATTTAGCTGCTACGTCCAGAGCCAAGCAGTTTAATTTGCAAATCTTTCCTTAGATGCTATTTTGAACATATTTCTATAAAAGCTACCTGGCTACAGCTGCTGTTGATTTTTATAAAAACAAGGAAAATGTCTAGAACGCACACAACTACCCTGCGTTTTGTTGTTTTGGTAGGGTGAGGTGAGTTTAAATGTCCTCCCACCCCCCAAGAAACAGCCACTTCAATCAGTAAACAATTATACAGAGGGGGAAAGCACATGACATAGAGTATGTTAATGAATCTTGAGAAACATAAGTGTCAATACATTTTCAAGAATTAATTGAAAGATAAATATCCATGGGTTTCATGTCAGGGAAATGAAATGGCTTACAGAAATCATGAGAAGCTCTCTGTGAGGAATAGTCCTCTAGTAAATGGATCTAAGTCATTTAGAACTGACTACTTGCATATGCATTACAGCTGACTGAAATGCATAGAAATAACGAATGTATTGCTTTGTCTGCTAGATGTTCTTATTTCTGGATAGCTTCCTTAACATTCCACATGAGGAGATCCAAGCACTTGCCATCTTGTTTAACTGCACTTATACAGTCATTAAACATGATTTCAATTTTAAAGGTTTTTAGATACCCTGCAATCTGGAGGTCAAAACTGGCCTTGATCAGACTATATTAACATCCACTGAGTGAAAGATTTTTATAAAGGTAGCTGCAAAGTTTCTTGGGAAACTGTCAAAAGTGCATACAGAAAGCTAGGTTTATTACTGTGCTTGTTGATGGAACCACAGGTAGGTCTGTCACTGAGCGAGTTTGCATATGCCAGCTTCTTCAAGGATGATGTTGAAAAATTGGAGAGGGCTCAGAGAAGAGCCATGACAAAAATTAAAGATTAGAAAGCATGCCTTATAGTGATAGAGTCAAGGAGATCAATCTAATCAGTTTATCAAAGAGACGATTAAGGGATGACTTGATCACAGTCTATAAGTACCTACAGGGGGAACAGAAATTTGATAATTGAGGGCTCTTCAATCTAGCAGACAAAGATATAAGAAGATCCAACAGCTGGAATTTGAAGTGAGACAAATTCGGACTAGAAATTAGGCACACATTTTTAACAGTGAGGGTAATTAATCATTGGAACTCTTACCAAGGGTTATGGTGGGTTCTCCATCACAGGGAATTTCTAAATCAAAATTGGATGTTATTCTGAAAAATATGCTCTAGTTGAATCACAGCTTGAAGTGGGAATTAATTCAGGGAAGTTCCTGGCCTGTGTTATACGGGACATCAGAGTAGATGATCACAGTGGTCCCTTCTGGCCTTAATGTCTATAAATCTATAAATTTGTACAGCTCTAGGAAATTTTGTACTCACCTTGGAATCTGGGACCATTGCTGGTATCACAGAAGGAATAAATAAGATTGGGGCATTTTGGGGGTCAAGGCAGAAGAGCGCAAATCAAAACTGGTTGCCTTGAATTTAGAGGGTGCAGCAGTGAATATGTGCTGTTCAAATGAAGGGCAGGTCAAACTTAGACAAGATACTCCTGATGTGGGTGTGGAACACTGGGTCAACCACAGCCTTGAGTCTGCCATTTTGGATCTCAGAAAAAGACAATCCCTGTCTTCAAGAGTGAGTTTAGTTGGAAAGACATTTTTGATGTTTGTTATTTAAGTTCCAAAATATGAAGGCAATTTCCAGTTTTTTTGCTGCTGGCTTGGAAGCAACTGAGAGGTATTCGGGAGTTATGTACTATGTACACAGACTTGCTAGTCAAACCATTATATTGAAGGTGGTGACTGGAGGGGGAAAAAGCATTTGGTTGTCACTCATTTGGAACACACTTCAGAAACTAAGTCGGGGCTGAGGTAGCCTTTGTTAGGAGTATTCCTGAGGAAACCAAGAGAGGCAAATTTTTGAGCACATTGTGTTCTCTGATTGAAATATCACTTTTCAAGGAGATCTCTTGTGTTTCGGAGGCATTGCAAAAGTGCTATGGTGGGACTCTCATCAGTCAAAAGATTTCTTGGCACTCGTGTCCAAACATATATCCCTAAAGATGTCAAATTTGAAAGGGTAAACATTTCTGTCTTTAGTGGCAAAGCTTCAGAAAAATCCATATCTATATGCTTGGATTTGCCATTGGACGTACAGATGACAGAGCCACAAGGCTACCACACCCACTATTCACCATGGATTAAGTGCTTTAACTCCTCATAGTGGCCTAGTGACTAAAAAAGGCCCCTCACCCATTATGGCATTGTACAAACTGACAATCAGCCATTTCACTTTACCCAGGTATTGAAAAAAGAGGAGGAGAATGCCCAGGTTGGTATTGCCTTTAAGATGACTCTCGAATCTCTTCAAATCCAAAACAGTTGACAGTGCACATGCATGTTCATCAAAGCTCTTAACCATCATGTCACCTGTCTTTCAGAATACATTGTTCTTGGCAAAAAATACTGTTCTCATTGTGCTGTAGCAGAACAGGGGTTTTCCACAATGACCTTAATCAAGCAAGCCTATGTGCCTATATATGGAGAGAGAGAAAGAGAAAGCAAAGTGTACTCCAGGGTTTGGTGAAGATACCAGGGAGTGGTCCAAGTGTTGATGATTTCTGGCCTCATTGTGCTATCATAGACATAGTTTGCAGACTCTCAAGGGGTCCATGGACCCCAGGTTGAAAACCAATGTTCTAGAACAACATTAAATAGACAGTGGCCTGTCTCAATGAATTCTATAGCACATTTATATCTTGGGGTTTGAATTCAGGGTCAGACAGCTGGAAAAGGAACTGAAGCAAAAATAGTCCAATCAAATTAATTTTGCTCCTGAGGATGTTAAAAAGCACTATAAGAGCTAGGTATTATAATCATTTAATAAATCAAAGAGCAACTTCCTCTCACTGGAAACTCAATTTCCAGCAGATGGCAGGTGGGGAACCAAGTGGATTGAATCTGATTTTTAAAAGATCAAAACTGAATGATATGAAGAGATGCATCTTACAGAGGAAAGATTCACTGAAGTGCATGAAATTTATAGGTGAGATTTAAAGTGTCTTTAGTGTGAGAAGATTAGATCAGAGAGAACGGTCCTTTGAGAATGACATTGTCAATGCAGGAGGAAAAGCCTAATTCCTGCGCTGTGAGGTAGGCAAGAGTTGACAAATAGAATATAAATGCAGGAATCCACAGATTTTTATATAAGTGAGTACAGCTGTATACAAAGATGAGACCCTGCCCAAACAGAAAATGTAGAGAACTACAATACAATCACAATCATAATCTTTTTGGGATTAGGGCACTGAACTGGGCCTTAGGAAATATGGGCTCAGTTCCTGGCTCTGCTACAGATTTCCTTGGGCAAGTCATGTGTCTTCCTTTCCCAGCTGTAAATTAGGGATAATATTTCCTTTCTCTTGACCTTTGTCTGTCTTGTCTATTTAGATTGTAAGCATTTTAGGACAGGGACTGTCTGCTATTGAGTTTATATAGCACCTAGTGCACTGTTTTTAAAATCTTGATTGGGTCTCTAGGGGCTCCCCTAGTACAAATATTAAATGACAACAAAGGGGGGAGGTGGGAGACAGTGACTGAAAAAAGATCTGGGTTTTAAAGAGGTCCCCTGGCACATGCGAAGGGGGAGGCTGTGTTCTAGGAATAGGGAGCAGTGTGGAGAAAGGCACATATTGGGGATTGGGGTGAGACAGGAGGGGCACTCAGGAAAATGGATTATATTGAGCACTGAATTTTATCATCAGCTCATTAATTATGAGGGAATAAAAATCAGTACGGTAGATGAACCTTGGCAATATCAAATGCACCAGAATTAGCATGTGACTAATGTAATTATTTGATATAGTGATGATAAGAGTTGGATCAGAATATATATTTTAAAGGATAATAGGCTAAACTTTGCCATTTAGGCATAGCCCGGTATTCCTCCCTGAACTCACTGGGGCACAAGGGGAATGTGCAGGCTGCGCTGTCCTTTAGGGAAATACATCCTACTCCCTACAGTGTATCTGTCCATCTCTGCCTCCTCCATAGAGTTACCCCCTTTTGGAATCAGAGGGAGCAATCCCCGTGCTCCCATAAGCATCGGACCTCCAATGTTCCAGGTGAGGCTCTTATGTGAGGTGTACAGAGTGGGTGGGAAGACTTCTGGCCCAAAGGCCAGAGACAATCCAGTGGTGGCCAGACTGCTTGCATAGTTTTAAAATTATTCTTGATCTATGTCTTTGTAGAGTTGGCAACATCAAAATGTTAAGTGGAAGAGGCAGCTGCGGAGGGAGGGATGGAAAGGAAGAAAGCTAGCACTAGAATTGTTTCCAGAGTGTCTGAACTACTATTCTGATCAGCACAATCGTCTCTTGATAGACACTCTCTCAACTGGGGGTAGGGGGTGAAGGAGGTCTGAGATTTTCATATTAGACCCATGGTGTTATAAAGTGAGCTACAGTGTCCCACCTACATTTTTTATCTAGAACCACTGCAATGTATGTTATATTCTTGTGACTTTAACAGCTTACATTGTTTTTTGTCTAATGCTTTAACTAGGCCCATGAACCACTGGGAGGATTTTGTGATTGTGGTTTCTGATTTTCTAAAAATGTGAGTAGCAACAGTTCTTCCAGAGGGAAACTTGGAAAGGAAACATACTTTTTTTCCCTGAGCAAAAATGTCTCTTAAAAATTAAAGAAAAATCTATTACTTGTGCTATTCCAGGAGACTTGCCTATGTATGGGCTTGAGAATCTAAGAGCTTGTCAACAGAGAGAAATTTACTGGAATAATTATATAATTATAATTGCATTGTGGATTCATTGTCTCTGAATGCATGCCTAGTGCGGAGTTTTATTGACCATGCTTGACAGCTGTGGGCTCATTGCCTAGGTCCTTTGACTGAGTTCCCTCATTTCAAAGCAGGTAGTGTTGTTTGGATACTCAAAGTCTGCATTAGACTCAACAAAAAGGTATTGAAAGAATCAGCTTTTGCTGAAGTAACTAGCAGTTTCTTACGAATGGTATTGATTAGCATATACGGGTCACCACTGTCTTTTACGCAAAGTGTCAGATCTACTTGAAGTGAGTATTCACCCATGAAAGCTTATGCTCCAATACGTCTGTTAGTCTATAAGATGCCACAGGACTCTTTGTCGCTTTTTACAGATCCAGACTAACAGTGCTACCCCTCTGATACGCAAATGTGTATGTGAGTGCATCTCCCTTTTTAGCTGGTGTACTAATGCTGTTATAATTAGTAGAGAGTTTCCTGTAGTTGAAGGGTTTGTGTGTTTGGAGCAGAAGAACCTGAATTCAATGCTTCATGTTGCATGTGTGCACAGTATAGTTATTACTGTAGTATCTGAGTTGTATGTAGCACATGGATTTGTTTTGAAAACAATATGCATATTCATTTACCAGTTTTGGATACCTTTAATACATTTAATAAGTCTTCCCTTTCAGTGTAATTATAAAGTTAGTGAGAGAGAAGATTTTTGTGGCCAGATTTTTAGAATGACATGTACAAAATCGCACAGCTAATTTGCCCATTTTTGTAATGACTGTGCACAAAAAGTTGCAGACTTCCACATATAAGTGGCCAGTTCGATGAGAAAGTAGCCATCTATAAACACAAATACCCAATCTAAGTATGTAGTCACTGAAACTAGGTGTCCACATCATGTGAGCAATGGATTTTTGCATCCCCAGGCCCAGCCCATCAGGCCTTGTTTCCATCTCCTTGCCAAAGAAGAATTGTCCTGAGACTCTGTTATTTTTTTTACAAGGATTATCAATTTGGAAGGCTATATTTGAAATGTAAATTGTTTAGTTTATTAAAGATTGGCCTGAACCAACCTCCCAGATCTGAACAGCCTTGCACTTTGGAGATCTAGATCTACATTTTGCATTTTGATCCCTTTTATTACTATTATTTTTATTGCTATAGTACCTAGAAGTCCTAGTCGTGGACCAGGACCTCATTGTGCTAGGTGCTGTACAAACATTGGTTCTCTCCTTCAGGTGACCTTTATGGCAGCAGACGTTTGTATGTTTTCTAGTTTTGAACCACGTAGACAACCAGTGGTGCTGAAAAATGTAATGGTGTTGCTCATTTTCCTGTGCCCACCTTAAAAAAGTCAGAAGTTCTTTGAGAGCACAGTTCATTACTGCTTATTACAAGTTGACTTGGGAAATGTGCTTCTAAACCTATCCTTTTGAGTGGCTCATGCCAGTTTTTGGGTGCTAATTCTGAAAATAAATCCCTCAGATGGTGTGTGCTCCTTTTTAGTTCTTTTCATGCACACCTGGGGGGGAATGTACTACATTTCATCTGTCATACACAGATATAGACTTTATAATTTAAAAAAAAATCACAGTATGTGTATGCACAATTCAATACATAAATGGGCCTGACACATTTATGTATTTCTGTTGTGGAAGTACTTAATGGGTTCCAACTGGGGATTGGGACCCACGGAGCTTACAAATGCTCCTAGGAGCGTACGGTCCAAATAGAAGATGAGAGACAACAGGCAGATGTAACAAACAGCTGGAGGAGTACAAGGTAACAGTGGGATAATAAGGTTTAATGTAATAAGCGGTGGTTGCAGCATGCCAACTGCCTACTGTTTGAGTGATTTGTGCGCATTGCAGCAGTGTGAGTTTTGAAGTATTGCTCAAATGTTTTTAAAAATATAGCCCTTCTTATTGTGGAAAAGAATGGAGTTGGAGAGCTGCTGCTCTTCAAAGCATGCTCCTGGTGGTGGTTATTGGGGTAGCTTTGCACCTGCATCCTTTGTAAGGAAGCAGTTGCACATGTGCAGGTATCTGTCAGTTTCTTAAATTATTTGCATCACATTTATATCTTCCTTGTTTATATTTTGTAAATTTAAATTATTAATAGCCTTTTTTACCCTAAATTCTTTCAAATTTGATAGTAGAATGTAAGAGATTCAATTATGTAACAAAATTTGCCCATGAATTAGAATCACCTTTCCAGATCAAACAAATATCATTACTATTCATTATTTGTATTATGGTAGTGGCTAACAGCCCCAATGGATATGAGCACTCTATTGTGCTAGGCATTATACAAAGATGCAGTGAGGGAAAGCTTCACAGATTAAATAGTTTACAGTTTAAATATCACATCAGTAAATCTCATCAGCACATTGAAATCATAAAAATATCTCTTCTTAAGCTCCTTTAATGTATATAATGATCCTTCCTCAAATAAACCCATGAATAGACTTACAGTTTTGCACACATGGAGCCTTATTTGTAGCAATAGCCCTTAATTGTAAATGAGTGTCTGAAATAAAAAATAATTCTAATATAATATGATTGATATGGCTAATTTACCAATTCCCATATACAATAATATTCAAACACTATCTGAGAGCATTTACACCACGGGATATAGATGTACATAAGCCCCCTGCATCAAGGGAGCATAAATCCAGCTTAATCTTTAATACTCAAAGTTCTGATTTCAGAAATGAATTTGTTGGGTCTTTTACACAATGGCCATGCATAAACCAATGACTGTGAATAAAAATCTTTATATTTTGACAATGATTATGTCAATGAACCAAGACCAAAAACTTCTGTCTATCCAGGAAGTTAGAGATATGTGAATATTCTGTAACATGAAAAACAGGATGAAATGAATGATCCTGTATTAATTATTTTTTAGTTTCTATATCAATCTTTTTTAACCCCATTTCAATAATGTTATGCATTTGCTTTTCCCAGTGAAATGTGGGGGTCATAATAAACCATCTGTAACAATTTATATCTGTTAATTCAAGTTACTTCAAAACTACAATTGCTTTACTCTGATCAGCTGACTCTAATAATTTGATTATCCCTTGATAATTGTACCTAGAAAGAGCTAACACAGTAGAAATGTCGTTACTTGTAAATTTCTGGAAAAATGACACATGACATAATGTCAAATGTAGTATATATTTTGTTGTCATTTTCAGTGTACAACTTAGCTATATTTTTTATTTTTTTACTGCTAGTTTGGAGCAGACACTGTTGCTCACAGAACATTTGAACCCTGCTTTTTGTTTCTGTAACTAGATTCTTCGGTTTCTGTAGTGCTTATCCTTCTTCTACGTAACTTTGCACTGCAGCCAGTGTGTCAAATAATTTTCCTTATGGGTCTCCTGGAGTCCTGGGGGTCAGCCTGCAAAGTGAAAAATGCAGAGATATAGGAATGGCTCAGCCAGCTGAAAGTTACGGGAAGGGAAAAGCTCCAGTTTCACTCAAGGAAAAAAAAAAGAAAGAAAGAAAGGAGCCATTCAATACAGACAGAGGCAATCTGGCTGAGAGTCAGTGAGGTTTAAAAATCCAAGAGGTCCAATAACTGAAAATCTGTACACATTCAAAGCAATATTTCAAATACCGCACAAGTGCAGATTAAAAAAAAAAAGTGTGATGTTTTTTCCATCTTGCTGGTGCATCTGGCCAGCCACGTTCCAAAACCATGTAATATTTCTTTCTCAAAAACTCTGAGAGCATGTGGCTAAGTCCAGCCCATGTCGTCAAAGGATGTGGGTGAAGGCCTCCTATTGGAATGACTCCTTTGGTCACTTTTCAGTAGGATGATGGCTGGCTGCTTCCATGAAAAAATGAATTACTTTTGTTATCCTATTAAAACATGAACACTGCCCTTGTTACTGTAAAACCTGCGCTAAGCTTAGGTTCCAGCAATGGTACAGTCATTAGCATCTGAAACTGAATTACTTTCTGCTGACAAGGTTCTAGTTTATAGTGTTCATTTTGTGCTGAATAAAATGACATGAAAAATAAGAGTCCTGGGATTTGAAGCACCTGGTTGTGAGTTTATACCAGAACTTTCATACTCCCTCCTTCTTTACCACCCTCCCCAGCACTCTCTTTCTCTGTCTCTCTCTCCACCTGTGTCTCTTTCTCTTTCTTTTTAATCCCCTTATTCATTGTTCCAGATTCTTCCCATAGTCCCAGACAGGCTCTGAAGCCATATATGAAAATGTAGGCAAAGGGCAAGAGATCAGTGAATAAAGCACTGAGTACTTACCTCTTAGAGCCCGTTATACTGTCAGCTCAGAGTTAAAGTGCAATAAATCTGGTGGTCTCACGTCAGTCCCTGGTGTATTGCAGTCCACCTCATAAAACTACTACATAATTAAGTACAGTTCAGTACAATTGGCAGTCTCTGCTCAGCAAAGGCCTAGGACTGAACGCATTAACTTGCTCCTGGTCCCTGTAGGTTGAGGTCTGAGCGGGGGAGTGAGAGCGGCAGTTGCCAGCACAATCCTTTTACCTGCTTGTGAGTAAAGAGAGAACTTCTTCGGTTTCCAGCATTCCAAGGAAAGATGAGAGTGGACTGCTCAGGTGACCCCTGAAAAGGAATGGTAGTAGCTTTATGGAGAGGTTGGCTTTGATCTCAGACAGGCTGGTAGTACCGCCAAAACTTGTGATTGTCCACTTTTTGTTGGCCAGTGCAGAGTGACTTGCTAGTCTCAGTTCGGTTCTCAGTGACACGGCGTAATGGCTGTCGGTCTCAGTGGAGTGTCGAAGGCCGTAAAGATTGAACTGTCCTCTCCTATCTAAAGGCGATTGGTCCTCCATGTCAGCGTTGAGTTACACTGTCACTTTGTATAAACACAGGGCTTTGGTCTTCAGGGCAGCCAAGCCAGCACCTGCCACAAATATAGAATCTACTTCTTCAGAAAGGCACAAACTGGCAAAAGAAGCGGCATGTTTTTGCCATTTATTTCTATTTATGTAAATATTTCTTTCCTCCCTTATCCTTGACATCTAATCAGAGTGCTATAAACATTTGCTTCAACTTCTCTGCTCAATAAACTGTTAGACTATCCTGTCTGTTTAAAAGGATGAAGTAGTCCAAAAGGTCCTGTGTTCATTCTTTAGTGTCTCATGCCTATAACTCCTTCAGGCTATTTGAGAGCTGCAAATAGTAAGCTCCATTAGACGCCTACCACACACTTTCGCCTTTAATAGAAGTACTGCAGTGAATGCTCTCCTCTGGGCATATGTTCTTCTGGAAATTAGTCAAATCTCTTTTTTTTTTTAAAAAAATATTTTTTGCTTTAATCACTGTTAGAAAGTGTTTTAAGTGACTTTTAGCTCACGGTTAATGGCATTGAGAATGATGGATACTGCAGCTGGAGAGCTGGTCATATCATAGCGGTGCCCCCTAGTGTGACTAGAAGGTTCTTGCATTCAGCTTTTCCACCCAGCAGTAAATGCAGGCTGGCTGTAAATGTTCAGTCTGGGCTGTGAATCTTTGTTCACAAAATCTCTTAAGGAAGGAAATTAATTTGCATTTTGAAAAATAAAATATCAATTTTGAGTTGTGTATGTGAAAAATAAATCAGATGGTCTAAACCAAAGCCCAGATCCAAACAGTCCCCACTTTTTTGGCTGGTATTAATATATTTTTAGCAAATTCACAACTCTTTTTGGGGTGAGATTCAGTCCTGTGCAGAGGGTTCTCAATGAATGTAAGCGTTTATCCTTACTGATATTATGCTAGCATCTAGAATGCCAACCAAGATCAAGGTCTATTATGCTAAGCTCTTAACATACACTTAGTAAGAAGCTCTTTGGGCACGGATGCTTTTACATTTAACTAGGCAAGATAGACAAAGGAGGTATTGGTTTTGATGTTTTTAGAGATAAAGAACTAAGGACATGGAGGGGGAAATCCTGGCCCCTTTGAAGTCAACAGTAAAGCTCCTATTGACTTTCGTGGACGAGGGTTTCACCTACAGAGATTGAGTGACTTGCCAAGGAAATTTGTGTCTGCACTAAGAAACAAACTGAGAGCTCCTGAGTCCTAGTCTAGTGCCTTAGTCATATGACCAGCATTCTACTTTAACTGTTCCAATACTGTATGATGGTAACTAAGCATTATTATCATCCCCATTTTACAGATGGGGAAACTGTAACCCAGAGAGACTAAGTGACTTGTCCAAGCACACAATGAATGAATGGCAAAATAGGAATAAAAAACAGGTCACTTTACAGTCAGTCTGAACCACAGGAAGCCTGGTCTCCTGGATTACAGTTCCTCCCTTTGGAATCTGAACTTGGAGCTGGATTTGAATTTCATGGCTGGTCCCTATTTCTGTCATGGGCTGAACCAATACCCTAGAGGAAAACACCCTGAATGCTGAGGAGTCCAAGATCTGGACTCAGAGCCAGATCCAAATTTTGGGAATCGGGTATTTTCTCTTAAAACAAAATCGTGAGCTCAGGGTTTTGGATCTCTCATAACTTTTAAAAAAGAGGGCCTGGAATTTTTTTAAAAAGAGGAAACCAAAATTTATAACCTGTTTTTCCATAAGGCAAACTTCTGGTCAAAGTCATTTTGGGGGATTTATTTTTAAGTGGCTGGCATACAACCATGCAACTTAGTGGAGTAAACTCTGCCTGAGTCCAAGGAGCTTGCACAGGTGTAAGTGAGGGCAGGCTTTGTCTCACTGACCACGCAGTATCCACCACACTGCTGGAGAATTGCTGTACTGTCATCATTAGAGTAGCGTGAAACAAAAAGTTTTGCCTTGTTTCATAAACCTTTCTAAGAACCTGAGCCCAGGGCCGTTGGTCTAACTGAGCTGTGCTTGGTGCAAAACCAGAATGGTGTGGAGAATGGTCCCCAGCATAGTTTTGAGTGACTCTAAATTATGCCTGTGAAGGGACAGTCTGGGAGTCAGGGATTGATGAGATGTAGAGATGCCCTAACCAGGTCCTCTTTCCCCTGGACCTGCTTCCTTTTGCCATGGGTCAGTGGTTAGCATATGAACCTATGGCAGCTCTGTGGCACAGAATGATTCCTCAGTACAGGGGAAATGATCACAGGCTTGGTTAAACCAACTCTGTGTGTACTTTGCACCAGCAGAATGTCACAAAGCAGCGCCAAGGATCTGGCCCCTACCCTGAATTGGGAATGAACTTGGACTGATGTTTTGGATGCAGAAGTTGGTGGCTTTGGCTGTCTCAGGTGGTGCAAATCCACATGCATTGCAACTAAAAAAAGGGTTTGCATAAAGTCCTACAAACTGACACTGAGGCTTTTGTACAGCTCTGTCTCTACGGTATCATGCCGTTATGTGTTTTAACTGCATGACTGCACACGAGGCCTATATGCTCATAGGGAGAGCTGTCCTCTTAGTGGAATAACAGAATGGTAGAGTCCTCTGCCACAGAGAGAATTTCACCCTAATTTCAAAACTCCTGCTGACTTCACTGGGATGGGGCTCAGATGTTTTGACAGTGATGGATAAGAGGATGGAGAATGCACACTCCATAGTTCTCCTTTTGGAATGGGTTTTGAAAGCTGACACTTTATCTGTCCCAATTAATGAAGGCCTCTTAAATTCTGCATCAAAACTTTTTACAGCCTGGAAGTTAGAAGACAAACTCCTCTACTAGCTCTTGTTTTAAAAGTTGATTTGTTTAATAACTATTTGAAGTTTGTTATCTTTATCCCAGTTTCATAAGCTTCTTAATTACTTTTTCAGACTTGTGTTGGCTGGGAAATTCAGAGGGAGAGTTCAGAGGAAAAAAGAGTGACTACATGCAGGTTCTTTTCCAAAATTAAGTTTTAACATTAAGGGCAAATTCCGCCTTCAGTTACACCATGTGGTACCATCATAGAGTGGGAAGGAGTATGGAGACAGAATCACTTTGCCCTGCTCCCAATAATAATGAAGCTACTGTGCTCTTTCTGAGCTGAAGATGGGGAATCCACCTCTGAACTCTTACTACAAGGTTTATTGCAATCGTCTATGTCACAGATGCATACTGTATAGTTGCTTGGTCAAAGCCCATAAATCTGGTGATGCTATAAGCAACCTGTGACCAGGGATAACATCTGGTCTTCTCAAGTCAGCTCCTGATGGACCACAGTCAGACACTAAGCCCCTGAAGCACCTGTTCATCAGAAATGTGGGTGGTCAAGAAAATAGCTGCACATCTCCTACCTGAAGCCACCAGCATCGTTTTAATTTTGGATCCGATCCTTGGCCCCTCTGTGGCTGCTTTGTACCCCTTTGGCACAACCATGCTCAGAATTCCACAAGAAGATTGCCCTTGTATAGGTGAATCCTTTGGAGGGATCAGGTCACTCTAGTATCACATATATCACCCCTTTCTGTCATATGGCATAGAGGGTGTTGCTGGGAGAAAGGGAGTATGGCAGGGGCTGCCAGAACAGTCCTTTGAGGCTGGGGGTAGCAGGCTGTCCTGTATTATACCAGAAGACTTGTCTGGCAGCCATCACAAAGTCACATTTTCATCTCTGGCACCAGAGGGGCATTGGATGCACAAAGGCTGTACTGGAGAATCTGGCTCTTAGTTTCTGTCAGCATTTAGTCACTAGTTTCTGCAGCATCATTCCTCACAAGGCTGGGCACAACTGGAGTCGGGAGCAGCCTCTAATACCCAGTATGAATCAGAAATAGGGTAGGATGGGGAGGGATGTCTTCTAACAGACTTAGAGATGCTGGAGTGAGTGGAGTTTAGACCCACTAGGACCTGGACCTATTGAGGCATAAGGAGTACATCTGACCCTGTGCCAGAGCTCTGATTCCTAACTGCTCCTAATGGCAAAGTTGATTGTTTCAGTCATATTTTGCATAATCAAACTGGGGCCTTGTTGGAAAGTATAATTAAAATGGTGGCTCGAACTGAGGGAGAAGAGACCCATTCATTCGTGCACGGCTGGCTCTGGCTTTTTTGCCGCCCCAGGCAAAAAAGCCTCCCACCGCCCCCCCCCCGCCCGCCCCCAGTACGGCAGGGGAGGGCACCGAGCCTAGCCGCAGGCCGCTCTCCCCGACCGGCCAGAGTGCTGGGGGGAGGGCGGCGAGCCCACCGTGGCTCGGCTGGCGGCGGAGCCCCGGGAGGAGGGCGGAGAGCCCGGCCGGGGCTCCGCTCTCCCCGGCGGCCAGAGTGCAGGAGGGAGGGCGGAGTGGCGGCCAGAGCGCCGGGAGGAGGGCGGTGAGCCTGCTGCGGCCCCGCTCTCCCCGGCGGCCAGAGTGCCGGGTGGAGGGCGGCGAGCCTGCTGCGGCTCTGCTCTCCCCAGTGGCCAGAGCGCCAGGAGGAGGGCGGAGAGCTCGCCGCAGCTCCGCTCTCCCCGGCGGCCAGAGCCGGAGCACCACGCCGCCCCCATCCAGGTGCCGCCCCAAGCACAATCTTGGTGGGCTGGTGCCTGGAGCCGGCCCTGCACTCGTGAAACAGAGACAAGTATTTCTTAAAAGTGTTTTGCAGATTCCATTTTTTAATCATTCCTATTCAATAGCTGTTTATTTAGCTACCAAATGTATTGGAACCAGTCACCACAGTTCTCCCTTAAGGGGGGGGCTACCCATTTGGCGTCAGCAAAGGGGTGAGCATGACAAGTCTGTGGTCACTGGTGGGGTACCTTTCTGATGTAAGGCCAGGGGATTGTCTTTCCACATGCAGATAGTAGAGCCTCACACCTCCAAAGTCATAAAAATAAGGCTTTTTAATCCACAGCTGAGGATTAAAAACTCCAGAAGCCAGGCCCAGTGGGACAGCGCCTTGATGTTGCCATGCTGGGTACTGGAGTTTTTAATGCCTAACTGCGAATTTCCTACCTCATTTTTTGTGGGGCACTCTCACTATGTTAACATTCTTGTCATACGGTCTTTGTTGTGTGAGTACTGCCACACTGTCAGCTTGAAGCTGAAATGCCATAAATCTGGTGGTCTCATGTCAGTCCCCTATGTATTGCAGTTCACCTCATAAAACTACTACTTAATTAAGTACAGTTCGGTACAATTGGCAGTCTCTGCTCAGCAGCAAAGGCCAAGGACTAAGCACATAAATGTACTGCTGTCGTGTTTATGCCATGAGGAACAGTAAAGGGCCTTGGACTGCTGAAGTGTGTGTGTGTATGTGTGTGTGTGTGTGTGTGTGGAGGGGGAATTTAAGCAGAGCTGACAAAGAGATCCCTTTAGAACAACATTTATAAATCACTTTAAACCCCACTCTTTTAATCAGAGAGCAGCTTTTCTATTCGTGAGGGGAGTGCTTTCTTTTTTTTCATATACATGAGTACCTCATCCATTCCAAAAAGTTTAAAAATAAACTAAGGAATTAGAAGGAAGTGTATGAACATTTGTGAATTGTTAGCATGTCCTGGTTTTTAGGGTTACCCAAATGCATTGCTTCAGGCTGTCTCACTTTAAGAACAAGCAAGAGATTATAATAATGAATATTTAATAACTCTTGGCACCTCTAAATCCAAGATGTCCAAGAACTTTACAAACATTAATGCATTGATCCTCCTAGTGCTCCTAGTAAAGGGGTAAATATTATTGCCCCCTCTATACAAATGGGGAACCTGAGGGTCGGAGAAGTTAAGTGACTGTCAGTTGAGCAGCAAGTCAGTGGTGGAGGCAGAAATAGACCCGCAGCCTCCTGACTCCCAAACTGTGCTCTAACCTCTAGTATTATGGTCTTATTATTGACTGGTATTTGTTCCAATTAAAAGAATTGTTATTATCCAAATAATAGGCATCTGAACAGCTATAATGGCTTCTTCTTTGGTGACGACTGGATAAGTGCTACAGGCTTCTCTTCAAGTCCTTAAGTTATCTATCTACTTAATAATTAATAATATATTCCGAGCATTTACATGGTGCCCCTTGCGGTGCCTGCGAGTTATCATTGCCCAAGTTAGGGAATAGCAAGAATGGATGGGGTTGACAGCTGGGAGATCCAAATTGAAACAGGTTGGAGAATTCTGTATACTGACCCAGCAAGCCCTGGATATATTATAGTAGAGGGTACAGGGCACCGTGCCCTGACATCATTTCACACCCCACCTCTTTCCATTCTCTAAAGTCTGTTAGAATCCATGGCAATTTTGCATTAAAAGTAATAACAGGCTATTGACCTGAAGTCCCCAGCATGAAAAGTATTTACTCCTCAGTACTAGGGACAGCCCTATAATTTGTAAGCAATGATTTTCCTCTGCCTTGTATTGAGATCCAGGGTCGGGTGAGGTGATGGGTTTCCTCCCGCTTCTGCTCTTGCTGCCAAAGGGAAAGATCAGGGTTGGGCAATTATAGTCTTCTTTCCCTCTTGTCCCATTGCAACACATACCAGGAGTTCCTGAATTAGCAAAAGTGTTTGTGTTCAATGCTTGTCACTGCTCAGTACTGTCAGTTACCCAACCAGTGGAAGTACAAAAAATATACAACATGGGGACAGTCGTAGGCATTTGAAAAGCTGAATGATAAAGAATGTGATTTTTTTTTTCCATATGCCCTGAAAATCTGTTGCAATCGCCATTAATGTATGCATTATAAATCTCTGTAGCAAGGAGAGAAAAACAAGGCTAGCAAGATTTTTCTCCTAAGGATAGAAAACATGGAAGGTTAATGGAAAAAACTGCACAATGTGATTCACATCTCTCATGTATTGCAACAAAACAGTACAAAACTCAGTGCATGTGGCTAACTCTATGTCATGTCTTTCTTACAGATCTCAGGAGAAAGAAATGGAGAAAAATAGCAAATCTCCCCACATTACCATAGCAAACAAAATGGTAATCTGACACCAGGACAGAGCATGTCTTCAGGATACTTCTTACTAATATAGTCGTGTGCTATGGAGCATGAAAATGAGAGCAAGCTATCTGAAAATGGAGGTGGGGCAATACAGCAATCTGGATGCAGGGTCTCATTGAAAAGACATAAGGATAATATATTTGTTAGGATTTGATTTGATTTTCCACTAGAAAGGAAAAAAGAAACTTGAAGGGGGTTTTGTTCTAAATATACTTGTGAGTATAAATATCACAAAATGGCACACTTGTTTAGATCAGAGACTATGATAAAAAACACTGTATAAGGCATTTATTATTACAATTATTTAGATTAATATCATCATCAACTCTTTTACATCATGATCCCACATGCAGCCACTTGAAACTTGTTCTTCTCAGTTGTGTCCCAGAATCCTTTGCATAGATTTCCTCCACACTTCTAAGGAGGTTCTGGTTCCCTTGGTGATCTGAAGTAAATGCTGAGAACACTGGTTACTGTCTATGGCAGGGGTGGCCAAACTTATTGACCCTCCAAGCCACATATGACAATCTTCAGAAGTTCGAGAGCCAGGGCACACCTGCCGGGGTTCAGGGCTTCTGCCCCGCTCCTGCAGAAACCCCAAGCCCCGGCAGGTACGTGCTGCAGGGCTAAAGCCCTGAGATGCCCCCTCCCCACTGGGCAGAAGCCCCTACCACACCACCCTGCTGCAAGGCAGAGGTCACAAGCTCCCTCCCCCCGCAAGTATGGTAGGTGAAGAATGGGGGGCGAGGGCTCCACAAGCAGCACTTTAATGGTAAAAGAGCCGCATGTGACTTGTGAGCCACAGTTCGGCCACCCCTGGGCTATGGCATCTGAATGGGAAAAACTGAAAATGAACAAATTTGCCTCAACAAACAGTTGGACTCAGTATAAGGGAGCAGGCTGACTGGATTCCTCCAGACAGGTGCTGGTGACCCTGTTAGGGTCATGACGTACAAACTGAGAACTGCTGTATTAGCCTGTCCCCTGAAAATTAGCTGTTTGAATAGTGAGAAATGACTGAAATGAAACGACTAGTCATCCTTCACTGGAAACAACTCTCTGAGATGTGAACTCCCATGTGAATTCTTTCCCATGTAAACAAGCATTCTGCTACTCCAAAACACCATTCCTACATAGAAAATTGAATAGCAGATTATTTGTAAGAATTCTGCGATGATAATACTTTTTTGCATTTGTGATTCTATTACAGTAGAGCCTAGAGGCCCCCTACAAATTCAAGGCCCCATTGTGCTAGGTTCTCAGCCAGCATAAAGCTAGACATGCTCCCTGTCTCAAATTGCTTACAGCAACTGTGGTATATACTCACTTGGTGCTAAACCCCACAATCTTCTTTACTTGGAATAATTCAGTTGGGCTTAGGCCTTCTTGCTCACTCACATGATACTCCCATTGAAGTGGAAGTGCAAGTGCGGCAAGCAAAATTTGACTGGTTTCATTGGGAATTTGGAGTAGATGCACTTCAGGACTGTACTCCTGGGGAATCCAGTCAGATATAAGCTATGACAAATATATTCCTGAGAATGATTCTTGAACAAATCCTTTATTAGCCAGGTTAAAGCTCAGTGTTTCTTCACAGATGTACATGTTGTTCCCTAAGGTAATTTTTAATTGTGGAGAAACTATATGAAAGGAAGGCAACTGTTCTTTTTAAGGTTGCATAGTAAAAAGAAATTATGGACTAGATCCTCAGCTAGTGTAAATTGGCCTAGCTCCATTGGTCCTAAATTACTATATGGTCCACATATCTGAAATGTGCAACATGGAGGCTGTCTGCTAAATAGAAAATGTAGATGTCAGTGGCAGAAGTTTTGTAACACAAAAAACCCCCAACCCCCTCCCGAATAAACCCCAAAACACATGTTCCAATTTACAGGTCAGTTGATATCCTCTCCTGAGGCTGCCGTAATTTCTAGTTTGGACATGTCACTAGATCAATGCCACAATTCATCAGTGAGGCAATACCCAGTAAAGTAGCTGCCATTTGAAAGTCACACTGTGAATCTGAAAACATGGAGCCAAAAATCTCTCAATACACTTTCCTACTTCATTAGTTTTTGCTTTATATAGATATATATACACACACACACACACTGTTTTTTTGAGTGAATAATCATGTCTGCCTTAAGACAGATGGGTCTACGGGCTGTGCCTGTTAAATGAAGAACAGGAAATTGTTTCCAGCATGGCAGTAATGTAAGGACATTCTGAATGATGATTCCCCCCTTCCCCCACTGAATATACATTTCTCTATGTAAGCATAGGCTCATCTCTTATTATACATAGACACACAGAGATGCTATAAATAAAGGTGCACCTTTACAGAAGAAAAGCCATTGTGAATCTTTTGTGCTCATGCATCTCATGAGATTCCATAGCTGACGTCTTTTTTTATTACTGTTATAGTCAGAGAGTTGTGACACAGACATAACTGTGTGTCCAGAGCTGACATCTTCACAGACCTCATTTTCTGCTGCCTTGTGCCATGCGAAGTTCTATTCACCTCGGCAAGGTGTGTGTAAAATGCTAACATGAATGGCACAGTTTTATCACTCTCTCTGTTCTTATTTTGCACAAATGTAAAGGACTACACAATTTGCAAGGCAGTGGAGAATCAGGCCCTTCTGTAGAAATAAGGGATAGGGTTAAGAGCGCTATTTCCTTGAAAATGAAATCTAGTTTCTTGCTTCTAGGAAATGAAGCCACCTATTAATGAAGTCAAAGAGATTGTCATGTAACTCAATGCATCTATCTCTCTAGTCTGCGAAAGATGATTCCCAACACACACACGATGACAAAACAGTAACTTCTGGGCACTGAAATGGAGAAGGCCAGGAATGGCGGGGGTTATGATGATGCATTGACTGCAAAACAAGTGTTACATTACATACTTAATGCAGAAGTTAAACTAACAAAGCATACAAATCTAGAATACTTATAATAAAAGAGGTAGTTTTTTTCCCTCTCAGTGAAAATATATTGCTTCTGTGGACCAGACTATGACACCTGGAAATCTTTACAAGTTTTGGAAGAATTCAACTGTGCTTGCAATGGTACCAGAAGATAAGTTAAGCACTCCAAGGGAACATTTATGGGAGCCACAATTTATTTCTGCATTAATACTACCTATAAAATAGGTTTTTAGACATTTATGATGTAGAAAACAGTAAGTGAAATACTGAGATGAAAACCAGCAAATGAGAAATTTATGACCAAATTGAAGACAACTTAACAGAGTTTTAGTTCTAACCCCAACTGCAGTTTAACAAATACCATGCATCATTAAAAACAAATTTGTATTCTTAATGGTAATGTCTATAATATCTCCAGATGACAGCTCATAGTCAGAACACTTGATCTCTTCCCGATGACAAGAAAATGATGAAAACAGGAGAGAAATGCAAACTCTACACTTCAAATATTTTGTCACTGGATTATAGGGACTGGTTTTCTGCTGCCTTGCAGTCTGGGCAAGGGAGATGCAAAACCTTACTGCCAGTGTTTGTTAGTGGAGAATTATAATTTGATAGCACAGATGTAAATGACTGCCCAAGGTGTCAGATAGGGCCTGATTCTCCAGTATCTCCCTTTGCTGAAGTTAAGATCAGTCAAGTTGCCTTTGCTCTGAAATTTGAGATTCCATCTCAGGACAGAGAGCACTGGCATGGATATCTAGGGGAGGAAGGATGACTCAGTGGTTAGGATGCTAGCCTGGGACTCTAGAGCAGGGGTTCTCAAACTTCATTGCACCGTGACCCCTTTCTGACAACAAAAATTACTACATGACCCCAGGAGGGGCGATCAAATCCTGAGCCTGCCCAAGCCCTGCTGCCCACGGGAGAGGGGAGGGAGGCAAAGCCCAAGGGTTTTAGTCCAGGTGGGGGTCCTGTAACCTGAGCCCTGCCACCCATGCCCAAAGTCTGAGCCCTGCTGCCCAGGGCTGTAGCACTCAGGCTTCAGCTTCAGACCTGCATGGTGGGGCTCACGCTTTGTCTTCAGCCCCCGGGCCCCCGCAGGTGTAACACCAGCCCTGGCAACCCCATTAAAATAGGGTCCTGACCCACTTTGGGTCCCAACCCACAGGTTGAGAACCCCTACTCTAGAGAGTCCCTGTTCTGCCACAGTCTTCCTGTGTGCCCTCAGGCAAGTCACTTAGGCCCAAATCATCCATGGTATTTAGGCAGCTATCTCTAACTGAAATCAATGGGTGTTAGGCACCTAAATACCTTTGAGGATCTGGGCCTTAGTTTCTTTGGGCCTTAGTTGCTTCCCTATCTCACAGGCTGCTATGTGAGTAAATACATTAAAAGTCTGTGAAGCGCTCAGCTACTTCACTGATGGGGCCATATAACTACCTAAGATAGCTATTACATCTAATACCTGCAATACAGCATTAGTCTCTATTATATATATTGCTAGTAGTTTTGTATTTTAGTTACACGTAGGGTCAAATTTAGTTCCCACATTGAAGCAGTCCCTATCAACCTGTATTTTGCATACTGCACACATGGTATGAAAAAGGAGATTTTAAAACCTTTTTTATACTATTGTTAATTATTATGAAGGGGTTTAAAATAATGTTAACGGTAAAATAAAGGTGAATTACTCTGAAGAGGCCATTGAGCTGTTATATGGCTAAACTTTTATCATTCAGTCGTAAATTCACAGGCATTTGAGCACTTTCAACTGCTCAAGAATAAAATCATAAATGAAAATTCCTTCTTTATTTCATACACTGACCTAAAGTCTGCTGATCACAAATGCAGACAACAAAAAGGTTCTCTGCCCTAATTAATTAGTACATTGATTTACTTCTGAGCCCCTTGTGGCCTGAAAGTTCATGTACTAAGTTGTATCTTTGTCATGACCATGAAGTCCAAGGCAAAACCCTGTGACTTTAAGGGAATTTTCCTTGGAAGTTAGTCTTTGTCACTCTGGCCAACCTGCTACTAAGCATGAATATCTACACTACAGCTTTATGTATATCCAGTATAGTAGAGTATGAGATGTTAAAATGGTGTTAAATGATTAGTGAAATATTACCAAATAATTTTAAAACAATTTGAACTGTAAAATAAAGGAGAATTATTTGACTTTGTCATCATTTGCTATTGCAGCTAATACTGATTTAAAATATTCTTTGCCAGGATTTTTCTTTTTCTTTTTCTTTTTAAATTAAAAGCATTTTTTGCCATGACTAATATCCCCCTTTAACTCTAATTTATACATGCTTCGTAAACAGATTTCCCATTAGCCACCTTGTCCAACACCTGCTGACTTGACAGTCT